>NC_141149.1:38320429-38627623 GCF_053477565.2 Lygodium microphyllum | reverse complement strand
CCATAAAAGGGGGAAACTTGAGAAAAAGTTTTTAGCCTGCTCTTATGTACGTCTTCTCTCATCTCTTTTACCATATTCATGGTCCAATGAAGCCCATCTTGTACCCAAGTACTTGAGTGACTTTGGGGCAAGCAAATGGGAGGATTTTAAAGGTGTATGGGCTGTTATGGACTGAAAAAACCAGTCATAAATAGGGCATCCCACTGTTCTTATCCATTTTGATAAGTAAACAAGTGATGTATGTGGTTGTAAGAGAGAAAATTGACCTCCTAACATCAGTGCTTCACTTGTGCATGATTAGAGGAGCTTATTCATGGGATTATGTGAACTTTTGGAGCTTCATTATGGGCTAGAAATTACTGTTTTAAAATAGGGCTGAAGTTAAATTTATGCTTTAACAATGCATTTCATGAGCTTTTGATCTATGTCTTGAATGTATTTGAGTCTACCATCAAAATACTTGTATCTTGGAGTTGTTATTCATTCATGTTCATGAAATGGAAACCATTTGAGCTTGCATTTGGAATATGCATTTGGATTAAATCTGAGATTATCCCTAATGTAATGGCTTATTATTCCCATATGCATTTGATGTGATCAAGACAAAGTCTTTTCATGTATGCTAAATAAAAAGAAAAAGCTAGATATCTTCTTCTTCAACTAAGTCATTTCTAGAACCTAAATCTTATCAAACCCCAATCTTTTCTCCTTCTCCAAACCTTGAATCCCACACTCCTCTTTTGCTCTAAACCCCGATGGTAGAGCTTCAACCCCCAACACGGCGACAATGGTGAACCCGACGTGAAGGTCAGCACGAAAGAGGAAGTACAATGGGAGAATCATCAAGTTCGGGAGGAGATGCCTTGCAATAGTTGGTTCGTCTGATGCAAGAAAGCCAACAACAACAATTACAATTTCAGCAGTAGTTGCAACTACGACAACAGCGGAGACAAGAAGAAGAGCGGAATGATGCCGCTGTCATTAAAGCTTTGGAAGCAGTTGGGCAGGAGCTCAAGTAATTTAATGGGAAAAATTTGTCCTCTTTTATCTGCCTCTATATTGATAAGATGGTCTTCTTTGGAGTTTCTCGTCATGCTTGGAGCCGATACTTTGCCCATTTGGCCGTGCATGGCCTCCAGGACCAAATTCATGGTCTTTTCCAAAAAGACGTGGGATGGTCCGAATTCAAGAAGGCTCTTCAAGAAGAATTTTTTCTTGAAGATTTTGGCCTCACGACGAAGAAAGTCTTCACTGAATGGGTCGAAAGGCCCAATAAGGGACTAACCGCCATTGCTCTTCACCACGAATTTGAAAGAAAATTTACTCAACTAGATCCTGACGATCAGCGGGGTATGGAAAGCCAGAAGATTGAATTATTTCTAAAGGCTATGGATCCTTTTCTTCAAGAGAAGTTAACTGATCGACTTGAAGATCCTGACTCTGAGACGGGATTGAAGACTGCTTGGAGTGATGTCACTGAAGCAATTAATATGATTGCTCGAAGAGAGCGGATGCGCCTAAGATAGGGATCTACCTCTGCACCAAAACTGAATCCATAAAGGAGCCTGTGCCTATATCTCGACCTCCTGTCTCTATGGCCGAGCAACCAAGAAATCCTGTTGTTCCACCTCCAAAGAAGGATCTCATGGACGAGCTAATTAAGAGCATGCGAGATCTCCATCTTAATCTAACCGAGATTAATTCCAAGGTGGAAAGGCTTGATGTGAAAGTGGAAGAAAGAGGACAGACAATTGCCCAAAGAGCCGTACGAGAAGGCTTCAAAAGACATTGTATCTGGTGTGATAGCCTACATCATGATAAGAGGGAGTGCAGTGCATTCCATGAAGCTGAAGCGCAAAAATTAGTCTTTTGGAAGGATGGTAAAATTCATGCAGTCGAAACCGGCCTTCCTCTTGAGCCAAATTTTGGTAACGGTGGCATGAAGAAAAGACTGGAGGATTTGGCAACAAGAACAACCTATGCAGCTATTGATGCAGCTACCTATGGGCTACAAATTGAGCCAACTAATGAATTTGTTAAAGCGTGTAAAACTGATGCAAAATCTAAAGTGTGGATGCAGGCCTTAGATCGCATGGAGCAAGGCAAGGCAACCAAAGATGATTTAACTACTGTCAATCAATGCATCCGAGGAAGAACCGGATGGACTAAGCTAGTTGATTCATTTTTAGCTTTCGCTCGGTTGGCTGAAATTAATAATCATTAAGTTGTGAATAGAAGAAAAGAGAAGAAGAGATGAAGATGTTGCTAGTCCCTCCTCTTCAGGGCCAACTAAACGTGTGACAAGAAGTAAACCGGATCAGCAGAAGACTGCTGAAAATCCACCACCACCAGAGCTTGATATGGGAGATGCCCCTCAAGCAAAGAAGACGGAAGGAAAAAGAAAAGGCAAACATTCTGGCTATAAGTTGCAGTCTGACATAGAGACTGTGATGGATCTCAAGTGAATCCTAGAAGAAAGGATTCTTGGAAGTAGAATTGAATTTACATTAGGTGAAATTCTCAGAATTGCAAAACGAGGATTTCATGATGTAATAATTGATGGAATTAAATGGAAAAGACAATATGTTGGTGAGGAAACTGAAGAATCTGTGTATGTTTTTTTGCAAGCACTTCATGTGTATTTGCAGGATGAAGAGAAGTTGAAAACTCAAGGGATTCGATTGGAGGCAATCAAAAAATTGATTGCAGCCATAGAAGCCAAAGATGAAGACATATATGAAGCAGAAATTGAAGAAGCTATTGCAGAAAATGTTATGGTGGGGTCTTCTCAATCCAAAGTGCAGCCCATGCATAAGAAAGAAGCTCATCTTCACAAAATGCAAGAAGAAAATGATGCTTATTTTATTCCTAGTAGTCACTATTCCCGTACCCATTGGGTAAGGGCGACCACCGAAACTATTGTGTCAAGATAGGAGAAAAAGAGACTCCATGCATTGCCCTTATAGACCATGGTTCGGAAATCAATGTCATGTCAAGAAGTCTCTACAAGAATGGCGGATGGTCCATAGATGTGGACCCAGGATGGCGCATGATAGCAGCCAATAACTTCTCTGGGGATCTCTATGCGGCATGCCCTTATGTACAAGTTACTATTGGTAATGTAAAAGATGAATTTCATTTCTTTGTTCAAGATTCCTGCAGCTATCCTATCATTCTTGGTCAACCTTTTATTTTTGAGTCTCGTTTGGAAACAAAGGCCCTTGATGATGGTTCATCATATGCTCGGATAAGAAGTAAGGATAATGACAAAGCTGTCCAATTTTTGACTGTATGTGTAAATCATCACCAGAATAGAGATCGATTGAGAGATCATCCTGTACCTCCTAATGCCCAAGAATTTAAGGGTTTTTGGGTAGCACTGCTATAAGTGGAGGCTATGGCAATGCTTCATGTCATAAAAATTTTCCTCCACATGTAAAGGGGGCTATGCCAAAAGCTAACTTGCAGGTTTTTACGGCCAATAGTGTGGGCTATTATAAACAGTTTTCAGCGATGAATAGGGCTAAAAGAAAGCATTTATGCCATGTGGAATGAGAGCTAAAGCAAATTGATGTTTTGACTGAAAATGAAGAAATTTCAGGGCTATTTCATGGGCTGATTTATAATGATACATTGGCTGAAATACATGCAGCTATTCATGCAGAAAATCAAGCTGGAAATCAGTCCATACAGGTATGCACATTGGATATCTATGACATAATTCAAGAATTTGCAGATCAAGAAGCTTTTGGATAGCCAAACAAGGATGAGGTAAGAGTAGAAACAAAGTATAAGACAGTTGACAAGAAGGTCAAGCCGATGGCTACTCCTCTACCTCCTGAAAGTGAAGGATTGGCAGAAAGGGCATCCAAACAACCAAGCCTTCGTGATCCCAAAGATAATGGTCACCAATTTACAGCTGAAAGTTTAAAAGAGCTAAAAATTGGTGAAGACTCTTTTCTCTTGCTAGATAGCTGAAAAGCAAATCTTCATGCAGATGTTAAAGAAACATGGAAAAGCTTTTTCATTTCAGCCACATGAAATTGGATGTGTGGATCCAAGTGTTGTGGCACCAATGATGGTCTTCACGGTCCCACACATTCCTTGGAATCTTAAACCAATTCTGGTACCAAGGGCTCATTTGCCTAAGTTAATGGAGCTTTTAAATGAAAAGATAAATATGCAAATATTGGAGCCATCTTCAGCTCCATATTCCAACCGATGGTTTACCGTGCCTAAGAAGAATAGATCTTTGCAATTCATTCAAGATTTATAGCCTGTCAATAAAGTTACTATTAGAAATGTTGGTTCAAGGCCAATTGTTGATGAATTTGCTGAGGCTTTTGCAGGTAGAGCAATTTATTCCATGGGAGATTTATATTCGGGCTATGACCAATTTCAGCTTGCTTTGGAGAGCCGAGACATTACCACAATGAAGACACCTCTTGGTTTAGTCCACATGTGTACTCTACCACAAGGAGCTACAAGTTTAGTAGCTCACATGATGAATGCCATGCATAAAGTATTGAGAGATTATATTCCCCAACTAACTCTTCCTTTCCTTGATGATATACCGATCAAAGGATGTGAAGTTCATGAGAAGAATGAAGAACTCAATGAGCTTGGATGTCACAAGTTTGTTTCTGATCATATTAATGATTGTGCTCAAATCTTGTCTAAATTGGAAGAAGTCCATGTTACTCTTTCAGGAGCTAAATCTGTTTTTGGAGTCGAAGATGTTCTTGTGGTAGGGCATATGCATGGTCCATATGGTCAAAAGCCTTCTCCAACCAAGATTGATGCTATCAGCAAAATGCGGGAAATATGCACAAATGTTTCACAGGTGAGAAGATTTCTTGGAGCATTTGTCTTCTATCTTATTTGGATCCCACATTTTGATCATGTTCCTGAAAATCTTTATCAACTGCTAAGAAAAGGCAAAAGGTTTATATGAGAAAAAGAGCATACTCAAGTTATTCGAAAATTGAAGAAATTGCTGATTTATGCCCCCACCTTAAAGAGGGCTAATTACTCTAATGGACAGAAATTGCTGATTTCTGCCCCCACCTTAAGGAGGGCTAATTACTCTAATGGACAGCCTATCATACTCACAATGGACACAAGTCCTATTGGAATAGGATGGGCAACCGGTCAAGACGACCTTGAGGGCAATAGATATGCAATTCGCTTTGGAGCAAAGGTTCTTAATGAACGTCAAAGAAGGTATGCTCAAATTAAAAGAGAACTTTGGGGAGTGGCAACTGCATTGAAATGTGACCGGGAGTACTTTATGAGCACACATGTAATAGTTGAAACAGATTTTCTTCCACTCTTGGGCATGATTGCCAACTACTCCACTCTCGACATAGCTATGCTAAGATGGATAGCCTATATTAAATCCTTAAATTCTGATTTGAAACATATTGTAGGAAGAGATAATCCAGTTGCTGACATGCTTTCACGTGCCAGATATAAGGATGAAGAAGAGATGATGGATGAGGAAGAATCAGAGTCTATATTTGCTAAAAATGATGTTGTAATTGCAGGTTCAGATCTGAAAACAGCAAGTACAACGATACCTAATGATGGTTCAGCTGTCAAAAATGTAGGTACAACATTAATTACAGTAAGTACAATAGGTTCAACTGCTAAAACAAAATTTATAGTAGCAAAGAAATAAGAAATAACCATGGAAGGATAGTGGCCAACTGAAAGACAGCATGCTCAATGTTTTGTTATGGTTTGTTCGCACTTTAAAGAAGAATATTATGCAGGTGATTGGCTAAAAATTGGCCAATTTCTAAGCACTATGACAAAGAAGGAAGATTGAAATAATGAAGAGTTCAGGAGAATCAAGAGAAAAGCTTATGGTTTCTTTCTCAAATATGGCTACCTTTGGAGGCATGCAAAAAAGAAAGGAAGAACGCCTATTCGTGTCTTAGGAGACAAGAAGACTCAAAGACAGGTCATGCAAGAATTTCATGAAAGCCTATTGGCTGGTCATAGAGGCATATGGGGCACTTTTGCCAAAATAAAAGAGAAATTTTAGTGGCAAAACATGTATAAAGACATTGAACATTTTGTTGAGTCTTGTCATGTTTGTCAAATGTACTCTATGGTTAAGCATCGAGACGGGGCTTCAGCCTACCTTTCCTTTATCCATTCACTATAGATGGGTTATTGATTTAGTTGCTATGCCTACAGGAATTTGGAACATGAGATATCTAGTACTTGCTAGAGAAGATCTCACAAATCAGGTGGAAGGAAAAGCCTTGACAACAAAGTCTACTCAAGCCGTTTGTAGATTTTTACTTGAAGAAGTATTTTGCAGGTATGGCTGTGTTGCCAAAGTAACTGTTGATAGAGGAGAATTGGATGACGATGAGGCTCATCATTTCTTTGCTCAATTGGGAATCAAGCTATCTCTTACATCAGCCTACAATCCTGAAGGCAATGGAAAGAGTGAAAGAGGTCATCAACCAATTCTCAAAGCATTGGCAAAATCTTGTAGAGGAAAGATGAGAGAATGGCCTAGAATGCTTCCATTCACATTATGGGCTGATAGAACTACCCATAGTGTAGTAACATGTTATATGCCGGATGAACTAATATATGGGCAGCCACCTATTATGCCTATTGAGGAGTCTATTGTCACATGGAGTATCTTGCCTTGGGATGAAGGCATAAATAGAGAAGAGCTGTTGATTTTGTGCATAAGGTAGCTTGAAAGAAGGCCAGAAGATGTCAAGATAGCCATTGAATAGATGAAGGAAGCAAGATTGAAAAATAAGAAGAGGTTTGACAAGCATCATCGACTCCGTCCAAGAGCTATTCAAGAGAATGATTGGGTACTTGTCTATAACAGTAACCTGGACAATCAATATAGTGCTCATAGAAAGTTAGCCAAGCGATGGTTTGGACCATATGTGGTGAAAGTAGTACATGATAATGCTACTTATACTTTGGCTGAAATGGACGGGACCATAGTCAAGGTACCAATAGCCGGTAAACGTAACAAGCTCTTCAAATGAAGAGATTCTTCTACTTATGAGATTGATGACTTGGATATGAGCCATCTACATGAAGACAAGCAAGATGAAGAAAACTTGGAGGATGAAGATGAAGATATGATAGAAGAAGACCCTCCTTAACTTGTAATTTTGTGAAATGGCACATGCCGAAGGATGTGCAGGTTAGGAGGGGTGAATGTCAGAGAGTTTTTTGTTCATAATATAAATCATAGGATTCTTATGATCACAGAAGAACTTTATTAGGATTTATATGAGGAATTTTCATACATAACTCAGTCATTGTTACCAAACAACCAACTTAGATATCACTTAGTTTTATAAGTTCTTTTGTTACTGTCATACAATTTTCAGTTGTACCATGTATATTGATAAAAATCGAGTCTATGGGAACCCACAACTTGATCAGCTGGAAGTAATTAATAGTTTGCAAGCTAAGTCACATTGGTTCAAGAGGAAAATTTAGTTGAGAAGTGCCAAAAGTCCACTAGGTTCATGTGGGACCTGAAATAATGGACTAAAATGACTTGTAAGTGACCTAAGTGGTCAAAATGATAAGTGGGAGCTGAGCAGGATGCAGCCCACATTTTTCGGCACAAAAAACGGGCCTGCATACCTGTGGCAGACGGAGGACGAGCTGTGGGCTATGGTGCATGCTCCAAAGCATGCAAACTCAAGGCTGGAGCTGAAGGAGATACAAACAAGGAAGGTGAGAGATCTTCTTACCCATCCATTTGGTATGACGAAAATGAATGGTATGATAGTCCATAAAAGGGAGAAACTTGAGAAAAAGTTTTCAGCCTGCTCTTATCTACGTCTTCTCTTATCTCTTTTACCATATTCATGGTCCAATGAAGCCCGTCTTGTACCCAAGTACTTGAGTGACTTTGGGGCAAGCAAAGGGGAGGATTTTGAAGGTGTATGGGCTGTTATGGACTGAAAAAACCAGTCATAAATAGGGCAGCCCACTGTTCTTATCCATTTTGATAAGTAAACAAGTGATGTATGTGGTTGTAAGAGAGAAAATTGACCTCTTAACATCATGGCTTCACTTGTGAATGATTAGAGGAGCTTATTCATGGGATTATGTGAACTTTTGGAGCTTGATTATGGGCTGGAAATTACTATTTTAAAATAGGGCTGAAGTTAAATTTATGCTTTAACAAAGCATTTCATGAGCTTTTGATCTATGTCTTGAATGTATTTGAGTCTACCATCAAAATACTTGTATCTTGGAGTTGTTATTCATTCATGTTCATGAAATGGAAACCATTTGAGCTTGAATTTGGAATATGCATTTGGATTAAATTTGAGATTATCCCTAATGTAATGGCTTATTATTCCCATATGCATTTGATGTGATCAAGACAAAGTCTTTTCATGTATGCTAAATAAAAAGAAAAAGCTTGATATCTTCTTCTTCAACTAAGTCATTTATAAAACCCAAATATTTTCAAACCCCAATCTTTTCACCTTCTCCAAACCTTGAATCCCACACTCCTCTTCTGCTCTAAACCCCGGTGGTAGACCTTCAACCCCCAACACGACGACATCCTGTAGGAAAATCTAGGTGTACATAGCTCTCGGGCTGATACATGTATACTTCCTCAACTAAATCACCATTGAGAAAAACATTATTCACATCCATTTGATACATATTCCATCCTCTAGATGCTACCAATGCAACCACTATTCTCACGGTTGCCATTTTAGCAATAGGGCTGAATGTCTCCTCATAATCAAGACCTTATTGTTGTGCATACACTTTTTTCACAAGTCTTGCCTTGTATCTTTCCAATGTGACATTTGATTTGCACTTCACCTTGTACACAAAATTTGCAACCAATAGGCATTTTGTCTTCAAGAAAATCAACCAAATCCCAAGTGTCATTTTCAGCCAATGCTAAATATTCCTCATCCATTGCCTTACACCAATGATCATCCAAAATAGCTTCAGAAAACTTTGTGGGTTCCTTGAAGCTAGTGACTTTTGCCATATATGAATAGTGCCTCACTATGTAGCCATTTTATGTAAGCCTATCCATAAGCTTCCTGACTCTTTTTTATCTCCTCAACTGAGGTGCAGTATGAGACTCTCCTCTCTCATGAGGTGGTATGTATCTATGTCTCACACCAGGAGTCACAACTGATGGAATACCAAACTCACTATCCAAGCTGTCTTTGCCAGGTGAATCATAACCACAAGTGGCCCCTAACATCATGAAGTTTGCCTTGGAATTTATCCACATTTCTTGAGCATTTCTCCCGCTCACTAAAATACTCATGTCAGTGGATAAAGATGCTAAAGTTCTCAATCTACTTGTCCAAGGACTAATAGATGTACTAGCATCTTTAGAAGGCCTAGAAATTTTTGCACTCTCATTTGTACCTGCATGTACATATGTCTCCTGAAAAACATCATCATCATTCATCAAGATGGTCCTCTTCTCATGCCAGGATTTCAGCTCATCAAATACTACATCTATTGAGACGAATGTCTCATGAATAGAAGGATTGTAGCATTTGTAAGCCTTCCTATCTTGTGCATACCCAATAAAGATGGCATTTTCTACGTTTGGATCAAGCTTCTTCCTCTTCTCATCTGGAACATGTACATATGCCAAACATCCAAAGACCTTAAGATGGCTAATGCCCAGCTTTATCCCATAAAGCCTCTCATGAGTAGTCACCTCATGTATCCCGCTGTTGGTGTGTGATTCATGACATACACAATAGTCATTATAGCATCTTCCCAATATGCATTTGGTAGGCTCTTCTCATTCAACATGGCTCTAACCGATTCCATGATCACCCTAATTTTCCTTACTGCCACACCTTTTTGTTGTGGTGTGTACCTACATGTCAATTGCATCTTTATCCCATGGGCTACCAAGAAGTGATCAAAGTCTTTAGAGACATATTCTCCACCACTATCAGATCTCAAGCATGGGATGTAGCAAGCCAATTCTTTCTCTACATGTCTCTTGAAGTCCTGAAAAGAATCCATAACACCACTCTTGTGCTTCAGCACATACAACCATGTGTACCTACTATAGTCATCTATGAAAGACACATAGTAACGTGATCCCCCAAGAGATGCATTCTGTGAGGGTCCCCATACATCAGAATGTACAAGTTGTAATGGTCTAAAGTAGTGCTTACATGCCTCATAAATGGAAGCCTTGATTTTTTCCAAAATTGACATGACTGACATACATGTCCTAATTTCACGTGTTTGAACTTAGGAAGTCCAAGTACAACTTGCTTATGCTGCATATTCTTCATCTTTTGAACATTTACATGACCAATCCTCTTATGCCATATCTCAATGTCCCTTATTGTAGCATTGTCATGTGAGTACATAACAACATTCAATGGTGGAATTTTTGTATCCAATGTAAACATCTTGCCATTTATTTTGCCTTTAGCAATGAGTTTGCATCCTTGACCATAATCTTCAATGTAGCAACCATCTCTATTGAATCCAACTTGTAGATTCTATTCAACCATTTGTCCCACAAAAAGCAAGATTTTGGTTATGGAGGGTATATGTAACACGTCATAAAGATTCTTTTTCTTGTCACCATGCATCATCAAAGAAATAGTACTTGTATGCTTAATGTCATACTGCGTATCATTCCTTGTGCAAACATATCCATGAGTACCTTCTACCAATGTGTAAAACCACTCTCCATGAGGAGTCATATGGTTAGATGGCCCTGAGTCTATATACCATACATCATCTCTGCTTTGCCTTGTGTAGGAAACCCCTTCTTCAAATGTTCCATAGCAAACAACCTGTCATCCTCCTGCATACCACTAGAAGAAGTATAATTACCATGTTTCCTTCCTCTTGCTCTCTAATCATTTTGCTTCTTGTAGCAATCTTTAGCTACATGCCCATATTTGCCACAATAGTGACAATCCTTATTTGCATTTGATTGATGTCCATGAATCATTTGGGATGGCTGCCAAGTGCCTCTTCCTCTAGATGAGTAACCCCCTCTTCCATGAGTATTTGAGGCACCTCTATTTGCTTGAGGTTGCCTATTTTTCCATCAAGTACCTTGCTATCCACCACGAACTACATATGCATTTCCAACACCTCTTCCTCTAAAGTTTGATCTTCCTTTTCCACCTCTACCCCTTTGATTTGAGTAGAAGACACTGTCCTTGCTGTTTTTAGATCCACTCGAATTTGTATTGAGTCCAAGTTTCACTTCTTCATGCAATAGAAGTGCCACAAGTTCATCAAAGTCAGGTTGCTCCTAACGTACTGATATGTAAGTGTCAAACTGCTTATACTCCTCTCCAAGATCATGGAGGGTAGTGGCTACCAAATCATCATCATCAACTTCAACTCCAACTGAGTCTAGTTGTTCTACAATGGTTCTAATCTCACTCACATAGTCATTAATAGACCTTCCATTCCTGGATATGTGGCTAAATTTTTGCTTCAATTGTGTCTTTCTTTCATGAGTGGCATGCCATTAATTCTTCATCAATAAGTCCCAAGCGGCTTTTGGTGAAGTACAGTTTGCAATTTGCATAGCTTTTGTGTATGACACACATAAGGACAACCAATGAAAGACCTTGCTAGACTTTTCCAACCATGTCCTATGTGCCTTTAATTGATCATGTGTTGGAGGTCTATCCTCTAGTAGCTTGGGCTCATCTCTTCAAGGCCTATGACTAGGTCCCAATAGCCTCTTCCAATTAAGAAATTTGACATCCTGAACTTCCATAAAACAAAATTGTTGTAGTCCAGCTTCTCACCTACTATCTGGATGATAGTATCATTCTATCTTATGTTTGCCATTCCAAAGTCTTCACCTTTACAAAACAAGTTTTGATGTAGAGAGTCAATTTCCCAAAATGCCAGTAGGCAATGCACTTTGATGACTTGTAGTGCAACCAATTTTTATTGTAAAATTGCAGCAATAACCACTATTGTATTCTTAGCCAATACATGTGCTTTGTTCCCAAGTATATGTATGAGGACATACATTTATTTGATCACTTGTACTTGTCCAACATGCAAACTGTTGGCATTCTCAAGCAATCATAGGCTAGGGCCAAAACAAACTGTAGAGTTTTTGTATCGTTGATATGCTTGATCCAAGTACTCTTCAATTCAACACTAATAAGAAGAAAAACTTCAACAATCACATCAATTGCAATATGCAAATAAATGTGGCCAAAGAGATATCTTTGGTTCAAAGGCACTAAGTAGGCCTGTCGGAATTGGTTTGTGATCCAACCACAAAGCCCTTTGTTGCTTATAAATGAAGAAACCCTTAATTGCTAGACAACTTCTGTATCTTGAACATGCCCAGCCAATTGGTTGTCAAATACATCGAACAATTGAATATTTGGCAAATCTGCAAGACAGAGTAAGAAATCTATCCTATCAACTGGTTATGAGATAGATTTAGGTAGACCAAGGACATAAGATTTCCAATACTAGTAGGAATTGTATCATCAGATAGGTCATTATTAGATTAGTCAATCTATGGCAAGGATTCACATGACGTAATCTCTTCCGATACAATTGTGTGAAGGATTGAGTGAGTACAATGACTTCTGTCCAGCTTGTGATCCTTCACCAGTCACACTTTGATAAGAAATTGATCCATCTGCAAAACAAAAAAAAGCTCGGAGTCACCATGTCCTTAGGAATTTATGTACTTACGAATGAATGTGAAACAGCCATAGCTTGTGTGAAGTTCCCGCAATGTGGAGGCTTCAGTGAACTTCCACTTTACTTTTGCTCAAATTGTTTGTCTGTCCGATGATTGCAGATCTCCTCTTCTAGAGTTTTTCTCTGAAAAATCTTATTCTTTTACTATTGTTTCCGCTTGTGAGACCATGAGAAAGTTTTTGTACTCTTCTCTTTTTGTCTCTCATGGGTTGCTTGGAGCTCAACTTGAAGTGCTCTGCTTTGCGTTTTGCAACTCACACAGCTTTGCAAGTTGGTGCTTCAAGATTAGCCACTCACAGGACATACCAATGGCAAATTCTTGCATCGAACGTGGCCTCCCCTTTAGTTCAATCCAATAGATCTCGAGCCCTTCCACTAGTGGATTACCCACTAGACAACATGCTTTGTTGTGCTGGCCGTTTCAAAAAAGTAAACCTATTGCCGAGCTGAGTGGCAGTCGATTCCAGGTTGAAGGACTAAATGTGCCCAAAATTTCTTGTGTGAGAAAGAAAATTGAACTCCATTTCAATAGTTGCAGCACCAATTGCACCATCCTCGAGTGACCCAAATTACAGAGAGAATCTTGTAGTAGAGTATGGGTTCACAAAAATTGGTGAGCCAAATCCTCGGGGCATTACATTGAAGAATGTGATTGACAGTTTTTCACCAGAGTTTTTTGTCATCAATGATCTTAAAGCATGGAGGATTGTTGCTTTGATACCATGTAACAAATCAGAGAGAAAGACAGACAAAGAGTAGGCCAGAAGGGTAGTAGCCATGCTCCCTCTTTAATCCATTATCTTCCACACAACTCATGTACAACACACCAAACATAAAAAACGTAGATGTAACCATGGTTGAGTCAATATGACTCAACCTTATTTAACTAAGGTAGACAACTGAACCAAGGTTCATGAGCTTGATTCTTAACAACGTCCACACAAAAATCTTATTTTTCCTTAGTTTTATGATGTGAAAAACCTAAAATTTTTTATAATTATAGAAAATTATAGAAAATTATTCATTTTAGGTGTAGATTGAATGAAATTATGAAAAATGATTTTCTTAGCATGTTTCATTCCATGGGAACGACAAATGCACACAAAAAAATCCAAAAACCACATATTTTACCTTAAATCGCCTAGTCTTGGGTTTTGCGTGTTTTTCATACAATTATTATATGACTGATTCTTTATGATTATTTCAACATGATTGATAAAACAGAAGATTGGAAACCAAATCCAATCATTACTAACCATTTCAAACAAGAATTCATAATAAAATGGTAAAATCTACATTTTTCTCATAAAACTGCTCATTATGATGCTCTTCCACAGCCGTTGATGATCTATCCAACTCTAATTCATGTCTCTTTCCACTCTTGCATCATCGTTTGACCGAAAATGTCCATCTCAGTCCATCCTCCTCTCCTTTACATTGATCCATAAGAACAATCCACAAGAGGAGAGAAGAGAGAGAAATACTAAAATCAGATCTTGCCAGGATGATGCACACCCCAAAAATGATATTATTTTAATAATTTAGGGGCAGCAAAGAAAATAGAGATCCCCCCTCCCCCCACATGTTTTAAGCAAATCATGCCTCTTGGAACTTCAACCTTTATCCAAGCTTAAAATGTAAGTTTGAAAAATACCAAATCGAAGTTTTGAGGTCACACTCTAGCAGAAGTGATTTTTTCACCTTTGAGGGGGCAAATGCGCTCGGAATTGAGATCCATATGGATGGCTAACTTGGTGATGTCACAATCTATAAATGTAGTAATTGTTACAAACTTTTCGGCTCTTGAATCATCTAGCTGCTTCATAACGTGCAACCTTGTGGGGGTTGAATGGGGGGTCAAACAGACTCCGATTGGCAAACTGAGACTTGTGTTGGGTTCTTGGCATTAAACTCCATCTAGAAAAACTCTAGCTCATTGATTTTCAAGTGTTTCATTTTGCATGAAAAATTGGTCTTTTACGGTCTCTTGGGCTATTTTCTACTTCAAAATTTTCCTTTAAAATCAGCTCTCATTGGTGACCACAAGATAGGGTGATTCAGCCTGTCGAATCCCATGAACTAATATGTACAAACAACAACCATAGAAAGCATCAAGCTACCACAAAATATACCAAACAAAGCACAAAAACATCTCTCATCCTACCCCCTGACAGAATCAAGGCTTGAAAATCCTGAAGGAATAGGCCCAACATAATCTGACAGAAATCCAAAGCGAGTCGCTAACCAACTGCTCCTATACAAACTCGTGAAAAGAACTATCAAAGGGGTCATCCTTTGGAGCAGTATTGGTCTTCGCATCGCCTTTCCTATCCCATTCTATTTTCTGACCAATGTATCAATAAACACAATAGAATACGCAAAAAGCTTGTTGGAGTGGATGAGTGATGCAATTACAAACATCCTTCAAAAGTAATCGAGATAGGCATCGGCGAGCTTTACAGGACGGCATGACGGAAAAATCACAGGTGAATTTGGGGATTTTTTTTCAATCTGAGAGGAGAAGAGAGGAGAACAGAGGTGAAAACTTGAAAAACAAATGGATGCTGCTGTGCTGCCGACTGGAGAGCAAATTATATTGCAATTAGCCATTATTGATCGCTCTACAGTGGAAGCAATTGTCTTCATCAATTGACAATACCAGAGGTAATCACTAAGTAGGAAAAATTAGTACTTGTTGAAGTCTCGGAGGTGATCACGAAAGAGGCACAATCACTAGCTCAAGGCTATGGGAGTCGGACAGCTTGCTGCCTATAGCTTCACCCCACGACAGATGTTTGAAGGAATATCGCTCAGTGCTTTCCCAGCCCTTACATTTACTGGATCCTGGTTTTGCAACCTTATTTTCATGTGCAGGACGGAAGCAATTCCTTCTTCGATTTTCTAGGAAGACATTTATATAACATGGGGACGACCATAATGGTCGTGTAATGTAATGGCGGTGTGGTCCTTGGTGCAGGCGCATGAGTGCAGAGAACTCCAGCCTTTCGATTGACCTTCGCCTCCAGAAGAATTTTCGGTTCTTAAGGCGGCCTTTAACTTGGACACGCTGTTAATGCCTCTCCCTGCTGAGCTTAGTCGTAGTGTGGCTCGGAATTTGGCTTCAACGAGGTTAATGGCATTCCAATCGAGAGCTGGTTCAAAGACGATTCAGATTCTGCTCTGGCAGGACTTCTTCCTTTCTTGGAGAGTTTGATAATGAATACATAGTCAGAGTTGTAGATGTATTTGCAATTTTGCAGAGTGGAATAGGTGTTAGCATAGAGGCTGTGGACTCCGTTTTCCAGGCCAAAATGCTTAAAATGCTCAAACAGACGGGCAGACCAGAGATGGTTGTGGATTGATATCATTCACACCCTGGTTTTGGATGTTGGCTTTTTGGAGTTGATATTAATACATAGCAGGCCGAGCTGGAATTCTAATGGAGGTTATGGGACTGATGCTTGAAGAGTTTGGTTGGTGAAGACGATGTATGTCCTTTAATTGCCAAAAAATTCAATCTCAGGCAAATGCTTGCAAGTGTGACAAGTGCACGAACCCAAAGGAATGAAGGAGATCCTCTCGAACAGTGCTCTTGAAGAGAAATTTTACTCCTGCAAACATAACAGAAGATGGCAATAAAGGTGCTGCCAGCTTGATGAAACCTGAAGAAATAAAGCCTGAAACTGTGTTGGCATCTAAAGGGCATCCAACATCCTTTCCCAAAAGTCCTAGTGCAGGGCATGGTTTAGCACAAAATGCAAATGACATCCAAGAAAGTGAAAGGTCTACTGCTGGAGATGCTAAAATATCTAATGAGTCAAATGCAACAATGGAAAAACTAAACTTGAACATCTGAAAGTATAACTGAATATGTACAGCTTTTTCAGGGATTATTATCTAGCAGATTTTAACAAGTTTATGTACCAAAATCAATACTGATCTCAAACACCTAGATGCAAAGCTGACTAAGAGATACTTCAGATTTTTCTGAACATGAGCTTCATGTAACTCACTTGACAAGAAATATAGTGTACTTTGGCATCAACAATTCAATTTTCTTCTTGTTAGTCTCTTTCATTGCTATACCTTGAACCCCGTGTTCTGCAGCCCTTGCATGAACTCTACGACACCGTGACCCCCTCCTCCCACAAAATCTTAAGCTCATCGACTAATGGACGAAGATACACGTTCATATTTTTTACTTTGTAGCGGCCCGGGATGAGCAAGCTAAGGATGAGATGTCCTTTCTTCGTAGAAAGCCATGGAGGGATGTTGTAGTTGACAAGCACTATAGGCCACACACTGTAAGAAGTTGAGCGCAGACCGAATGGGTTCACACCATCCATGGCAAGACCGAGCTGAAGATTCCTTGGCTCTCATGCAAAGCCTGGGAAGGTAGAGTCAATGTGGCTCCATGCACGCGAATCCGCTGATATTCGTTGAGCTCCATCCGTGGACCTATTCTGCACATGCCACGTTGTCAAGCTTGACATGGCAAACGTGCGAAACATGTGGTTTATGCGGGGGATGAGCAGAAAGTGTCTGAGAACTTTTTGAGGGATGGTTTGCCCTTGCAAGTTTTGTCGATACCTATGAGCACCACACTTTGGACATGTCTCCATAGTCTTGTATTCATCTTGAAACAATATGCAGTCATTGATACATGCATGGATGTTATTGTAGTCCATGCCAAGCTTCCGTAAAACATGTCATGCATCATCACGAGACTCAGGCATAGTATTTGGAGGTGGCAATATATGATATTTCAATAACTTGAAAAAAATCATAACACACCTTGAAAAAACACAAATGGTTGCAATAATATTGTTTTTAAAAAAAACCAATGAAGCCTGTGTGGAAGGTACCTGAATAACTCAGTCACACTCGTATCGCTCCAACCATATTTTGCTTGCACACTTAAGAGTGCAAGCAATGTCTTCAACCGAGATACTCGGCACCCATCATATAATGGTATGGATGCTTCCTCTCTAAGTGGGTCAGATGTCTCAACATCCATGGGAATCAATGCATCGATCATTGCCTCCATCTCAGGCTCCAAGATTGTAGGTAGGTCGGGAAGGTTGTTTGTCTCCTCTAGCATTGACGGTATAGATGGGCCTTGTGAGTGGTCGATTGGCTCCTGCAATCCATCCATCGCACGTCCACGAACTCTTTTAATTGGCCACAAAGGGTGCACTCCCCCTTGGGTCGAGACATCACCCCCTTGGATAGAAAATTTGCCAACAAGACCCAATCTTATTGTGTATGGTTTTCAATTAGCTTGAGAGTACAATGCATGATTAATATTAACTTCAAATTACCGTTTGCTGAAAATTTGCAATCGCCTGATCAATGATCTCAGATTGAAACTCGCCAAATCGTCGTACGTGTTCTATAGACAATCGGCGTTTTCGTCTAATTGCCAACTTGCATTGAGAGCAAGGACATGGGACACGCTGATTAAGATACGTCTCGCGGTCTTGAAGAATAAGACCTTCTTCGTTTTCCATCTTATCTACATTATAGCAAACAAGGCTTAAATGGATAGCTTTATGGAGATGTACGTCAAGTTGCAAGTTGACCATAAATCTTGCATTGTATATAGTAGTTGAGAGATATTCCGATGTTATATCTCGGTCTTGTATCATGCTCAAGGATTTGTTTTTCCCGGTAGATAATTATTTGTTATATCTCGGCTTTGAGTATAAGTAATCCATTTTAAAATTAATGTGCACCATCTATGAAATTTAATAACTATAGTAATAAAATTTATTTCGATCAATTCTACTCATAGTCATAAGACTTGAGAGAAATTATCCTATACTCAATTTAAGGGTTTCTTCTTCTATAACAATACTTTTGGGTTCATTTTGATGAAGTACCTTAATGACCATTAGCTAGGGTATCATTTTCTTTTAGTCCTTCCGTTGACTAGTTGGCATGATTTCTAATTTGGCATGCCTATAAAGTTAATACAAAAACAATGAATTATGCATATCACAATTAGATCCCCTACTTGGACATTATGAAGGAATTGACCATTTTTAAGCCATCTTAAAGAGTTACCAATGTACGTGGCCCATGGCAAAGCACATTGCATACCATTATCAATAAGTCTATTATCTTAAATTTCCTTCTCCTCCCTCTCCCTCTCTTTCTCTCCCTCTCTCTCCCTCTCCCTCTCTTTCTCTCTTTCTCTCACCCTCTCCCTCTCCCTCTCCCTCTCGTTCTCTTTCTCTCCCTCTCTCATTTCCTTCCCCTCCCTCTCCCTCTCCCTCTCTTTCTCTTTTTCTCCCTCTCCCTCTCTATCTCTCTTTCTCTCTCATTTCCTAAACAAGCAAAAAATAAAGTGATTTAAACATCCTCCAAGCAAAAGGGAGAGGGAGAGATACAATGCACTCTTCCTCTCTTTCTCTTTCTATCCCTCTCTCATTTCCTTCCCCTCCCTCTCCCTCTCCCTCTCTTTCTCTCTCATTTCCTCTCCTAAACAAGCAAAAAATAAAGTGATTTAAACATTAAACAAGCAAAAGGGAGAGGGAGAGAGAGAATGCACTCTCCCTCCTTCTCCCTCTCTTTCTCTTTCTCTCCCTCTCTCATTTCCTCCCCCTCCCTCTCTCTCTCCCTCTATTTCTCTTTCTCTTTCTCTTTCTCTCCCTCTCCCTCTCCCTCTCCCTCTCCCTCTCCCTCTCCCTCTCCCTCTTCCTCTCCCTCTCTTTCTCTCTTACTCTCTCGTTTCCTCTCCTAAACAAGCAAAAAAGAAAGTAATTTAAACATTAAACAAGCAAAAGGGAGAGAGAGAGAGAATGCACTCTCCCTCTCCCTCTCCCTCTCTTTCTCTCCCTCTCTCTCCCTCTCCCTCTCCTTCTCTTTCATTTCCTCTCCTAAACAAGCAAAAGAGAACGATTTAAACCTTCAACAAGCAAAAGAAAGAGAGAGGGAGACTCACCAATGAGATATGGCGAGCGTGGGGTGGCTTCTCTTTGCAATGAGGGCTCCTCGTCTCCTTCGCGAACAACGGCGGCGGCGGCGGCGGCGGCAGTAGCAAGTCTTCTTCCTCTTCTTCTCTCACAAAGCCTTCGCTCTCTCCCTCGCTCTTGCTCTCAAAAGTCGAAGCAAAAGAAATGAAAACGACGCTCAAGTTTCGGCCGCGCTTTTTTTCCTGCAGCATCGCTATTTGCAAATAGCGACGCAAATAGCGATGCCGATATCCGCCGTCGCTAATCGGCGTCACTAATTGCCCAATTCCTTGTAGTGATTGTCTGCAACACTCGAAACACTTCCGCAAAATATTCAATTTCCTTTCTCTTACGGTGGATGCCCCCAGGTCATCAGTGAATACTTTCAACTCCTCTAGGGAGATGTCACCAAAGGTCTTGTCGAATGTTCTTTGCCACAAACCAAGTGCATTATATAACCCAAATGCCATCACATGGTACGCAAAGGTACCGAAGACAGTCATAAATGTCGTTTTTAGCTTGTCTTGCTCAGCAATCACCATTTGGTTATACCCTACAAAGTAATCCATGAACGAATATATTTCCCTACCTACCAATTTATCCTAAATTTAGTCAATAAATGACAATGGGTAGTAATCTTTAACAGTCTATTTATTTAGCTCTCTAAAGTCTACACAAAGATGGATTTGATTATTCTTCTTTCTAATCACAAATGGAAAAAACCATTCAGTATGCTGAATTGGGAAGATCAAACCCGCCTTCCACAACTTCTGAAGCTCTTCAAACAGCCCGTCCCTTAGTTCAAATGGAATATGTATTACTTTTTGACATATAAGACGGGTACCTTCCTTTACAGGAATGGTATGCACAGCCCAGACTGGGAGGAATACCCCTAAGTCCAAGCAAAGATGTCATGGAACTCCTGAATCAGGGACACATAGTCCTCTCTCTCTTTCGAACTGAGCATGGAACCTAATTTGATTGGCTGCGAATCATTAGGGGTGTGAAGATCCAACTCAATAACGTCCATGTCTCTTATTCAATCTTGAGGCTCTATCAGCTCATTCAAGGTTATCTCATAAATATTCTATGTAGTGTACCCTTCTTTAGATCCATTGCTCGATGACGTCTCACTACCAGATGGATCATCTATTGTTTCTAGTTCAGTGGAGGATAATGGGGCTCTCTCACTCTGAGGAGACTCAGGGTAAGCATCCACTGTTACACGATGGGCACCTTGACCTAGAATCACTCGACCAACGGGTATATCAACTTGGTAGTCAATTCGTAGAATCCATGGCTTGCCTAGCAAAACTCGATAGCTAGGAAATCCTGCAAACCTTATCACCCTAAAGTCCAGATAGCATTCCACACTCGCAACTGTAACATGGACTTTAGTGATGCAACCGTCCGGTTCTCTAAGACTATCATCAGCCATCCTAAGAAGTGTGGAGCTGTCTTTTTGGATCTCTAGACCTAACCTCTCCATCAAATCTGAACTCATGATATTGATGGAGGATCTAGTGTCCACAATAGCGTGCTCCACTAATATTCCATCCACATACGCTGGAACCCTAGGATAATGCTTTTCAGTATGATCGAACCAATATTCTCCCACTCTAGCTATGCCCAAAGGTTCTACAATATACCCTATATGCATGATATTCTTGAATTCCTTGCATACTCCTGGAGAAAGTTTAATCAATTGTAGGAGATTTACGTCTAGTTTAACTTCGCAAAGAGAACTTGCTAGGTCAAAGTCGTGGTAGTTAGCCAAAGTTCTCTTCTCGTGCCAAACCATTTTCTCCTTTGGTCTTTCAATTGGCTTTGCTGCCTCTTTTTTAGCCTTTACCTTCTTTCTTAGCAATCCTTTATCATTCTCGGGATCAACTTTACTATCAACAGGTCTTAAAAGTCCACCTTCCATATCAAGATTCAGGACTCGCTTTTCCCTGGCATCTTGCTTAAGGCTTCCCTCGACAGGTTTTACAATTCCTTTGTCACTCTCTTTGATCTTTTGACCTCTTGTTACGACTCCTAGATTAGAAGTTTCAGCATCATTGACATTGACACGTACGGCCTCAATAAGGCCGACTCCACTGCCATGAGGCAACTCCTCTACAGTAGCCTTTCCTCGTTGCAATATTTGTCTTGGTCCCTCATCTTGTTGGAGATTATTCCCTTGTGTGTGATGGTTAATTGGACCTGGTTGTTTACTCCCTTGTTGGAGAGAATTGATCTTACTCCAACAGGTAGTAGCTAAGTGGCCAAAATTTTTGCAAATATCGCATTTAATATTTTGAAAATTCTTAGGAAAATGTTGGCCACCACACCACTTATAGCTGAATCTTGGGGGGGCACCCTCTTTAGGGCATCGACTCCCTATCAAATTCTACTACTTCTTAAGAAAATTAACATCCACAGCTATTTGTCTATATTGTTCAAAAATCATATCGATATAATGTTTCATCATATTCTTAACTTCACCAAGGATATTAGAGGCACTTGACTCATAGCCGCGATCATCTATCTGTCGTCCCATCGACCTAACTACTTGATTAGGAATTGGCCCCGCTGACCTACTGGGACAACATTAGGATTCATTGTTTGGCTTCCACCACTATTTAGTGAGGCCGCCTAACTAGCCATGGGCATAGTCATACTAGGAGGTTTTGGTAACATAGGCAAATTCGGCATGATACTCCCTCTCCCATTCACGTTTGACATGGGGTCCCCTTGACTCCCATTGGTCAAGGCCAAATTATTACCATTCCATTTTATCCTTGCTGCATAAGTAGCTTGAAAATAGCAGAGTCAATGTCAGCCAAAGCGACACTACTAAGCTGCACCTGGATATTAAAATCCAATCCATGTAGGAAATATTGCAATTGTGCAGCCATTGGAATGGGGATATAAGTATTAAGTTTGCAAAAAACTTACTTTAGTTTCTTGGCATAGGCCTTGACATTCTCATTTAGTTCTTGATGTGTTACATTCAAGACACGCAACAATGCTGCCCACCCCTTTCAGGGGAAAACTCTCTTTGGAAGGCCATGAAGAATTGGGCATTGCTAGTTATGGTTCCAGCTTCTGAACCGTGATATCATACTGCCACTCTTCCTTTTAACATAATGTTGAAAAACATCATTAGGTGTCCTTCATCTTGGATTCGATAGTTGAACATGAGCATTTGAAACTCCTTAATATGGAGCTCTCCATCTTCTTCTGCTAACCCATGGAAAATGGGCAAAGGTGCTCTTAATGTCGGTAAATCCGGTGTACCTACTAGAATTGTGATGGGTTGTGCCATGGCTACAACCGGATTGACAACATGAGTTTGTGCAGGTGCAACTACACCCACACTTGTTGTGGGTTGATTAACTGGAAGTAGGGAAGTACTAAGACTTCCACTTGCACTTGAAAAGATACTCATAACACTTAGGTTACTAGAACCACTACTGCTTATGCATAACGGACTACTCCTTTGAGAAGAATAGTGTCTTACAATCTCCAACTGCCGTCTAGCCCTCTCAACACGTTTTGCTTTTTGTATTTCGGCTTGATGGTCCTTGTCAAAGGACATAAACCAAATATTTGGTCCCTAAAAACCCTAGATTCGAGAACCACAACTTGTTGGCGGCTCCCGGCAGATGCACCATTGATGAGACCTAAAATGGGTTGGCACTCGCTATAGCACTAGCTGGACCTCTAACATGCACAAGACAACCCCATGGCCTCACGATCAGGAGCATCTATATGACACATTGCCCCTGCCATCGTACGTACATTTTGCATTTGTATCATGTTTATAGTCCAACCCTTAACCTTCTCAAACTCCTCAAAGGGAGACCCTACACATTTTGGTGTAATTCACTACATAGAACAACATAGGAGGCACCCCTCTACTGATTGCCACGGCCCCACACTGTGACCCTTCTACACCTTGGGGATTGGCCCCTCGATGTGTCGCTAACACATACAACACATAGGAAACAGACTCCGCTCTTGGTA
Source organism: Lygodium microphyllum (assembly GCF_053477565.2). Classification (NCBI taxonomy): domain Eukaryota; kingdom Viridiplantae; phylum Streptophyta; class Polypodiopsida; order Schizaeales; family Lygodiaceae; genus Lygodium; species Lygodium microphyllum. The sequence continues at coordinate 38,603,927 of NC_141149.1, read as the reverse complement.
CCAATATTATATCATTCCAGGAATGTACCAGTCCTCAGTTAATTGTCCCCTTGGACCCATCGTCTAGACCTATAGCTTGGGTGCCTTACTCTCTCTAGCATGGGTCATTTATACTTCAACCAATTGCTATGCATGCCACGAATAGATACCATGTGTATGATTCATGCAATGGTGGATGTCTTATTGTGCACAAACAATTATGGTTTGAAATTCGCCTATGTGTCATGCAAAAACAACCCTTTTAATGAAATTTTGCTAATACGCAATCCTTCATTGCAGGAACCTAGCACCAAGGCAAACCTCGTGCTGCTAGATCCATTATTTCCAAATAAACCGCATCCTAAATATTATGTATAAAGAGAACAATCATATTTTGTATTATTCTAGCGCTTAAACTATTGTATAACATCATCCTCCTCCTCACTGTTTAAATTTTGCTGCATTGCATAGGTGTAAAGGTTCTTTTATGTCATTTTTTGTATGTAAAAGCAATAAATACACACTTTAACACAAAGGAAAAGGGTCAAACTGAGGCGTAACCTCATGCTTCAGCCCTGTCAGGACATTCACATACATAGATCTTATTTTTTATTTTTTTTGAATACAAGAAATCTGTTTTTTTCTATTTTTTGTCAAGATTGTGGGAGAGAAGGAAGGAGTCTCGCTTGAAGCTTTCTTGCTTGCACAATGGGGAAAGACACACAAGGATGGAGGCTGAAAATAGTTTTCCTCTTCTTAGTTGTGTAAGCCAAAAGAACTCCAGTACAAAGAAATAGAAGAACCCTATATATGGGTCTCAAACCAAACTCAACTAACTAAGGTGGCATACTAACTGAGCCACGAACTAGAGTAGATAAGGATAGCTACCATGTAGCTATTATTCATGGGCGGTGTACCAACCGCGTCTGCAACTGACAAGTCGGTGACATAAATACACAACGGTCACCCTGGCATATCACGAGTGGAGCTTGATATCTCAACACTCCCCCTCGAGCTCAATCCCAATTCCTGCACACCAAGCAGGTCTCTGAACTTGCGCAGCTTCTCTGCGCCCAATGCCTTCGTGAATATGTCAGCTACCTGATCCTCTGTGCTGACATAAACTAGATCAATAAGACCTAGTAAAACCCTCTCTCGCACATAGTGATAATGCACCTCAATGTGCTTTGTTCTAGCATGATAGACTGGGTTATTTGCTAAGTGTATACTACTCATGTTGTCACAATAAATGACAACTGGTCCATCTGTAGACTGATGCATATCATAAAGTAGCTGATGCAACCAAGCTACCTCACATGCAGCCATTGCTGCACCCCTGTATTCAGCCTCTGTGCTCGACAAGGCAACTGTAGGCTGTTTCTTGCTGCTCCAAGTGACTACAGCACTCCCAAAAGAGAACACATATCCACTGGTAGATCGTCTATCAGAAATACTACCAGCCCAATCAGCATCAGTGTATCCATGTAACTGTATCTGAACCCCAGTCTCATAAAATAGTCCATACTGCAATGTGGACTTCACATACCTGAGTATGCGTCTAGCTGCATCCAAATGCGATTTCCTTGGAGCCTGCATAAACTGACTTACCAATCCAACAGCATAGCTCAAATGTGGCCTGGTAATAGTCATATAAATCAAGCTTCCTACTATGCGTCTGTACATAGTAGGGTCTTCCAGAAGCTCACCTGCATCTGCGCTCAGCTTCACATTCTGCTCCAAAGCAACTGAAATAGACTTACAGCCTGTCATCCCATATTTGGACAGCATATCCAATCCATACTGCCTCTGCAAGAGCTGAATCCCACTTGGTGATCTAATCACCTCAATGCCCAAGAAATAACGCAGCTCTCCCAAATCCTTCATCTCAAACTTCTGCTTCAATAGCATTTTCACATGAAGGATATCTTCATCACTATCACCTGTCATAATCAAATCATCAACATAAATGACAAGTAGCATAACACATTTCTCTGTTTTTCTCACATAAAGTGAGAAATCTGCCTTGGAAATCTGAAAGCCAATAGTGACAAGATACTGTCCTATCTTGTCAGACCATGCTCTAGGTGCTTGCTTCAAGCCATACAAGGCTTTCTTCAACCTGCAAACAAACTTAGGATGAACAGCATGCACATAACCTGGTGGTTGCTCCATATAGACCTCTTCTTGCAAATCACCATGCAAGAAGGCATTCTTTACATCCATTTGATGTAAAGACCATCCCTTTGATGCAGCCATAGCAATGACCGCTCTTACGGTTGCCATCCTTGCAACCGGGCTGAATGTTTCTTCATAGTCAATACCATATGTTTGTGCATACCCCTTGACTACTAATCTTGCCTTGTATCTGTTCACAGAACCATCTGCATTGTGCTTCACCTTATAAACCCACTTACAGCCAATTGCATTTTTACCTTTAGGCAAAGGTACCAATTCCCATGTAGCATTTGCTTCCAAGGCATCCATTTCTTCATCCATGGCTTTCTCCCATTTTTCTTTTCCCATGGCTTCCTCAAAAGAAGTGGGTTCTGGTTCCTGTATCACTTTAACCATATATGCATAGTGAATGGCTGTAAATCCATCATATTTCAGCCTATCCACAGGATACCTAGCTCTCATAGACCTGCGCAAAGTAGGTTCACTCCCAGGTGCTCTCAAAACATCCCTGGTCTTCCTTACTCCAGGTGTAACAATAGAAGGAATACCCAACTCATCATCAATGCTCTGTTCTGAGCCACTAGATTCACCATCTACATAAGAGTGACCTGCATTCACATCAAACATGGGCTGATCAACCTTCTCTTTTCCTTTTCGTGATACCTGCATACCACTATCTGCATTACTTTGAGAAGATTCTCCTGATCTCAATCTGCCTGTCCATGGCGAAGAATGTGAACCACTACTAGAGGACGCTCCAGGTCCACTAATATTTTGTGACTGCTGCTGTGAATTTTGTGCAGCATTACCATTTTGTGCATCTACATCATCAATCACATTTACTGGTTTATACCAGCTACTCATCTCATAAAAAACAACATCTCTGCTCACTGTAAACTTACGAGTAGAAGGGTTATAGCATCTATACCCTTTTTGCTGCAGAGAGTAACCAATAAAGATGCACTTCTCAGCTTTTGGATCCAACTTGGATCTCAACTCATCTGGCACATGTACATAGGCAATGCAACCAAAAAATTTCAAATGAGAAATATCTGGTTTCCTACCAGTATACCTCTCCTCTGGAGTTATTCCATGTATTGCTGCAGTGGGAGTTCTGTTTATTATGTAGACTGCTGTAGCAACTGCTTCAGCCCAATAAAAATCTGGCAAGTCTTTTTCATTGAGCATGGCACGAGATACCTCTCCAATATGCCTGTTTTTTCTTTCTGCAATTCCATTTTGTTGTGGGGTATGACTGCATGAATATTGCTGCTTTATGCCATGCTCATGCAGGAACCTTGCAAACTCATTTGAGAGGTACTCTCCCCCTCCATCTGACCTTAGGCATTTTATCTGCAAGCCTGTTTCTTTTTCAACCATAGCTTTAAGAGTTTTGAAATGCCCAAAAACTTCACTTTTCTTTTTCATAAAATACACCCAAACTTTTCTGCTATAGTCATCAATAAAACTGACAAAATAATGACAGCCTCCAAGAGATGCAGCTTTAGTTGTCCACACATCAGAGTGGATTAATTCCAATGGGTTCTTACTCTCTTGAACATGTCTAGGAAATGGTTTCCTTGCCTGTTTTCCAAACTGACAGGCTTCACATACCTTATGCATTTCTGCAACCTTGAATTTCGGCAAACCTGCAACAATATTTTGGGCCTGTATTGATTTAAGTCGCTGTACATTAACATGACCAATGCGTTTATGCCAGATATCAATATCTGCAACTACACCGGTCCCATATGCAAACATTGCTGCACTCAATTCAGACATGTCTGCATCCAATGTAAACATTCTGCCCTTCTTCTTTCCTTTTGCTATCAAGCGACCTTTATTTTTCATATCCTCAACAAAACATCCATGAGGATTAAATCTGACCTGCAAGCCCTGCTCAACCATTTGACCAACAGAAACCAGATTCTTGGTGATATTCGGGACATAAAATACATCGGACAGGTATTTCTTTTTCCCATCCTGCATAGACAAGGGAATTTTTCCAATCTGCACAATAGGATGTGCAGTATCATCACCAGTCTCCACAAATCCTGGTTTTTCCATTTTTCTTGCATCCTCCATCCATTCTGCATGACCTGTCATGTGGTTTGATGCACCCGAGTCAACATACCATACATCATTGCTTTCTTCTGCACTTGTCACAGAATTATTCATGTGCTGCACCATAAACAGATGCTCATTTCTGTCATCACCCTGTCTACTAGAGGATGCATAATTTCCTTGTTGCAGTTTTCCATTCATGATGTCATTCTGCTTTTTATAGCAGTCTTTAGCCATATGACCCATTTTACCACAGTAGTAGCATTCAACATTACTGTTTGCATTTTGGCCTCTTTGCCATCCACCACGACCTCTTTGGCTCCCCCTGCCTCTAGAGTTACCACGTCCTCCTCCATAGGACTGGTTTTCTTGAGTTTGCTGCATATTCTGATTTCTACCACGGCCTCCATATCGGCCTCCTCTACCTCTGCCTCTACCTCTTCCAGCATTTGAGTAGAAGACAACTTCTTTTGAAGTTCCTCCTGAAGAAGATGCACCACCATTTCTTTGCTCCTCAGAAATTAGAAGAGCAATCAGCTCCTCAAAATCAGGAAATCTTTCACGAACTGAAATGGATGTCCAAAACTGTGCATAATCATTTCCTAGACCATTCAAGGTCACAGAAACTAAATCATCATCTTCCATTGGTGACCCAATGGAAGCAAGTGCATCTGCAATCTTCTTCACCTTCATGTGGTAGTCGTTGATGCTCATATTTTCTCTTTGCACATTGTGCAACTCTTGCTTGAGCTGCATTTTCCTGGCTTGTGTATTTGTGCTATACATTTTTGACAAAGTATCCCATGCCTCCTTTGGCGTACTTGCATCCTGAATATGCACAATCATAGAGTCTGAAATACTGATGGACAGCCAGTACATAACTTTCCTGGCTCTCTCATGCCATGCTTTGAATGCCTGCATTTGCTGTTGATTGGGAACATCAGGAAGAACTGGTTCTTCTTCATTTCCTGCAACAAATTCCCAATATCCTTTTCCCATAAGGAAATTCGTCATTCTAAACTTCCATGCCTGGAAGTTGTTCTTGTCAAGCTTTTCAGTGACAATCTGTGAAAGAGAATCAGATGCCATTACAGAAGACTGCAAAAAATTCTGTCACTGCAAAAACCACAGCTTCACCCTCACAAGGGAAAATCTGCAAAACTGGCGAAAGTGGTATTTGACCACACAGTCACTTCCTAGTGATGATTTTGCATAAACAGGAACCAAGGATGATTCTGAAACTCTCAATGTCTCTGCGCATAAGCATACGATGCAATTTCTATAGTAACTTTTCACCGACCTGTAGAACAGTGGCTGCACGGCATAAAACCGAGCCTTTTCCTGAGTGCGTGCAGAAAACTTCCGCGTCCAAAAGAGGCCCCGAAATGGCCTCTTGCTTCACCGCGAAGGGCGTCTCAACCTGAGACAATGCACTCTTGCACTTTCCGGCTGTGCTACCTGCAGAGATCTGCTCCCAAAACAGAAAATGAAAGCAACATTGCTCCTCTTACCAGAACACCGCGAGCTTGGCTTGCTTTCTTGAGCTCCTTACCACGAACAAGGCTCTGATACCATGTCAAGATTGTGGGAGAGAAGGAAGGAGTCTCGCTTGAAGCTTTCTTGCTTGCACAATGGGGGAAGACACACAAGGGTGGAGGCTGAAAACAGTTTTCCTCTTCTTAGTTGTGTAAGCCAAAAGAACTCCAGTACAAAGAAATAGAAGAACCCTATATATGGGTCTCAAACCAAACTTAACTAACTAAGGTGGCATACTAACTGAGCCACGAACTAGAGTAGATAAGGATAGCTACCATGTAGCTATTATTCATGGGCGGTGTACCAACCGCGTCTGCAACTGACAAGTCAGTGACATAAATACACAACGGTCACCCTGGCGTATCACGAGTGGAGCTCGATATCTCAACATTTTTTTCTATTTATTTTTAATAAAAAATATGTATTTTTTGGTTTTTTCCTTATGATTGATCATTGGAAGTGAAACTTAGCATTTTCCCTTATTTTATCCCATATCCACTCATTTTCCCACTCAAAATCAAAGAAACTATCAATTTCCATCAAAATTAGTATTTTTTCGAGTTTTGAAAATTTATAATTGCTGTAAATCAATACGGGTTCTGCATAATAGTGATTACAGCCCTCAAACATAATGCAAGAAACATTCAAATAAAATTTCAGCTCATGTGCACACCATTTAGACCATGAATGATAAAAAACAAGCAAAATTCTTTCATAAAATAGAGCATACTACCTTTTTGCGTGTTTCGGTTTTTTTTGGAATATTTAATTGGGACTGTGTATCGACCAACCAGCCATAGATTTCAGCATAGATCTTCAGCCTTCAACCTCCTCAGCCTCTTGGAACAATCCGGTGCCTCCCGGACAATCATCCATCTCTCGATTGTCTTATTGATTCTTGCCACATGAAGTGCCTCTATGCAGGAGAGAGAAAGAGGAGAGAAAAAGACTGAAATTGCATCTCCACAATCGGGCAGCCATTTGATGAGCGGAAACATGCAATGAGGAGAGAAGATAGGATGCATCTCAGGCATGAGATTAGTTGGGGGGTTGTTTGTAAGTGCCATAGCCCCCCTCCATCAATTGTAGCCAAAAATGGCGCCTTCTCTTAACCTGTACCGAAAAAAATGCCCCTCCCCCATGATTTTGATTTTGTCCCAATAGGCATGACTTTTGGGCTCCCTAAAGCCTATTCCCACCTACCCTTTGGAATTGGCCGCTCGGGCACTCCCTCTTCCTCGTCTAGTGTCTGATTCGTGATCTAGAAATTTTTACTTGAGCGTCTTGAAGTCCCCCACTGTCGAGCATCTCCCAGGGTCTCGTCTGACATGCCAAGAATTTATGAAAATTTACAAAGTGTCATCTAGTGGGTCTTTTAAGCACTTTCAGACATTTCCACTTAAAATCATACTGATTGCAACTGTCACCTTTGACAAAGTCTATTTTTCCCATGAAATTTGAAAATTTTGGCTATTTTTAAGCACTTCTCAGCATCAAAAATCATCTGTCATGTTAATATCCTAATTTTTGTAAGTTCAAAGGCACAAAATGCTTCTCTTTCAAGAAGGATTTAACTAGATAGACATTATAGCTTGTACAAGGTTTCAAATTTCTTGAAGATCATATGCATTGAAGGATTTTTAGCTTAATAAATTTTAGGAGAAAATACTCAAATTGGCCCTCTCTTAATTATTGAACCTATAATCTTTACTTTGGAGCATCTATTGGATGGGAACATTATTAAAGATGATTATGGATTGGTGGTTATGTATAATATTGTTGGCAGACATCAATGGGATGTGAAGAATGAGTGTTATTTGGAAGTACATTGAGTAGATTTTCATTGGGGAAGGATTTGGATAGAGTCTCAATGAGATAAGGGTAAAATAGTGGGCTATGCAAGGTGCCCTCCCAACATATAAGTTTTGGTATTTTATACTTTTAGATCACTAAAACACACATAAGAATTTGACCAGCATGATTGAAAGGAAAGTTTTGATGAGCTCTTTCATATGAGCTATTATATGTAAAGAAGGGTAATTCTCACAGTTCTTACACAAAGAAAATATTCATGAAATACTCAAGAAATAAGAAAATAGCCATAGCTATATGAACAATTTTATCATAGAGGAAATACAATGGAGACGATGATGGTAGTTCAACAAAATACTCACCTCTTAGGCTATTATGGAGAAAAACACTCGCCTGTTGCAAAGGTGGGAGGCCCAACATGGATGCCTCAAGATAGTACTTAATTATTGTGTAAAAATATGATATGCACAATCACATTTCCTTTCTAATATAATAAGCCCTAGGTCTAATACCTTAGGCTTGTTGTATGCACATATTTCTTTATTACATTGGTAATATTTTTTGAGGTAAACATAAAGGCCAAAAGACTACAGCTCAAGTTAAAGTTGAATCAATTTAAAAGAGGAAATTTATCCATCAATGATTATGCATTAAAGATCAAGAGTATTATGAAAGCTCTTGGATTTATTAGTGTAGTAGTTGATGATGATGATGTTATGAAAGCATGCACTACAAGATATAGGCATCATACAAACATTCAAAGCAACAAAAATGTTCATACAAAAAATTGCCCATGTTGTCACCAAATGCGTCGGTATTAGCGTCTCCATGAGATCATCGCAATTTGTGTCGATATTAGCATCGCAATGTGTGTCCGTTTGGCAATGCAAATACCGATGCTAAATGAGACCGTTTGTGATGCATATTGCGACACCAATAGCAACGCGTGCAGTAAATTTGCGACACTAATAATGATGGTTACAAGGAATTTTATTTTTTGGTGGTAGAGCAGCTTGCTAAGTGTGCAATGGTCATCAAGATGAGTGCAAAATGTACTTGAACCCACAAGTTTGATACATCGAATAAGTACAAGATTGCTGATGAAAAATCATGGAAATTATGGCAAGATACAAAGGATGATAACAACATAGTATATCGAATATGCTTGTATAAATCATAGGACCAAAAAATTTCTAGAAAAATTAGACTTGTAATTAGAACTCGCCAAACTTGTTCTAAGGAGTAGCAATACCATTTTGTGATTTAGACAGAAGAGCATATGACGTTGCAGCTTGTTGCACGAGATAGATGTCAATACCTAGCTTGTGGGATAATATCTCCCATCATACAGTATTTCTTGATCACGATATAGGGTTTGGGAGTCCTATTGACCCGAATCCAAAACCCTAATCCTACTAGACTGATAAACGTTTTGGCCCTAGGGTCCCTAGATTCCTTGTGGAAGTCTAGCATTTGGTCAACTGATCCTTAGGGTGAGAACCCTAGATCATTCTTACACGGGCGATTTGATAACCCTAACATTTCGTGAATATGGGTAGAACTTTTAAGATCGAAAATATTAAATCGGCATCCCAAGTGTGATATAAACTGAATTTTATCATAGTTGAACCCTACCTAGCACATTGAGGTGACCGTCATATGCTAACTAATCATATCTTTATGAATTTCATGTAATTTACTCAATTACACGTGAATTACTTAGTTGATCTAACCAACCTATGTTCCCTTTAAAGATGCAAATAAATTTTTCTAAACTTACAAGTACTCCCCCTAAAAGATGTAAGTAACTGCAAGATGTATGAGATGTACCATTCCAAGCAATTTCAAGACCATAGACCTTTTTGCCTTTATGCAACTATAGGATCTATAGTGAACTTTCTTTTCCTTGCCCTATACTATAATGAATGACATTCGGAGCTAATTCTTATACACCCTACGTTGATGCATTGAATTCAAAGCTTTATTATTTTAATGAAGATGCATCCTTTCCCAATTGCGAATTTTGATAATAGAACTCTATGCATGGACGCAACATTATTTCATGACTAGATGCCAATGAATACATCATAGATTTAATCCATCCTTTATCACTTTTCTCAACCTAAAATGTAGCTATCATTGCATGTGAATTGCATACTATATGTTTTTTTGTCAAAGTTCATAATTATTTTACTTTCATTGCAACTATTTAGTCATCATTTAATGATCGTCTACGATTATCTTATACATGAGTCACAACCAGGAAATTATTACATAAGTTCATTATGTGTTATATGACCTATCCTTTGCGTGATGCAACAAGGACGCCTTCGCACAAATTCAACTTATAACTTATGCATTATATGTTCTAAAATGCGACTACCCTTGGCCATGGAAGTGCAAGCAAATGCAAGTACTCGTCATGCAATTGGATTTTGTAAATCAAACAAGTATATAAATTTTTCAATGCATTTAAGTTTCCCTATGTGAATTGAATCATGCTTTATGAATCCTTTCCATGCATATTTTTCAGACCATGGGCATTCAATATCGGGGCATTGTCCACTCTCGTACTTTGGGTGGAAGCTCCCGCTTGCGCTCCTCTCAACTTTTGCTTAGGAGCCATTGACGAAGTAAACTTCAACTCAGCAATCTCTCCCTTGGTCCCTTTTCGATTTTCAAAATTGCCTACTGCCTGAGATCTCCCTCGCGGCATGATAAATAGGCCTTGCGGAACATGGTTTAAAAACCCCAAGAGATGCGAGTGAACTTGGCCTAGAGAAGCTTCAATAGAAGCTTCTCAAGCTTCTAGATGAATAGGGAGATGACGTGGAGATGTGGTGGGGAGATGATTGGAGTGATGATGGTGAGGATGACGATGAGGATGATGATGATGATGATGATGGCGATGGCAGCAGCCCGTGGTGCAGACTGGCGGTGGGGGCAGCAAATCGACGTCGTGGCGCAAGCTATTGACGGTTGGGAACTCCTTCACAATGCCCCCTCCAAGCTTGGGAGGGGGGGTTTTATAGGGTGAAGGTGGGGGGGGGGGGGGGGGGATGGCCACACAAGTGGCAGATTTTATGCCCTCCTCCCTATGCCCCTCCACAAGCTCCAACACATACTCCCTCTCCCCGCCATGCAACAGGTGAAGGGGAGGGAGTTTTTTAAAAAATTGCAAATAATTTATTATCCTTTTTCCCTTGAAGGGGCATTCCTGTGGTGGGTTACAGTTTTGAGCCACGGTTTTCTATGCACAACGTGGGCTGGTGTTTGTTAGTACACGAGGATGGAGCACTTAGGCCAAGGTTTTTTTTTGTTGCGGGAGATTACTTCGAATTGCACTTGCGTGGGATCTAGGGCCTTTAATATTTTGCTGTGGGAATATTACACAGCCTCGCGATGTCCATCATGTTTGTGGTACCCACATTTAGCCTTTTTTGCAACATCCTCTGGTGTTTTTGCCATGTTTATGGTGTGCCCACACTTTGCAGGTGTTGCTCTCACTAAGGCCTCTACACACTTTGTACTTTTTGGTTGTGATTGAGGAGGGGTATTGAGATATTTACAATCACACCTATTGTAGCATCTTTGTATGAGACCTTCTAGGTTTAGGATATCCAGGTAGACCAAATCCCATATGCGCAAAAAGGAAAATTGCTACCTATCCAACAACTAAAAAGCATTTTACTTGACTGCCACTTTTCATAAGAAATGAATACAATGTCATGATGATTTGTACTATAATATTTCCATGCAATTAAAAGTTAGTTGGTTAGTTTGAAAGTTAGTTAGTCAATTTATAAGTTCGTAAGATTACTAACTAAAGACTAACTAAAAAAATAAAAAAATAAAAACTAACTAACATTAATAATTAAGTATTTTTAATATATGTTAAAAAATCGAGAGTCATAAATCCGATATTTTTCTCGGATTGACAAGGACCGTAGCCACTCTTCATGTAAGTTACAACGTGAACAAGACTTATGAGCTATATTAATCACTAGTATTAATGTGTATAGTTTGGATGGTCCAAAAATATTAGATTTTGGGAAAAAGTAGTATATTTTAGTTATTTTAGATATTATCTTAAAAAGATATAGAGATTTCTAGAACTGGATGTCATTTAAAAGAAAAGACAAGTGATGTTTTAGTTAGTTTTGGAGATTTTATAAAAAGAAAAAAATAAAGAGAGGATTTGTGAAATTGCACGCACTGCGATCGTAGTCTACAGGCAGTAGATATTACTTCAAACAGAGAAAAGAAGGAGTGAACTGAGAGCTTTCTAACCAAGTGTCTTGGGGGATTTTACCCCCCTTTTGGAGCCAATGTAACCATCAGATTTATGATCTAAGCATCAGATCACTAATCTTTCCAAGACCCCCCCTCCACAAAGAGCTCCACTTCTCATCCACAAGCCCTCTTCTCTAATTCACTAGAAATATGAGGCATGGGGAGGCACAAGAAAGCATAATGAGACCCCCGACTACAAGAGAGAGGTAGAGAGAAGGATACCCCTCCAAGAGATTGTGAGAGAGAGCTTGAAAGAGAGAGAGAGAGAGAGAGAGAGAGAGAGGAGTCACACTAAGAGGCACGAATGGCAATCCCACAACTAACAACAACAAAGCTTCAGGCAAAGGCATCTCTATCAATCCAATTGTGGTTCCGATCATAAGTAATGTATTTCCAAATTGATAGATGCTTGTTTTGATTCTCACATGAGATATGTTAGGCCCCAGACTATGATGCACGAGTATGATAATTTCATCTCACATATTGGTAAGATGGAGCTTGGGAAGTGCATATATCAAGGAAAGTTAATTGCACCTAGTTGCATATGGCTTATTCATTGATAGAGCAATTACAAGGAAGAATTAGTCAATGGTTATGAAGGATATAGTTACTAAAAGAATGGCATTAAAAGATTGTGCATACAAGCGCTAGGTTAAAGCATAGTTAAGGGTTATATATAGCATAATTACTAAAAGAATATGACATTAAGAATCATGAACGGAAAGTACTAGTTTAAAGTCTAGATACTTCAAAAGTACTTAGCTTAAGAGCCCAAATATTAAGAAGAACTAGATTCTAGCTCAATGTAAGGCCTGTTAGAGTCTAGTTACTTGAGATCATCTCGCACTTATATGAGGATAATTTCCTATTTGCCTCATGACTTGACTAAGAGCTAGTACAAGAAATTAATCATAAGGATTAAAACTAAGATGTCTTGAGATCCGTCAGATAACAATGACTTTTGCCAATCCAAATTCAGGGTTGGGTTATCAATCAAGGTAAGTGACCTATATAACTCACATCATAAATAGTCTTTGAACCCTTAACATATGCCCTAGATGAAGGAAGGAAGTGTTAAGAAACATTTTTGCATAGTATTGCTCTTAGATCCCAAGGGGAAGAGCAAATATATGATGGAAATGTTATATCGTATATTCTTGCATTATTTGGAAAGAATGCAATTGGTTTTTTTTTTGTTGATCGAACAATATCCTAAATGCTTTTACATTCAACAGGTTGTTAGTTTGTTGTTTGGATGATTGTTCCAAGTGCTTTTGATTTATGCTAAATGCATGGCAAGGGTCTGTGATGACAAGTTGCCATGGGGATAAAGGAATGTTTTCCTAGAAAATGATATTAGGGATGAATGCCTTGTTTGTGCTTGATTCTTAAAGGATTTAATTAAGGAAGGATATTTTGCATGGGTGGATCACCTCCATGATCGCACCATGGATTAACCCAAAGAGGGTATTGCTGATTCATGGTCTGAAGGTCGAGTGGTGAAGTGAAAAGGCCAACCACAGGAATGATGTTTCACTCGTAGACAGCTTGCGGGTCAGTTGGAGCTCTAGACACCCCTTGCTAGGTCTAGAATGGAGTTGAAGACCTCTGTGGCCCCCAACATCTAGGCATGTTGGGAGATCCTATACCAGATAAAGAATTTAATTTGTGGTGCCATGTGATTTGGACCAGTTACTTCTGCAGGGTAGAAAGGATACTTCTATTGGATAGAAGGAATACATAATTTCTCCTGTATGGGTGGGAGACAAAGATTAACTTTAAGATAAGTTAAGGAACTTGTTTGAACTTGTTTGTCAATAGATTTCTTGCTTTTTTTTCGTGTTTGTGCTATATGTTATGCGAACGAACCATGTTCCCTAAAAGACTTAATTAAAGAAGCTAACTTTAAGTGTCACACATAAATGTGGTAGGACCTAATTAGAAAACTAAAGCTATTAAGGGAAGTGGGTGGGCGGAACCCCCAATGGGTCTGTCCTACAGTAGGGTGGTCCTAGAGAATTGGGAGGCTTCTCACAAGATTTTACCATTGTTCGACCTTTAGGTATTGTTAGGTTAGAACCCGATTCATGCCATTTTAGGGGATCGGAATGGGACTATGCCCTACAGTCAGAGAGGTTGAGTGGCACATCCCTATCGTTTCCCATTCTCTTTGAACCAAGTGCGGCATAGGTTTGCTTCGTCTTGGGTATCTCTACGTAAAGTAGGATATCCAGGATCCGACACTAGAATGCTCTTAGGAGACCTTGGCCTCTAGGAGCCCAAATTTCAGGTCGATCCTAGTGGGTCCGACCGTGAACGTTCCGTTGCGAGGCGGATTCAGGAAACCCTAGGCGACAAAACTCGAAACATTCCATGGGAGTGCTAGGCAATGACACTTAGATTCGTTTCTTGATAGACTGCTAAAAGCGTGCCTAGACAATGAATGGGCGGGCACCTTACATGTACTTTCATTTAAGTGTCTTGTCTTTGTCAGCAGTCCTACACAAGATTGTGTTTATGAGTCCAAGGTGCCATCTTGGAACCTATTTCACTTGTGTAACAGTTTGTCTCTACTTGTCTATGTCATCATGAGTTTGTTCTTAATCTTCCATCCACCATAGCATCTGCCATGCCATGGCGGATCTAGATCCGCCACTTTTGACAATTATGTCTTATAAAATGTTGTATTCATAAAGAAGGACATAACTTTGAAGGCCCTAAAGAAATAGTGGCAAAGGAAAATGTAAACCAAAACTACATACTAGTTTAATAAATTGTCATAGAAAGGGGTGCATGTGGGGGATGAGTGGGTGTGCTTCTTTTCATATACACCCCTTTTCTCTCTCGCATGCAGACCTGAATGATTCATGTATCAAAGAAGAAGGTTTATTTCTCTCTCTCTCAGTGTGGATTGTGTGTTTTACTTAATTCAATATGGAGAGCATTGAGGATGGAGAGGAAGAGGCTTCAGATTCATATTTTTGTTTGTTTTGTACTCCATTCCATGAGCGGGAGACCATTCTTAGCATAGATTTTGTTCTGATTATGTTCCTGGGAGTGTGGGTTTCATGGGCCTCCACATAGGGTCCACGTGGTCTAGGGATACCCATAGGGTTTATCTCCATCATAGGGATGACTGGCTTAGTGTCGTTAGGTGTTGGGAGGGCCAATGGTGCTCCCCTTCCAAACAAGTTTGGCTTCCTAATCGCAAGGTAGGGTTGACTGTAAGGTTGCAAGTATAAGAGTCTCCAAGGGAATCGACAATGCATGGCGTCATGGCTGATACTATTGCAATTAGCACAAGGTCATGACCTAGGGTCCTTAAAATCCGCTTAGAAGGTGGTTTTTTCCACAATACATCCATTGGACTTATGGGCATGTTGGTCATCTTATGATCTCTTGCAATTTGTTTAAGTCCATCTTAATCTCTGCTAACTCTTGCCCTAAATCAATGCCCTTCCTTTATCCAAAGCACTTGGGCATGATCTCTCCCTCGGTGTTGAGGCCCTCTTGGAATTCCTAGCACTGGGCTCTTCTCGATTCAAACTCCTAGAGCTTCTCTCTTTGAGCTGATCATCCACTCTAATTGCTTATTCAAAGACCCTTGCTAGCGTGTCTCGCTACAGGCTGGAGTTTCATGCTAAGGCTTTGTAGAGCTCTTCACTTTGTATTCTGTTAATTAATACTATGGACACCACTCTTTTGGTTGGTCTCTCACCCATAGAGATTCTCTTGAAAAGGCTCCCCACATAGGTCACGTAATCTTGGGTGTCCTCTTTCTCTCTCTCCTTGACATTCATGAGTCACATTAGCAAGTTGTCAGAGTATCCTGGTTTGGAGAATCTCTTAATGAAGAGATTTTTCAAGTAATTGAAATTGGCTCACTTAACATCATCTAGACTCATGTATCAAGTTCTACCCTTATCGCCCAAACACAGACCAAATCTTACAAGCGTTGAGTGAGATCAATGAGGCTGTTGACCTCACAGACCTGCTCGAACTGCTCTACCTAGTTGTCATCGTTTGGTTGGTATTTGTCCAATTGCTTCCCTATCTACTACAAGAATTTTCAACTAGCTCTTAGAGCATTGGCTAACTCCTAACCTTACCAATAGCGATGCTACTAAGGCTTTAGTACTCTTCTCCACTATCATGCTATCTAGGAGCCGCTTTGCTCAGCGTGAGGTCTCATTGTAGCGCTTTCTCACTCTCTGGTCTGATTTCTACTTGCTAGGGCTAGCACTCTGTGGATATCTTGCATTTTTGTGTCTTGGCACAAGCTCCTAGTCTATTGATCCTGGTTGTGTACACAGCCATGCCTTGGAGAGATTTGCACGCTAGCTTCCTCTCCTCAAGGTCCACTATGATGTCCTTTGTAGGTCTAACACGGTGTTCTAACCGGGATTGAGTATCGTATTTTCTCACTAACTACCCGATCACCTCAAGAAAGTATCCTAGGTCAAGTTCTTTGTTGCTTCTATGGTCAGAGCTGCCCTCTTCCATGTCTAATATTTCCTACTCTACAAAGCTATTGATCGGGTCGAGGAGGTTGGGTAAATCCACCTCTCCCCTAGTGTCGATCCTTGTTGTGTTTGCCTTTTCTGTTGAGTTCTTTGCTTGGTCCTACACTTGGGGATTCAATCACATATCTATGTCTTGGGATATTCTCTTACTACTAGGTTCCTTCAAGTTTTTATGTCTGAGTGAGTTTCTTGTTAATTACAAATAGTCCTCTCAACTTACCCTTACAATGTGTGTGTACTCTTTTCTGTGCACTGTGCGCAATCAAGATTTTAGCTTTTCTTAAGTGTGTTTTGAGTGTTCGAAATCAAAATAAGTGAGAAAACAAAGTGTCTAAGTAGCTCTTTCACTCTCGTTTATGGGTTTTCCTAATAGGCTTGTATCTTTGATTTTTGGTCGTCCTTGCCAGGTTATAGGGTTTTTTCTATGCCTTTCACTCAATCAAGATTTGATTGGGGATCTACAACTCCGCTTGATGCCCCTAATGGGCTGGATCACCAGATGGTCGACTAGCATTGCCTTTACATTTGCATCTTGCTGCTTCTTCTATTCCATGCGCTATAAATGTATTCAAGTGTTTGTATGGCCTTCGAAGGTTTGTATGGCCAGTGTCTAGGTGGGTCTAGTCCAAAATTTAAGAATTTTGGGAAAATTTAGATTCGGCCCAACCGTTCTGAATTGTAGGGGCCAAGTGTATCACTCGGACGAACCAAATGGCCAAGGGCCAAGTGGAACTCAGCCAAATTAGGACATTCGAATGACACGTGGCACAAGTGGGCCAAGGCCAAATATGGAGTTTAGACAGGACGAATGGCCGAGGGCCAAGTGGTCTCGTGCACAGGCCAAGGGTCAAATGGCCGAAAGGGTTGTGTGTTTGAATATGCAAGGTTGGTTGGGATGGGCTAAATGGCCGATGGCAAGTAGTCAAGGGCTAATTCTGGGACTTGGCCCAGTATCAAGCCGCTCGAACAGGCCAAATGTGGTGCATTTTTTGTCAAAATGGCGACAAATTTGACACATTGAGAGATTCAAGGCTTCATACTTGTCAAGCACTTCCAGATCCTATCTATGGATTAAGGAGAAGGTTTGGATATACCTGTAGCGGGCAACTAAGTTCTCAGTGGCAAGATCGAAGTGAATCCATGCAATGGAGCTCTCTCTCTCTCTCTCTCTCTCTCTCTCTCAATTAGGGGTTCAAAAATGAGCTCTCCCTTGGCCTCTTGGCTATTAAACCCCTTCCTAGCAAATCTCTTTGTCAAGAATCGCGTGGTAGGGGGACTTGTTCAAGATGCTGCGCCGAACACACACAAAATGCACATAGAGAAGCTCACTCAAGAGACAAGAAGAGAGATAGAGGCCAAAACGTTTTCTTGTTGGTTTCTTCTTCTTCTTCCACACACTTTGCAATGTATAAAAAGTATAGATAAGATACAGCATAAAGGAAAGTGGCCTACTAAGTCAAACAATGCATAACTGACTACACTAGTCAACTGGCGCTATAACTATGCTAGCTGTAAATAGGTGTAACAACCTGAATATAATAAGTAATGAGTCAGTGGCCATGTGAGAGTCATAATGACCACTGATGTGCTAAGTGTAGACGTGTGGACCCATCTAGCCAAGCGGTCCATCATCAATGTCCGCATGTGTTGAGCTTGTCATCTCAACACTCCCCCTCAAGCTCAACTGCATCTCTGCAACTCCAAGTAAGCTTCCAAACTTTTGAAGCTTCTCTCTACCCAATGCCTTCGTGAAGATGTCAGCTATCTAATCCTGTGTGCTGCGATACACCAAGTCAATCTCACCTGCTAGTATCTTCTCTCTCACAAAGTGGTAGTGTACCTCAATATGTTTGGTCCTGGCATGGAACACAGGGTTCCTAGCCAACTGTATACTGCTCATGTTGTCACAATAAATGACAACTGGACCTTCCACTTGCACATCTCAATCAGCCAATAACTTTTGTAGCCATACTACCTCACATGCTGCTATAGCAGCACCTCTATACTCAACCTCTATACTCGACAAAGCAATTGTAGGTTACTTTTTGTTGCTCCAAGTAACTGCTGTACTACCAAGAGAGAACATGTATCCGCTCGTAGATCTTTTATCAGACATACTACCAGCCCAATCTGCATCTGTGTATCCAAACACCTGTACATCTGTACTTGCCTCATAGAAAAGTCCATAATGTAATGTGGACTTCACAAATCTCAAAATGTGTCTGACTGCATCCAAATGTAGCTTTCCAGATACTTGCATAAACTAACTCACAAGACCAACAGCGTAGCTCAAGTCTGGCCTTGTAATGGTCATGTAGATCGAACTCCCACTATCCTCTTGAACATAGTAGGGTCTTCTATCTCATCCCCAACATCAGCACTCAACTTTACATTCTGCTCCAACAGGACTCAAAGTGGTTTGCATGCTGTCATACCATACTTGGACAATATATCCAAGCCATACTGTCTTTGGGACAGCCACCATCATCACATCAGATCAATGCCAAGGAAGTACCTTAGCTTACCTAAATCCTTCATCTCAAACTTCTTCTTCAAAAAATCCTTGACTTCAACAATCCCACTATCATTATCACCTGTAATAATCAAGTCATCCACATAGATGACTATGATAACCAAACGCGCATCTCCCTTTCTCACATAAAGTGAGTGATCAAAAACATAAAAGCCAATATTGACAAGATACTCTCTGATCTTGTCAGACCATGCTCTAGGTGCTTGCTTGAGCCCATAGAGTGCCTTCTTCAACTTGCACACATATGTGGGATGCTCTAAATCTTCATAACCTACTAGCTGATCCATATACACTTTTTCCTACAAATCACCATGCAAGAAGGCATTCTTCACATCCATTTGCTACAACCTCCAACCTTTGGCTGCTGCCAAAGCAATCACACATCTGACAGTTGCCATCCTAGCAACCGGATTGAAGGTTTCATCATAATCTATGCCATATGTCTGGGCATAGCCTTTTGCAACCAGTCTAGCTTTGTACCTACTAATAAAACCATCTGCATTTTGCTTAATCTTATAAACCCACTTACATCCAATAGTTTTCTTGCCCTTTAGCAATGATACTAGATCCCAAGTCTTATTGGCCTCTAATGCAACCATCTCCTCATCCATTGCTGCATCCCAATGAGTATGACCAACAGCATCCTCAAAACGAGTGGGCTCAACATCCTTAACTAGTTTCACCATATAAGCATAATGGTGAGCTGCATAACCTTCAAAACCAAATCTTTTAACAGGGTATTTGACCCTACTAGATCTGTGTACCACCGGATCACTCAATGGAGCCTTTACATTACTATGAGCTCTCTGTACACCTAGTGTCATGACAGAAGGAATGCCAAGCTCATCATCCAAGCTCTCTGAGACACTAAAGTCTCCATCAAGAACTACATCAATGCCATCTGACACTTTATTATTTCCTTTGTCTTTACCTGTAGTGCTACTAGATGCATCTGAAGATGTAGAGCTACTCCTTAGTCTCCCAGACCATGGACTACCAGATGATGTCTCTGGTCCACTAAGCGTTCGTGATTCTTGATTTTTAGCCTGCACATGAGTGTCATGATCATCATCATCATCCAATGCATCACCACTAGATGCATACCAACTGCTCATTTCATCAAAGATGACATCCCTACTCACTCTGAGCTTACATGTGATAGGGTTATAACAACGATACCCTTTCTGCTCTAAAGAGTATCCAATAAAGACACATTTTTCTGCCTTTGGATCAAGCTTCTTCCTTAGCTCATTTGGCACATGAACATATGCAACACAACCAAATACCTTCAAGTGCGATACATCAAGCTTCTTGCCAGTAAAGTATTCTTCAGGAGTCATCCCATGAACTACAGCTGTGGGAGTTTTGTTCATAATATAAACAGCAATATGAACATCCTCAGACCAAAAATGCTTAGGCATATTCTTTTCAGCCATCAAGGCACGTGCAACTTTTGCAATATGCCTGTTTTTCCTTTCTGCAACACCATTTTGATGTGGGGTAGCATGTGAACTATCTCTTTATCCCATGAGAGCTCAGAAAATCATTGAACTCACTCAAGATGTACTCTCCCCCTGCATCTGACCTCAAGCACTTTACTTTCAAGCCTATTTCTCTTTCAACTGCATCCTTGAAAGTTCTAAAGTGCTCAAACGCTTCACTCTTTTCCTTCATAAAATATACCCACAACTTTCTAGAACAATCGTCAATGAATGTGACAAAGTATGAAGTGCCTCCAATAGATACATTTTGTGTAGGCCCCCAAATATCTGTATGCATAACATCAAGGATATTTCTGCTTACATCTCTGTCATGTGAAAAGGGTTGTCTTGCCTGCTTACCAAACTGACATGCTTCGCATACCTTATGAAATTTTGCAACTCTAAATGTAGGCAAACCTGTAACCAACCCTTTAGACTGCATTAATTTCAGCCTTTGTACATTTGCATATCCAATGTGTTTGTGCCAAATTTCAATATCTGCAACAACACCTTTTCCTTTAGCATACATAGAAGCATTCATAGTAGGAATTCTAGTATCTAGAGTGAACATACGTCCAACTCTACTTCCCTTTGATACCAACCTGCACTTGTTATTGAAGTCTTCTACAAAAAAGTAGCCCTTTGCATTAAATCAGACTTGTAGCCCTTGCTCTACCATTTGACCAACTGACACCAAGTTCTTTGTAATAGATGGCACATGTAATATATCTGAAAGACTCTTTGTCTTACCATCATGCAAGGACAATGAAATTTTTCCAATGTGTGAAATTGGGTGGCATGAATCATCACCCGTCTCCACATAACCTGCATTTTGCAAATCTTGCATCTCTTCAAACCATTCTGCATGGCTGGTCATATGATTGGATGCACCTGAATTAACATACCAAACATCATCATGTGTTCCCTTTCCTATAACAGCATTCAGCATATGCTGCATAACAAACAGACGTTCATTTTTTTCTTCATTCTATCGTGAAGATTATGCATAGTTTTCTTGCTGCAACCTACCACTACGAATATCATCTTTCTTAGCATAACATTGGGCTACAATATGACCTGTTTTGCCACAGTAGTGAGACACAATACCAGAGTTATTAGAACCTTTGTTCTGCCATCCACCTCTTCCTCTAAAGCTCCCCCTACCTCTAAAGTTACCATGACCTCCTAAAACCTGCATATCGCCAAATTGCTGATTCAATCAGTTTTGTTGGTTGTCACTACCACGTCCTGTACCACGGCCTCTTGAAGAGAACCCGCCACGTCCCCTTTCTGAACTGGAGTAGAAAGCTTGGACCTGTTCACCACTTCTTTTAGATATCTCACTCTGCATGTTGATCTCTTCAGTGATCATAAGGGAGACCAACTCATCGAAATCTGGAAATGGCTTTCTGGCATATACAGAAGTTACAAAAGACTTCCAAGCATTTTCATTATTAAGTCCACCCAAGGTAGACGACACCAAATCATTATCATTGGGCATTGCATCAATCGTTGCCAAGGCATCTGCAATGCTCCTTACCTTCAGTGCATACTCATTGATAGAGATCTTCCCTTTCTTCAATGTATTCAACTCTTGCTTGAGTTGAATCTTTCGTGCCTTTGTATTTACGGAAAACATACTTTCAAGTATGATTCAAACTGCATTGAATTCTCTGCATTTCTAATATGTCCCAGCTTATTATTGTCAATTACTGTAGACAGCCAATACATGATCTTTTTGCCTTTTGCATTCCATTCCTTTCGTGCCTTTGTCTCTTCTGTAGTTGGAGGATCACTCACCTCTGGCTCCTTTTCTTCACCTAAAACAAACTCGTAGAGGCCTTTTCCAATAAGGAAGTTTGTGACACGGAACTACCATGAAGGGTAGTTGTTCTTGTCGAGCTTCTCAACGATGGGGTTTCCACTGTTCTCTGCCATTATCACAAAACTAATACCAAACAACAAGCAAATCTTCTACAACCCTCGACCTGTAGTGCACAGCAATACACCAGACAGCTTTTTTCACTATCTGCTCAACAATATATGCAATCTGCAACTACTTTGCAGATAAACCTTGTGTTTATTTGCTGGTAAATACCTTTGAACTTACAGATCTGAAATCTGCAACCTGTGCACCTATATATGGCAGACACAACTGTCCCTAAAAGGATTTTCTGCAGAATACACAACGCTCTTCGCGCACACCAAATCTCATTGCAATCTGAGATTTTTGGTCTTCCCTACTTCCGGTGCCTCCACAGGCACTATCCAAGAGAGAGAGTGGAAGGATGGGAGAGCTTCTTACCCGTGGCTTGCTTGCTCAAACCTTGCTTCTTCTCCTTCACTTCAGTCTTCGAAATCAGCCTCTCTCAGTGGTGCGGCTCTGATACCATGTCAAGAATCGCATGGCAGGGGGACTTGCTCAAGATGCTGCACTGAACTCACACAGAATACACATGGAGAAGCTCACTCAAGAGACAAGAAGAGAGAGAGAGGCCAAAACGTTTTCTTGCTGGTTTCTTCTTCTTCTTCCACACACTTTACAATGTACACAAAGTATAGATAAGATACAACATAAAGGAAAGTGGCCTATTAAGTCAAACAATGTATAATTGACTACACTAGTCGACTGGTGCTATAACTATGCCAGTTGTAAATAGGTGTAACAACCTGAATATAATATGTAATGAGTCAGTGGCCATGTGAGAGTCATAATG
Source organism: Lygodium microphyllum (assembly GCF_053477565.2). Lineage (NCBI taxonomy): Eukaryota > Viridiplantae > Streptophyta > Polypodiopsida > Schizaeales > Lygodiaceae > Lygodium > Lygodium microphyllum. Next base: position 38,580,814 of record NC_141149.1, on the reverse strand, counting down.
ACCACCGATATGCTAAGTGTAGACGTGTGAACCCATCTAACCAAGTGGTCCATCATCAATGTCTGCATGTGTTGAGCTTGTCATCTCAACACTCTTGCCACTCCTAATCACTCATTGTCGACCTTAATCCCCTTAAGCACTATTTTTTTCTTGTTTTTTGTGATTTGTGCCCTGTTTGGGCTTGTTTTATAGTACTAACCCTATGCTTTTCCAATCCAATTTCTTAGTCCTAACCTACTCTAAATGCAACAAGAATTGAAAGAAAAGTACTGAAATGATTTCTCCTACTCTCCTAATTATAAAACAATCAAAATAACCAAAATACTTACTTGTTGTGAAGATTAAAAAACCCAAATCTTCCTACCTATCTCAAGCTCTGGTTTGGGGATGAAACCTTTACTTTGATGCTTGATTTGAGGTGCACAAGTACTCAAGCTTGAATCCATTTGTCCCGGAAATGAAACCAAAATGTAGAGGCAAGCTCACACAGCTCACGCTTAACTACTAAGACCCACGGACCACTTATTGTTCAAGTTTTTCAAGCGAGAACCTATGGCTATCTCTCACCTAGCCAATGCACATTTGATCCTATTGAGGTTTGGTGAGCTTACCTCAATGCCCAAACAAGTTGCCTCCTCCCTCAAGTACACTAGTAGCTCCACGATTCTTGATGCAATCTCAAGTATCCTCAAGCCTCCACCTCCAAGCTCCATCCTCCATAGCCATGCGTGAGACAAGAGAGGAGAAGAGAAGAGAAGAAGAAGAGAGGGGATGGAGGGGAGATCTTTATCTCCTTGATCCCTCATCCTCACACACTCACTCCTTCACACTCTCATACTCCCTCCCTCAAGCACACACAAGCAACCAAAGAGAAGAGAAGAAGAAGAGTCTCTTTTTGCCACATACCAAAGAATGAACTCTCATTCACTTTTTGAACTTTATATACATGCCCTAAAATCCAATGGGCACCCATCCCATTTTTTACATGACTGGCCATTGTGGCAAGGTCCTCTTTCCCATTCCCTTCTGCTTGGCCTATTTCTTTAGCCTATGCTTGTCTACCCTTTTACAATTTACACAGGAGGGAGCTTGACACTCTTTTACAAAAGTTTCGGGTGCCTTTCACTTAAAACTGTGCTTTTGCTTTTAACTCAATTTCAGAGGCCGCTCTTGTGCCTTTGCTTGTTCTCTATCATGCTTCTTCCATTTCATTTGTATTTTACTTCTTTTTATTCCGTCTCGAGCTAGGGTTAATAGAAACACTAGGGACCAAGGAATGATCCACATCTACACTTCACTAAGATCATCCCCCTTTGAAAGGGGTGGGGGTACAAGGGAACCATCATAGAAGAAGGTGGGATGGGAAGGAACCTATGGAGAATATGGTGTGCAAGTGGAAAAATGTGTAGCAATAGACAACTACCTCTAAATACCTTGCATAAGAGAAGGAGAATGGAGTCTATAAAGCTCACTTTCATGCCAATATATCACAATAACAATCCCTATAGTAGAATCCTCAATAAAATTGCCTACTTTGTTGAAGACAACCTGTGTACCAAATGTAATAAGGCCATAAACTGAGAGGAGTGGAAAGCCCAAGTCCAAAACATAGAGGACTTATACAAGGAAGCTTGACAAACAATTGAGAAACAAAAGCAAAGTGTCAACATGACTAAAAGGCACTGATACAATGTCACCAACAATGATGAAACCCTTAGAAGGACATAAACATACGACAATAAATCCACTATCAACAAATCAAGACCTCTCACAATATGAGGCAACCATTGAAGAAATATTCTCTAACTCAACAATGTGAAGGAACGTTAACTCATGGGTAACTCACGGGGAGGTCACTCATGAATATATGTATATATAACGTGAGTTCAAAATAAGGGGTTTTTAAAACACCATTTTTATAAATTTTTTACATATAGAAGGGTGTCATATAAAGGGGTTACTTATAGATTGAATAGAAAAGGGTTGTTTTTAATTCAAGAAAATTTCATAGATTAGGATATTTATAAATAGGCTGTGAACACACGCTATATAGAGAATATATATAAAGTGAACCCCCCGAGATTCTACTAGTCTTTCTCTCTTATTCTCTCATATTCTTCCTCTTTCTCTCTCCTCTATGTATCTCTCCCTTCTCTCCTTCTCTCTCCTAGGTTTCCTTCATTACATTATATACCTAATGTCTCTATTTAAAAATAATTTTAAAATTTTACTTTTATTGAAAACAATTTTAAATCTACATTTGGATGTCATATATTACAATGATATTTTCATAGTCACTAGAACTACTAAGAGATTTTTATGAACCCTTGGGAGTTGCTCTATGGTCAATTCTATAATGTAGTATCTTGTATCTATTACATAGGGATCTATCAAATTCTTTACTTCAAAAATAAACTTACAGTAAGGGATTTATAAATATTGCAAAAAAGTCACATAAGGTTCAAGATAATTTTACAAAATAGGTTACATAGGGATATATAAAATATGCCTTGAACACACATGATGAGTAGGGTTTATACATAGTAACTTACCCGAGTAGTGGGTGGTCAAACAGGGGCATAACCAGCTAGTCTTGAGTCCATTGGGTCTCTTGGAGGTGAGGAAATCCATTGACAATGGTGGCTGGACACCAGGAGGATTCTTCCAAGGGTAGGCTACCTTATCATTTGATAAGGTACTCCTTGATTGATAAAGACCTTAAGTGCTTATCTAGTTGTCCAATGATTGCCTCAGGGATATACTAAATGATGCCTTCTTTATCTATGGGTGGAAGTTCTTCCACATAGTCCACTAAGGTACCCATGAAGGGTTTCAGCTGGCTGACATGAAACACATTGTGGATTTTGGTGGTAGGGGGGAGCTCTAATCGGTAGGCCAAGTCACCAACTCTCTTAAAGATGCGGGGGCTAGCTTGTTACTACTTCCCTCTTTGAGAGTGGAATAGCAAGACTTAAGCACTTTCAAGAGAACCAATTTCCCTTCTTGGAATTCCAAATTCCTTCATTTTTCATCAGCATAGAGCTTCATGTGTGTTTGTGCCTTTTGAAGATTCACTTTGCATTGTCAAAGTAGGGCTTTCATGCAATCCAACTCGACCTTCTGACTCTGAGGGTTTATCTTATAATTGAACAAGACTGTAGGGAGGGAGACCTTATACTCGTATAAGGCCTCAAAAGGGAAAACTCCAATGCTAGAGTGGGTGGAGTTATTATAGGCAAACTCAGCCAAGTGGACCCGCGTATACCAATTGTGATATACATCATGGCAAAAGTGTCTCAAATATGTCTCAAGCCATTTGTTCACTCTTTCAGTCTGGCCATCAGTTTGAGGGTGGTATGCAATTGATAGGGCAAGCTTGGTACCCATAGATGCAAATTTTTTTGCCAAAAGTTGCTCATTAACTTAGCATCCCGATCATGTACTATGACTTGTGGTAAGCCATGCAACTTGAAGACATATTCCACACACTAAGTGGCCACCTGAGAGATAGTGTATTGGGTCTTAGTGGGGATAAAATGAGCACCTTTGGTGAGGCGATCAACTACCACATATATAATGTTCCACCCTTTCTTTGGTCATGGGGAGGCCAATGATGAAGTCCATTGTGATATGAGTCCATTTCCCTTCACGAATAGGGAGGGGCTGCAAGAGGCCAGTGGATTTGAGCGTACTGTCCTTATTTTGTTGGTATGAAACACATTTGGTCATAAAGTCCTTGACATCCCTCCATAAGCCTTTCCAATGAAAGCTCTTAGCAATCCTATCATATGCTTTGAAAACACCCAAGTGACTAGTAGTGGGGCAAGAATTCATTCTTCCATGATCTTTTCTGTGAAGGGGGAGGTGTGTGGGATGACAATCTTGCCATGGGACCCAATAAGGCTATGCTTGAGTTGATATTGGGAGTTTTAAGCCATGAAACCATCTTACAGTTTCTAGAAGATGTGACTGAAGTTATCATCTAACAAATAAGCTTCTTGAAGCTCTTCAATCCAATCACTATGCAACTCTGAAATAGAGGATATTTTTCATGCCCACATCAAAGAGAGTGAATCAACCACTATATTATCTTTTCCTCGAGTGTGAGAAATGCCAAAGTCATAGTTTTGTAATGTTGCCACCCATCGCCTTTGCTTAGGAGTCAAAGTGGACTAATTCAAGAAGTACTGGAGGACTCGATGGTCACTTTTTACTTGGAAGAGATTGCCATACAAATAGTGATATCATTTCTTAGCATGGAGGATGGCTAACATCTCCTGGTCATACACATTCATTTGCATCTCCTTATCATCAAGCTTACGGCTCTCAAATGCAATCACACCATGCTCTTGTAGCAATATTGCACAAATACCCCTGTCACTAGCATCATAATGAATGGTAAACAACTTAGAGAAGTCAGGGCAGCAAACAAGGATGGGGAGGGAAGTAAGCACACCCTTTAACTGCTTGAAGCTATGATTAGTAATGGCATCCCAAAAGAATGATTTCTTTTTTTAATCAATCAGTCAAAGGTATTGCAATGGTGGCATAGTGCTTCATGAAGCATCTATAGAATGAAGAGATACCAAGGAGGCCATGCAATAAAGTGGCGGTGGATGGAATGGACCAGTCCCTAACACATTGCACCTTCTTCGAGTCAGCCTATATGCCATTTTTGCTCACAATGTGTCCCAAGAACTCCACAGTTGTCTACATGAAGATACATTTTCTCTCCTTAGCAAAGATTTAGTGGTATCTCAATATGTCAAATACCCTTTTGACATGTGCCAAGTGCTCCTCTAGTGACTTGCTATAAATGAGGAGGTCGTCAAAGAAAACAAGCACAAAATTGAATAGAAAGGGTTGAAGGATTTTGTTCATGAGGCTATGAAATGTGGTGGGGGCATTAGTCAACCCAAAAGGCATCACTAGAAAATTATAAAGCCCATGATCAATCCTAAAGGCTGTCTTAATCTCATCTCCCTCCCTCATACAAATATGATGGTATTGAGACTTCAAGTTTGTGTGTGTGACCGACAGTCTTAGCTATGTCCAACTGTACATGTGTTGGACATTGAATAAGTCGGGTTAGTCTGTGTGACCTACCAGAGTTAGTCTTGGTTAGCTAAACCTAGTGTATAACTTACTCTTTAGTAAGAGAGAAGAATGAATATGAATGGAAGATAGAGAGCATGATTGAGCTCTTTGTTCCTCTACATTATCTCTCTCTCTCTTTTAACATGGTATCAGAGTCATGAATGGGCTCTTTGGAGAAAGAGGCTATAAAGAGGACTTGAAGAACTTGAAGGTTAGAGTATCTGTGAAGAGGAGCAGGCTAACATTTCTCATGCTGAGTAAGTATCAGGTCATTTGTGTTCCTTTTTGCTATCCGAGTGTGCCAAGGTCTTTTTTGGAGTATTTGGAGGCTTCATTGGCCACAATAGAGAGAGTATTAATCATCATTGGACTAAAGACTTGCTCAATTATACACCCCTAGGTTGCATCAGCATGATTGCACCTGCTGTTGAAACTGCTCCCCATGATTGCAAATTAGTAAAGTAGTCATTGCTCAAGTGAACTATAGCTTGCATACTCAATTTGGAAGGTACTTGAAGGTCCTATCATGCAAATGCTTGGTTTGGAGATTATATATGAGCTAGAACAATTGGTTACATGTCTGATTTTGAAGACTGTTTGTTGTGTATGGACAACATACATCATGTATGTATCTTTAACATGCGCTTGGAGCTCTTTAACATGCCCAAAAGCATCATTGAGCATAAATATATGCAAGGAGGACATATGGATTTGATTTTGTGCCTTCGAGCTGGAAGTTTTTGCTAAAATAATCAAAATTTAAAATTTTTCATAGGCTAAAAACTATCATTTACTGTGGACATCAAGCATTGTTTTTACTGAAGCAATACATGACATTAGAAGGCCTCAATCATTTTCATTTTGTATAACCTAGCATATGTCTGTTGAATGTCTGGTGGATTAAGAAGAGCATTGAAGGCTATTGATTGCTAAAGTTTGAAGATGAAAACAAGTGTATTGACGTCCAGTTAGCTGGTTACATATAGTAAAATGCATTATATGATATTGCTTCTTGGAGACATAGTTTATGGATGTAGGTATGGTTATGTGTTAACTCCTACAAACATTAGCAAATGCATGAAGTGATTTGAGGATATTCTTGAGCCAAAGTACACCTTGGTTGTTAGTGTCTTGGCTTTCTGCAACCAGTGAGTAGATTTATAACACTTGTACTTGATGGTTATGCACTGATCTATGCCCACATGGTCATATTTGGACTACTACATGTACTAGCAGATGTCTATGTTGTTCTGGAGCATGAATGGCATGTATACATCTTAGTTTTAGTTGTGAATAAGCTATTGGTCACTGACAGTTTAGAGATTTCATATTGCATGTATGTACTCTAACAGTAAGGTTACATGAGACAAAGTTAAAGCATCTAGATGGTCTATGTGTTGATTGATGTACCTACTAGTTATGCCACATGTTTGTGGATGGTTTTGAGATGTTCATGGGCTGAAATACTCTAGTTTTAGCATTGAATTTTTTGCAAGAATTTTTCATAAATAGTCAAAGACTACAGTTGGTCAATTAGACTTTTTGGCTTGTAGGAAGTCAAGTAGTGACTAGATATTGTCTGGTACAATATGGCTAATGTAGATAGAACACACAACATAACCTAGATAGTGGGCGAAAAGCTTGATAGAAATAATTATGCCATATGGAAGTTCTGCATGGAGAACTTCTTGATAGGAGAAGTATAGATATATACATGATTATGTCACATAGATTAAGACTATTACAGATCAGCTGGCATCCATTGGCGCACAAGTTGAGGATGAAGACATGGTTGTAGTGACATTAAATGGTTTGGGATCTGAATATAATTCATTTGATACTTCCATCTCCATGCAGGTTGAAATGTGGGATTTCAATGAGCTAGTTGCATTGCTTATTCATGAAGAGGTTAAACTTGGATTGGCTACAGGTTCTAGTAGCTCCAAGAACAAGGATGTTGTATTTTATTCGAATCAACGCGGCTGTGGTAGCCATGGTAGAGGTTATAATTCTGGCAGAGGAGGCTAGAAAAATGTATCCTATGCTCATAACAACTAGCAGGGTTCAAATACACAAGGCGATGTAAATTACAGAGGCAGGGGGAGATCTAGCCCTAGAGGTAGAGGCTCCTAGCAGTAGCATCAGTGTCCATCTGACAATCCTAATAAGGATAATGATTAATACTATTCTGGAAAGTACAAACATATTGCTAGGGATTTCTAGAAGAAGTAGGATAATAAAAAAGGCAAGTAGCATGGACATTATGCATCATCCAGTTAGGTAAAAGATGCATCTGGGGATAGATTGTTTGCCATTACATATGTGAAAGGCAGGGCTGCTGAGAAGTCTCATAAGGATGCAGTTTGGTACATTGATTCGGGGGCATCAAATCATATGACACCTCATGGTGACTGGTTTATTGACATGGTGCTGAGAGGAATGGCTATGTATGCACAAGGGATGATATGCATCATAGTATAGAACATAAAGGCAAAGTACCTTTGGTAATCCATGATGGCAGGAAGAAGAAGAACTTACATTATGTATTACATGTCCCGTCAATTACTAAAAATCTATTGTTTGTGGATCAAATGACTTAGCAAAATTTGCAAGTCTGATTTAACAAGCATGGATGCTTTATTGAGGAGTTTGGTAATGGCTACAAATTGATTGCTCGCGGTCATAGGAATGGCCAGATGTTTACTCTTGATGCCACTTTTCCACAACTGAAATCAGCAATGTTTGCCCATGGACCTCACAAATTTAAAGGCTTGGAAATATGGCATAAGAGAGTGGGACATGTTAATCTTTAGCAGCTGTAAATGATGCAAAAGAAACAGCTTGTGATAGGTTTACCCAAGTTTCAGTATACAAATATTGGTCATGTCTATGATTCTTGTCAGTTTGGTAAATAGTCAAGGTTGCCATTTTTCAGGCATGTAAGAAATAGTACGTGACTATTGCAGTTAGTTCACTCTGATGTGTGGGGTCCAACCCATAATTCATCTATGGAAGGCTCCAAGTACTATGTGACATTCATTGATGACTTCAGTCCTCGTTGTACTTGGGTTTATATACTAAAAACAAAGGATGAGGTGTTTGTTATTTTTTAGTCATTTAAAAAGCAGGTTGAAAAGGAATTTAATTATTACATCTCTTGATTGAGATCTGAAAGTAGTGGGGAGTATGTGTCAAATGAGTTTGACAGTTTTTTGGCTGAAAATGGCATACGTAGGCAGCTTACACAGGGGATTCACTAGTAGTAATAAGGAGACGTCACCTGCATGCAAGAAACATATGAAAATACCCCTTATCTACCCCCTATTTATGGGACCTTACCTTATAAATTTACCTTCCTTCCCTTAAATAACCCCCTCCCTTACACTCATGTGGTACCATATGGTAAATGCTAGTAGACCCCTCAAGACAACTTACATGCAACTACACTCCACAGCAAAATTTGGTACCTGAACGAAAGAACAGGGTATTGATGGAAGCTGCTCATGCAATGATGAATGAGAAGAGTATGCTACTCTATTATTGGACTAAGGCTATATGACAGCCATGTATATCTTGAACAGTAGGACTCCCACTGTAGGTATTCATGAGATGACACCATTTGAGAAGTTGTATGGCTACAAGCCTGATGTTATTCACATGAAAGTATTTGGCTGTCTTTCTTATGTGCACATACTTGATGAGAGAAGGAAAAAGTTGGATCCAAAAGCACATAAGTGTGTCTTTATTGGTTATTCACAGGAGAAGAAGGCATACAAATGTTATGATCCCTCTACTCGTGATACATTAGTGAGCGAAGATGTCATCTTTGAGGAGATAGCCTCTTGGTATGCATCATTGACCATCAGATATGCCTTCCACACATGTATCTACAGTTGATTCATAGCACAGTACTGCTTTGACAGGTCCTAATAGTTCCACGGTATCTCCATGGATAGGGAGATTGTGGAGCTTTGGCTCACCGTCCTACTGACACCACTATGTCAGTGAGGGGGAGATATGATGTGGTGGATAGGAAAGTAAAATAAAAAGTCATTGATGATACATTTGGTGTGATGACACCTGGCAAGATGACTTTAGGCTATTACTCAGCTGACAGTCTAGATAGTGAGCTTGGTATTTTGATAGTGTATACACCTAGTACTAGGCAGAATAGGTACATTCCACCTCATGAGAGAGGGGAATCAAGTAGTGCACCATAGCTTAGATGCTTGCAAAGAGTCAGGTACCCTGTGGATAGGCTGACTTACATTGGTTTTTCTGCAAAGCATTTTGCTTATATGACAAAGGTGACAAAGGTCAAAGAGCATGCTTCATTTGCTGAAGCAGTGATGGATAAAAGTCTATGCACAGCTATGAATGAGGAGATAGATGCTTTGGATGAAAATAGTACTTGGGATCTTATGCCACTGCCAGAAGGAAAGAAGACCATTGGCTGAAAATGGATCTACAAAAATAAATGCAAGTCGGATGGGAGTGTAGAGAGGTATAAAGCCAGGCTAGCTGCTAAAGGATATGCTCAGTAGTATGGGTTAGACTATGAGGAAACATTAAGCCATGTTGCCAAGATGGCAAGCATATGAACAGTGATCGCATTGGCTGCTGCTAAAGGCTAGAAATTGTAGCAGATGGATGTGAAGAATGTTTTCCTCAATAGTTATTTAGTAGAGGATGTTTATATGGATTAGCTTGAACAAAATGTACACCCTAATTTTCAGCATTATGTATGCAAAGTGAAAAAAGCATTGTATGGGTTGAAGCCATCTCTGAGAGCCTATCATGCAAGGATCAGTAATTACTTATAGAGTTTGGGATTTACTATTGGCAAGGCTAATCATAGTTTGTTTACGAAAAAGACAAACAAAGGCTTGGTAGTGCTGATCATCTATGTTGATGACTTGATAATCACAAGTGATGATGACTTTGGGATACAGCATGTTATGCAGATGCTGAAATTTGAATTTGACATGAAAGACTTAGGTGAACTGAAGTATTTCTTGGGTATTGAGGTGATCAAGGCTGAAAATGGTTTATTAGCTGATGTAGAAATACTATGCCATGGAAATGCTAAAGAAATATGGCATGGCTGAATGTAAACCACTGGATACACCTCTTGATCAGAATGTCAAGTTGGACATTAGCATTGGAGTTGAAATTGATGATGTGACCATGTATAGGCAGATGGTTGGTATTCTAATCTACTTCACTATCACTAGGCTAGACTTGAGTTATGCAATTGGGCTCATAAGTTAGTTCATGCAGAAGCCCAGGAAGCCCCACTTGGATGATGTTAGATGGATTATGCGGTATGTAAAGTCCACTGTAGATCATGGGTAGGATGCTCATATGATTGCATATCTATGGGTGGTTATGCTTTTGGCTTTGGAAGTGGAATGATCAGCTGGAGCAACAAGAAGCAACCTATGGTTGCATTGTCTAGTATTGAGGCAGAGTACAAGGATGTTGCATTGGCAACATGTGAGATTGCATTTCTGCTCAAGCTTATGGTTGATTTGGATATACAGGTGGATGCTCTAGTGACCTTTTTATGCGACAATCCCAGTAGTGTACTCTTGGCAACAAATCCAGTATATCATGCCAGGACTAAACACATTGAGATACACTACCATTTTATCAAAGAGATGGTTATTGCAGGGAAAGTAAATCTTATGCATGTGAAGACTAATGAATAGGTTGCAAATATCTTTACCAAGTCTTTGGGTAAAGATAAGTTCAATGTTTTTTGACAGTTACTTGGCATGCATAGGCTATCTTGAGCTTGGGAGGGAGTGTTGAGACTTCAAGCTCGTGTGTGTGACTGATAGTCTTAGCTATGTCCAGCTATACATGTGTTGGACATTTAATAAGTTAGGTTAGTCTGTGTGACCTACTAACTAGAGTTAGTCTTGGTTAGTTAAACCTAGTGTATAACTTACTCTTTAGTAAGTGGAGAGAAGAATGAATATGAATGGAAGATAGAGAGCATGACTAAGCTCTTTGTTCATCTATACTATCTCTCTCTCTCTCTTAACAGATGGTAGCAAGAGCATAAGTCAATCTTAGTGAAAAATCATGCCCCTTTCAACTCATCTAGCAAATCATGAATCTATAGGATAGGGTGGCGGTTCTTCATTGTGATTTTGTTCAAGTATCTATAGTCAATGCACATGCAGAAAGAGCCATCTTTCTTCTTAACTAACAAGACAAGGGATGCATAAGGGGAAGAACTCAGTTCAATGAAATCCATCTCCAACAGCTCCTTAACTTGCTTTGTAACCTCTTCACATTCATAGTTAGAGAGCCTATAAGGTTTCTTGTTTATTGGCTTGGAATGGGGCTCTAAATCAAGTGGGTGGTCCACTTGTCTCTTAAAAAGGAGAAGGACATAGGCATCTAAAATAGATCACTGTACTCCTCAAGTAGGGCCTGTAAGGCTGAATCATTAGATAATTCAGAGGGCTTACCTGAATTGTCCTTATTCAATTGCAAGACAAAGATTTGTGAGCATTTCTTAAACACCCGTTTGAGTTGCTTTGCTGTAATGAGCTAAAAATCAGCATGATCTTAAACTCCCTCTAGGGCAAATGAGCTGTCCATGCATCACAAACTCCATGTAGAGCTGAGAGAAGTCCATAACAATTTTTCCCAATTGTTTCAACCAATCACAACCCAAGAAAACATCAATTGTCAAGATTGTGGGAGAGAAGGAAGGAGTCTCACTTGTAGCTTTCTTGCTTGCACAATGGGGGAATACACACAAGGGTGGAGGCTGAAAACAGTTTTCCTCTTCTTAGTTGTGTAAGCCAAAAGAACTCACTTACAAAGAAATAGAAGAACCCTATATATGGGTCTCAAACCAAACTCAACTAACTAAGGTGGCATACTAACTGAGCCACGAACTAGAGTAGATAAGGATAGCTATCATGTAGCTATTATTCATGGGCGGTGTACCAACCGCGTCTGCAACTGACAAGTCGGTGACATAAATACACAACGGTCACCCTGGCGTATCACGAGTGGAGCTCGATATCTCAACACTCCCCCTCGAGCTCAATCCCAATTCCTGCACACCAAGCAGGCCTCTGAACTTGCGCAACTTCTCTGCGCCCAATGCCTTCGTGAATATGTCAGCTACCTGATCCTCTGTGCTGACATAAACTAGATCAATAAGACCTAGTAAAACCCTCTCTCGCACATAGTGATAATGCACCTCAATGTGCTTTGTTCTAGCATGATAGACTGGGTTATTTGCCAAGTGTATACTACTCATGTTGTCACAATAAATGACAACTGGCCCATCTATAGGCTCATGCATATCATAAAGTAGCTTATGCAACCAAGCTACCTCACATGCAGCCATTGCTGCACCCCTGTACTCAGCCTCTGTACTCGACAAGGCAACTGTAGGCTGTTTCTTGCTGCTCCAAGTGACTGCAGCACTCCCAAAAGAGAACACATATCCACTGGTAGATCGTCTATCAGAAATACTACCAGCCCAGTCAGCATCAGTGTATCCATGCAATTGTATCTAAACCCCAGTCTCATAAAATAGTCCATACTGCAATGTGGACTTCACATACCTGAGTATGCGTCTAGCCACATCCAAATGCGATTTCCTTGGAGCCTGCATAAACTGACTTACCAATCCAACAGCATAGCTCAAATCTGGCCTGGTAATAGTCATATAAATCAAGCTTCCTACTATGCGTCTGTACATAGTAGGGTCTTCCAGAAGCTCACCTGCATCTGTGCTCAGCTTCACATTCTGCTCCAAAGGAACTGAAATAGGCTTACAGCCTGTCATCCCATATTTGGACAGCATGTCCAATCCATACTGCCTCTGCAAGATCTGTATCCCACTTGGTGATCTAATCACCTCAATGCCCAAGAAATAACACAGCTCTCCCAAATCCTTCATCTCAAACTTCTGCTTCAATAGCATTTTCACATGAAGGATATCTTCATCACTGTCACCTGTCATAATCAAATCATCAACGTAAATGACAAGTAGCATAATACCGTTCTCTGTTTTTCTCACATAAAGTGAGAAATCTGCCTTGGAAATCTGAAAGCCAATAGTGACAAGATACTGTCCTATCTTGTCAGACCATGCTCTAGGTGCTTGCTTCAAGCCATACAAAGCTTTCTTCAACCTGCAAACAAACTCAGGATGAACAGCATGCACATAACCTGGTGGCTGCTCCATATAGACCTCTTCTTGCAAATCACCATGCAAGAAGGCATTCTTTACATCCATCTGATGTAAAGACCATCCCTTTGATGCAGCCATAGCAATGATTGCTCTTACGGTTGCCATCCTTGCAACCGGACTGAATGTTTCTTCATAATCAATGCCATATGTTTGTGCATACCCCTTGACTACTAATCTTGCCTTGTATCTGTTCACAGAACCATCTGCATTGTGCTTCACTTTATAAATCCACTTACAGCCAATTGCATTCTTACCTTTAGGCAAAGGTACCAATTCCCATGTAGCATTTGCTTCCAAGGCATCCATTTCTTCATCCATGGCTTTCTCCCATTTTTCTTTTCCCATGGCTTGCTCAAAAGAAGTGGGTTCTGGTTCCTATATCACCTTGACCATATATGCATAGTGAATGGCTGTAAATCCATCATATTTCAACCTATCCACAGGATACCTAACTCTGGTAGACCTACGCAAAGTGGGTTCACTCCCAGGTGCTCTCAAAACATCCCTGGTCTTCCTTACTCCAGGTGTAACAATAGAAGGAATACCCAACTCATCATCAATGCTCTGTTCTGAGCCACTGGATTCACCATCCACATAAGAGTGACCTGCATTCACATCAAACATGGGCTGATCAACCTTCTCTTTTCCTTTTCGTGATACCTGCATACCACTATCTGCATTACTTTGAGAAGATTCTCCTATTCTCAATCTGCCTGTCCATGGCGAAGAATGTGAACCACTGCTAGAGGACGCTCCAGGTCCACTAATATTTTGTGACTGTTGCTGTGAATTCTGTGCAGCATTACCATTGTGTGCATCTACATCATCAATCACATTTACTGGTTTATACCAGCTACTCATCTCATCAAAAACAACATCTCTGCTTACTGTAAACTTATGAGTAGAAGGGTTATAGCATCTATACCCTTTTTGCTGCAGAGAGTAACCAATAAAGATGCACTTCTCAGCTTTTGGATCCAACTTGGACCTCGACTCATCTGGCACATGTACATAGGCAATGCAACCAAAAATTTTCAAATGAGAAATATCTGGTTGCCTACCAGTATACCTCTCCTCTGGAGTCATTCCATGTATTGCTGCAGTGGGAGTCCTGTTCATTATGTAGATTGCTGTAGCAACTGCTTCAGCCCAATAAAAATTTGGCAGGTCTTTTTCATTGAGCATGGCACGAGACACCTCTCCAATATGTCTGTTTTTTCTTTCTGCAATTCCATTTTGCTGTGGGGTATGACTGCATGAATATTGCTGCTTTATGCCATGCTCCTGCAAGAACCTTGCAAACTCATTTGAGAGGTACTCTCCCCCTCCATCTGACCTTAGGCATTTTATCTGCAGGCCTGTTTCTTTTTCAACCATAGCTTTAAGAGTTTTGAAATGCCCAAAAACTTCACTTTTCTTTTTCATAAAATACACCCAAATTTTTCTGCTATAGTCATCAATAAAACTGACAAAATAATGACAGCCTCCAAGAGATGCAGCTTTAGTTGTCCACACATCAGAGTGGATTAATTCCAATGGCTTCTTACTCTCTTGAACATGTCTAGGAAATGGTTTCCTTGCCTGTTTTCCAAACTGACAGGCTTCACATACCTTATGCATTTCTGCAACCTTGAATTTTGGCAAACCTGCAACAATATTTTGGGCCTGCATTGATTTAAGTCGCTGTACATTAACATGACCAATGCGTTTATGCCAGATATCAATATCTGCAACTACACCGGTCCCATGTGCAAACATTGCTGCACTTAATTCAGGCATGTCTGCATCCAACGTAAACATTCTGCCCTTCTTCTTTCCTTTTGCTATCAAGCGACCTTTATTTTTCATATCCTCAACAAAGCATCCATGAGGATTAAATCTGACCTGCAAGCCCTACTCAACCATTTGACCAACAGAAACCAGATTCTTGGTGATATTCGGAACATAAAATACATCGGACAGGTATTTCTTTTTCCCATCCTGCATAGACAAGGGAATTTTTCCAATCTGCACAATAGGATGTGCAGTATCATCACCAGTCTCCACAAATCCTGGTTTTTCCATTTTTCTTGCATCCTCCATCCATTCTGCATGACCTATCATGTGGTTTGATGCACCTGAGTCAACATACCATACATCATTGCTTTCTTCTGCACTTGTCACAGAATTGTTCATGTGCTGCACCATGAACAAATGCTCATTTCTGTCATCACCCTGTCTACTAGAAGATGCATAATTCCCTTGTTGCAGTTTTCCATTCATGATGTCATTCTGCTTTTTATAGCAGTCTTTAGCCATATGACCCATTTTACCACAGTAGTAGCATTCAACATTACTGTTTGCATTTTGACCTCTTTGCCATCCACCACGACCTCTTTGGCTCCCCCTGCCTCTAGAGTTACCACGTCCTCCTCCATAGGACTGGTTTTCTTGAGTTTGCTGCATATTCTGATTTCTACCACGGCCTCCAAATCGGCCTCCTCTACCTCTGCCTCTACCTCTTCCAGCATTTGAGTAGAAGACAGCTTCTTTTGAAGTTCCTCCTGAAGAAGATGCACCACCATTTCTCTGCTCCTCAGAAATTAGAAGAGCAATCAACTCCTCAAAATCAGGAAATCGTTCACGAACTGAAATGGATGTCCGAAACTGTGCATAATCCTTTCCTAGACCATTCAAGGTCACAGAAACTAAATCATCATCTTCCACTGGCGATCCAATGGAAGCAAGTGCATCTGCAATCTTCTTCACCTTCATGTGGTAGTCATTGATGCTCATATTTTCTCTTTGCACATTATCCAACTCTTGCTTGAGCTGCATTTTCCTGGCTTGAGTATTTGTACTATACATTTTTGACAAAGTATCCCATGCCTCGTTTGGCGTACTTGCATCCTGAATATGCACAATCATAGAGTCTGAAATACTGATAGACAGCCAGTACATAACTTTCCTGGCTCTCTCATGCCATGCTTTAAATGCCTGCATTTGCTGTTGATTGGGAACATCAGGAAGAACTGGTTCTTCTTCATTTCCTGCAACAAATTCCCAATATCCTTTTCCCATAAGGAAATTCGTCATTCTAAACTTCCATGCTTGGAAGTTGTTCTTGTCAAGCTTTTCAGTGACAATCTGTGAGAGAGAATCAGATGCCATTACAGAATACTGCAAAAAATTCTGTCACTGCAAAAAACACAGCTTTACCCTCACAAGGGCAAATCTGCAAAACTGGCGAAAGTGGTATTTGACCACACAGTCACTTCCTAGTGACGATTTTGCATAAACATGAACCAATGATGATTCTGAAACTCCCAATGTCTCTGCGCACAAGCATACGATGCAATTTCTACAATAACTTTTCACTGACCTGTAGAACAGTGGTCGCACAGCATAAAATAGGGTCTTTTCCTGAGTGCATGCAGAAAACTTCCGCCTTCAAAACAGGCCCCGAAATGGCCTCAAATCAAAAAAACAAGGTCGTCGAGGGCTAAAGCCCGCACCCGCAGCATATACTGCCCTCTTGCTTCACCGCGAAGGGCGTCTCAACCTGAGACAATGCACTCCTGCAATTTCCGGCTGTGCTACCTGCAGAGATCTGCTCCCAAAACAGAAAATGAAAGCAACACTGCTCCTCTTACCAGACCACCGCGAGCTTGGCTTGCTTTCTTGAGCTCCTTACCATGAACAAGGCTCTGATACCATGTCAAGATTGTGGGAGAGAAGGAAGGAGTCTCACTTGTAGCTTTCTTGCTTGCACAATGGGGGAATACACACAAGGGTGGAGGCTGAAAACAATTTTCCTCTTCTTAGTTATGTAAGCCAAAAGAACTCACTTACAAAGAAATAGAAGAACCCTATATATGGGTCTCAAACCAAACTCAACTAACTAAGGTGGCATACTAACTAAGCCACGAACTAGAGTAGATAAGGATAGCTATCATGTAGCTATTATTCATGGGCGGTGTACCAACCGCGTCTGCAACTAACAAGTCGGTGACATAAATACACAACGGTCACCCTGGCGTATCACGAGTGGAGCTCGATATCTCAACATCAATGAGGCCCATATCTAGGGCAATTAGATCAATCAATGCTACAAAAGTTTTAGCCAAAGCATAAGGGGATTGCAGGACATACGTGTCTGCTGACTTCTTCTTTGCCACTTGCTACTTGAACCTTAAAGGGGTGGTGTAATTCTATAGGGGTGCATTTCAACCAATCAATGGATGATTTATTAACAAAACTATGAGTGCTACCACTGTCTACAAGGGTGAAGACATGCTTCCCATGGATACTACCTTGAATGCGCAAGGTGTTGGGGCTTCAAGAACCCATCCGAGTGTCCAAGGAGATGGATCAAAGGGAAGTGGTAGGTGAGTGGGATGCCAGATCAAGTATCTGTGATGGACAACCACCCGAGTCCAAAGGAAACCCATCCTCTGGGTCATAGAACTGCTCCTGATCCACATCCTCAACATGCTCAACATGGTCAATGGGTAGGTCATCCTCATCATTGTGCCAATCATCCATGACATACATGTTGTGGACCTTTCCCTTAGCTATCTTGTAAGGGAACATGAAGGCATCGTCAATAGTGTACTTATCCCCACATTTAAAGCATTGGCATTTTTCCTTTTGTTCCTTCACAACATCTAGAGAAATGAAACGTTGGCCACTAGAGCCATGGGAAGGTGATGCAATGGATGATTTATTTTCAACATACTTACTCTCAGCATTAGAGACAAATGCTATCCAAAAATTGCACAGTTTTCATTCATCATGGAAGGTAGGGTACTCACCTATAGTGAGGTTACATTGGTCAAGAGTGTACCACCAACTTGCCAACCACTCTTTTTCCACAAGGACACAAATACTTGGACCATATGCATTTTAAAATCTTCCCAATCAATGAACTGGATTCTCTTGATTGAGATAGCACCAGCATGTGTGGGAAAATACTTCCAAGTCGAGAGAAGCAAATATAATTTTCTAATCATCAGTGCAGGGGTAGATATCAAAGTAGGACTCCAACTTGGACATCCATTCCTCCAAGTTTGATGGTGGTGAGGGAGATTTCCCATTGTACGTAGTGAGGATAATCTTGTCATGTAGATCATGAGGGCCTTGCTGCCCATGAAATCCTTGTTGTCCATACATCCCATGATATCCATATATACCTTGTTGCCCATACATACCATGTGGTGCATTTATCCCATGCTGTCCACCATTATAGCCATGTTGCCCATGATTGCCATGCTAGCCATTAGTACCATAACACCATATTAGAGATTTTAGAAATCTCCCAAGTCCCACTTTCAAATAAGGGGCAAGATTTGTCCATGTGGCTAAATCTTAACCCATGCTTCAAAGTGGGCATTGAAAAGACAACCTATATACTAATTAGGGTAGACTTCACTTTTGAGTAAGGGGACAAGATTTGATCATGTGGCAAAATATTAACTATATTGGGAATTCCCAAACTATATGATAATTCCCCAATTCCCTAATATAGTATGGAATACTTTCCATGATGGGGCTAATTCATGTAGGTTGCATGAGGGCTCCTAGGGAGAGTGGGGGAGCATCTACCAAGGGTAGGAGAGAGTCTCAGTGGGGGGGTTGGCTACATGATTGACGGGGGAGCTCAACAAGGGTTCATCATGTGCATGAGAGGATTCACCAACATCATAGGTAGAAAGGGGAATGCCTTTAGCTCCAAGGATGCCCTATGGGCCATGTAATGGTTCCTGAGGTGATGGATGTCTAGATTTGCTCTTAGAGTCATTTTCCTTCTCTTGGGATAAAGCTATAGCTAGTTGAGCAACAAAAGTGGTGAGCTACTCCAAGGTTTTTTGAATTCTCAATTTTGAGAGGGCTATTTTTTCAATTGCTTCATCCAACTTGAAAATCATATGGAAATGGTTGGTGACCATGTCATTATGCCAGTCCATGTGATGAAGCTCATGCTGACATAAGGTGTGGAACACCATATTGGGGAATATGAGAATTTTCCATAAGTTTGGGACACATGGTCAAATCTTCGAATTTGTGGTAACTTGAACACTATAACTCCAAATTGAGCGCTGTATAGCTCAATAGATTCCATTTTTCAAGCTCTTTCCAATGATAGGTCACATCATATGGTTTTGAGAAACTTATAGGCATGTTATCCGGGTGCCACCTTTTTAGTGTTCAAAAAATGGGAATTAGGAGATTCCCAAACTCACTAATATTGTGTTGTGGTTGAGCAGGTTGTATGGATCCATATTGGGCATTTCCTCCTACATATCACCATGATAATCTTTTGTTGAGTCAGTTCATCATTCATAGAGGTCTTGGAGTCTCTAATCTCCCTTTGGAGGTCTTCATGGGCCTTGCTTTTACCTTTCTGGCCTGCCATCTGAATGCAGTCCAAAGGACCTACTGTCATTAAATGGGGTGTAACTTTTGGTAGGAAACTCCGATTGGAGGGGGGAAAGCCCTCTTCATTATGAGCTATTAACTTCTATGACAAAAAATGGTCAGGATATTCTACAGTGGGATTTTCTGTGTCTGTCTTGGATTTGTTTGCACCCTGTCCACAGTGACCCTAAAGAACAAACATGGGCATAACTTTCAGAACATAGCTCCCATTGGGGATATTTTTTATTCAAACTAGAGGGACAAAGTCATCTTCAAGAGAAGCTATAGGGTTTATTCCCAGGTGCACTAAAAAATTTTATGTAGTTGGATCTTTATGAATGTCCTACTTGATTGTGACAAAAAACATTGTTTGTCCCTTAATGCAAAAGCACTATATGAATGAGTCATATACTGAGAGGCCTGACAAACAACATGAATAGAATCTTGAGGAAATTGATCACTATCACAAGCATCATTTCATATCCATCTGCTCTATCATCAATACATAAGTGAAGCTCACTGCTATACATCTCTTCTGGCTGCATGCACTTCAAGTGCCATACATGGGTGCCATTAGTATTGAAAGGGTGTCCAAGGGGGATCATTGCATCAGGGGAGGTGGTGATTATGGAAGAGTACCTGCACCTACATACAAGTATTGGGTGTCAAATCATTGGGAGGTGGGTAAAGTTCCCCTAGGCTAGATGGTGCACCCCTTCAGGGTCTTAAGTGGTAAGGGAGGGTCACCTCTTTTTTGTCTTACCACCTCACGTGATATCATCTTTTTTCCTCAATCAATGTATACATGGCATACATTTTTACTAACCAATCAACATGAGATGCATTGGAAATTAAAAATTGAGTTGTTTCATGAGATGCAAGGATGAGCAATAGCTTGGGTAGGAGTTACCTTGGCAGTCCAGTAACTCACTGGTTGCTACTTACCCATTTACAAAGGCTATTACTCACTTTGAGACTTATCCAAGGCACACAAGACAAAGATGGGGGGTTAATGTCAGCCATTACAATTGATTCAGGATTAGTTATGATGAATTAGGAAGTAAAGGAAATATTGACTTTCAGTATGTACATGCATACAAAGAGGGATTGAACTAATAAAGCCTATGCAATATTTAATCTCTCCAACAAAGGGATTAAGCTCAGTAAGTGGATAAATATGAGAGATTAAGATCAGATTGGCATACCTCTTCAATTTGAGGACGATGGTTGAAGCATAGCCCATCATGATGCCCATTTTCCTCCATCAAACAAGCCCAATTGGCTAGAGTACTCTCGTGCATAAAGATTTCAAGCATTTGAATGCTCCATTGATGATGAGGGATCCCCTATTTGTTCTTGAGCTTGAGCTTTGAAGGGGAAAAGCTTCAAATGGAGCTTTCATGGTTTTCCACAAGAACCCCATGCATGTTGATCTCCATCTCTTCAATCTTGGTAAGAAAGAGGCAAAAAGGGTGAGGGGTCTCTTGAGGGCTGAGATCCAGATGTTATGGGCTAGATCAAGAGCTTGAGCTAAGTTGTAATGGCTGCCCACAAGCAATGTACAACAAGATGTTAATTCGGGAGCTCAATGTCAGAGGAATAAGTGTCAATCTTGCTAAAAGAGGGTTCAACCACTTGCCCGAGGGCCAAGGAATGCCAAGGGAGTGGCCAAGAGCTGGAGCAAGAGGCAATAGGAGGGTAGGGGTAGCAACATAATTTGTGTTGCAAATTGTGGGTTGCTATCTGGAGTCTATAGCAAGGTTTCCCTGGCCTCTAGGGTGTGCAAGATGAGGCTGAGGATGTGAGGGATCAATTCTTGGTGGTGGTTGATAGCTTGGAGGGGGTTGGAGAAAGCTTGGGAAGGTTCTAGGAGCTGGCAACCATGGGAGCTTTGCAGGAGAGGTGAGAGGAGGGCTGTGGAAAAATCCATTTTACCTCCAGTTATGTCTGAATCTCTAGCCATAGCTCCTACTTGCTTGAAAAAGTTGAGACTAGTTGTAGTCATTCTTGCTATATCTATACATGTAACACTTAAGTAACTAGGGTTTTGGGAATTTGAGAAAGGGAAAAGGGGAAAGAAGAAGAGGATCAAAGCTTGATGCTCTAGTACCACTTGTAATGAATGAAGCTAAGAGGAGAGAGGAGAAAGATATGAAGAGAGAGAAAGAGAACAATAAGAGAAAAGAAGATTAGTAGAGGAGAGAAGCACAAAAAGGAGGGGAGAAGGAAGGAGGAAGCCATGGAAGTTGAAGATGAAGGTGAAGAGTATGTTTTTTATCATGACTAGGTTGCCCTAATCTGGGATTCTTACACCTTATATACCCCAATCAATGTGACTAGGTGTCTAAACCCCCTAGTTTCTATGTATCCCACTTGTTATAGGAGCCAAAGGAAATTATGGCTAAAGGAAGTGACATTGAAGATTTATTCAAAATTGATACAGCTTCTATCCCTTAACAATATATTTAAAAAAATTTACAAATCTTCCAAGTTCCACTCTCAAATTAGAAATAAAGATTTGACCATGTAGCTAAATCTTAATTCCTTTTTTGAAGATGGAACTTGGTACTACCATCTATATAGTATCTAGAAAAAAAAATCACCTTCAAGAAAGGGGGTAACAATTTGACCAATGACCAAATATTGACCATCTTATAAATTCCCAAAGTATATGAAAATTCCCAAACTCCATAATATAATGTTTCTTCTTGGTAAGCAGCTATAACACATTATTTATCTATAGGAGGATTCGGGACTACTTTATCAAAGCCTAAAAAGAGGAAGATCAAGCAACAAGCAATGAGTGTTTTGTATAATAAGAGGAGAGTAGACGACATTTATTGTCATTGTGTACTACCTGATGAGGTATCATTTATTCTTCACGAGGAGTGCCATGATTCAATATGTGGGGGACATTTTGCTGGATGGCTTACTGCCCAAAAATCTCTCCATGCTAGATATTGGTGGCCATCGATTTTCCAAGATGCTTTCAGTTATATTAAGCATGTGATGTCTGTCAAAGACACGATGCAAGGGAGAATCATAAGTTTGGTTATGTTACCCTTTGAAAAATGGGGTATTGACTTTGTGGGACCAATATACCCTTCATCATTATTGTAGTAGTGGGCTGTTTTATAATGTGGTCTAATGTTTAAGCAATGATGAAGGATACTGCTAAGGAAACAACCAATTTCATTATGGAGAAAATTGTTTGTCATTTTGGTTCATCGAAGAAGATAGTATTTGATCAAGGGACACACTTCTTGAATAAAGTTATAGTAGCTTTGACTGAAGCTTTGAAGATTCAGCACAATAAGACTACCCCGTATAATCCTCAAGCAAGTGGTCAGGTTGAGAGTACAAATAAACAACTGGTGGGAATCTTATCCAAGATAGTCTCAAAAAGTAAGCACGATTGGGATACGAAATTGTATGTGACAGTGTGGGCTTATAACACGGCATTCAAGAGAGCCACATGCCACACCCTGTTTAAGCTAGTGTATGGGAAAGAGTGCGTTTTTCCATTGGAAATAGAGCTGTCCACTATGCGACACTCTCAATCATTCATTGCTAGAAGCAAAAGTGTTACAAGAATGATATAATTCTCTTGCACATCTCGATGAGATTCAGTTGCAGGATTTACTACATCAAGAATTTGGAAAGTGGAGAATGAATCCCCTTCATGACCTTTGGGCTAAGAAAAATAAATTTGCAAAAGGTCAATTGGTGTTGTATTATGATGCTCGTCATGAGCTATTTCCAAGAAAGTTGGAACCCAAGTGGGATGGACCATACAAGATTGCATGTTTAGGAAAGAATGACTCTACATCCCTTCTAGGATATTTGCAAGGGGTAGAGTTTAAGAATAAAGCTAATGTTAATAAATTGAATCATTACTATATGTAAGGGTTGATATTGGGCTTGGTGCATGTGTAGGTCCTTTAGAACTCACCTTTAATTTGCAATAGGTACCAAGAGGAGCAGATGGGACAAATCATTCCATATCTGAAGCATCCATATCTAGAGCAACATTATTACCAAGGTTGAGTGATCTGGTGGAGTAAAGGGTATTAGGTTATGGAGTGGCGAGACGGATCTTTCACATGGGAGATTAAGGTCTACTGCTACCATTGTCAATGAATTCTACTAGGATTCCTATTGAGTTTAGCAAGGAAGGAGTTATTATACTTGCTATACACCTCTCTGTTGGCTCTATTTTGATTATCAAAAGTACAAGTGAGCTTATTAGTATGATGTGACCTATCAAGGACACTTGGGTTTATACTATGTATGTTGATGAGGCTTTGAGAGGGCCCGCTAAACATGCAAGTGTTGATGTGGTCATTAAAGATCCCTGATGTATTGTCATGAAGATGGGAGTCTATTTAGGGCCTTCTTTTACTAATAATATGGTAGAATACAAGGCCTTGATCATGGAGATGAATGTAGCCCAATGTGGTGATATTTACCAATTATTGGTTAAAGGTGACTCACAGTTAGTAATCAATCAGTTGAATGTGACCTATAGTGTGCAAGATCCCATCCTATGGATGTAGCATCGTTTAGCCTTGGATATGTTGCATATCTTTGAGACAGTGACTTGTCAGTTAGTTCCTCAACAATGAAATTGCCTTGCGGATTCCCTGGCTAACTATGCTTTCATTGAAGATGTCTTTTTCAATTGTGATCCAGGGGAGCCTTTACAATTACCTTCTAACCTTAGCCCTAGACTACTTTGGGGTTTTCTTGCTAGCACGTCATATTTCGACCGCCAATGGTTAGTTTGGATTATGAGTCAAGTAGCAAGTAAGCACCTTCCTACTTTGTCATGGACGCATAGGATTGTGCCTCCTCATATTCATCGGATACCCCTTACTATTTATGCATGGGGGCTAGCTAATAATATGATGCACTTAGTGTAGGGCTTAAGGAGCCCTTATCCTTGGTTGGTTTTGTGTTTTCATAGAGGTATGTTAGGGCCAAGGGTTGTTTTAGCAGAATGCTGCTGAATGGTAGTAAAGTGTTTTATTTCATAAGGTCAAAAGGGCCATTTCAGTTGGGTTCTCATGGTTTATTTCATAAGGCCAAGAGGGCACATGTGTTGGGTTGTGAATTGCTATATTCCTTTAGGCCAAGAGGGCCATGTGTCTAAAATGGTGTAGATATGTTTAATCATTTTCTGTATTAGTGATTGCATCAAGTAGGTTTGATGGTGCCTAGAGGGATCCTTTGTTGCGTGAGAGCTTCTTGTGGCCATTCTAGGTGGTGTCGTCACCTTTCCGAGTTTTTCCTTAAGCTGATAATGTTATATGTGTATGTGGAAGCACTATAATAGGGAATTTGAAAATTTTCATGCACTGTGGGAACCCCCAATACCTTTATTATTTGACAACATGGTCAAAACTTATTGTCTTACTTAAAGGTGGAGTCTACCCTAAATACTTTATAAGCTAGCTTCCCAAATCCCACTTTCAAATATGGATCAAGATTTAGCAATGTGATCAAATATTTATCACTTATTTAAAATTGGGACTTAGAAAATTCGCAAATTCTCTAATATGGTGTTTGGGAGTTATTTTCTTTGTGGGGATTGGAGATCAAGGCATGAAGTCCTAGGGTTTGGTTAGGTATATCTAGGGGAGATTCTAGTAGTTTTCAAGATATTGACAGGCATTGAAAGTCCTGTTTCATAGCGTAGTCCTAATGACCGTGTTTTCCCAACTTGCTAGGTAGCTGTTCTAAGAGTCTCTGCTAGTGTGAGGCAGTTAGAGAAGCTTGCAAAAATAGGAATGAAGATAAAGTTTTGAATATACTAGAAAGATAAAACAATTATAGAGGTGTATAAAAAGGTGTTCTCACCCCTTAACCTAGAAAAGGAAAGAAACTAAAGAAAATTTCTAAAAGCAGTTGATTATCGCCTTGAGGAGGCCTAGTAGGTTCCTAGGGACAAGTCAAACCGATGGCCCAAACCGAGGGCCGATGCCTTGTCCTCCTAGAGGTAGCAGCTAGCTTAAATAAAGAAATAAGGAAGGTTGGAGCAAAAATAAAAGTGATTGAAACAAAAAAGTATTAAGTGTTGCCTCGCAAGAGCTTGGTAGGTTCTTGGGTATCTGTTAGATATGCTCAATGCCCCACCCTCATAAGGTGCAACCAATGATCCATGGTGCTCAAAGTTGTAAGGCTCCCATTATGAGGAGAAGCCAAATTTGAGCTTGAACATTGGTTGAGTCCTGACTTGTATATCAGATGAGGTCTATGTGAATGGATGGCAAAAAGGTGACCATTGTGGGTCTAATCTTTGGGTTGGATTGAGTAGTTAAGCTGGTAGCAACTTGGGGCACATTGCATCGATGGGGGGTCCCCGGAGTATTCCTTGGAATATTCCTTGGCCTACTAGTGGAGGCTCATATGGTAGGTCGGTCATGGCGACCTAACTGCCTTCACGGGCTATAAAAGCTAAACCCCTTCACAGCTATCGGTCATCTATCTTTCACCTAGTCAGAGTTGTTCTAGCTAGCCTTAAGCTCTTCACCTATCTTTTTTCTAGATTTCCATCTAAGCTTCACAGTGGAAGCGTATAGGTGGACAGAGCCATCTTTGTATCAGTTGTTTGGAGCTACAGAAATTTTCTAATTCTTCTCTTATCTGTGTGTACTCTCTATCTCTATCTCTTCAAATTCTGTTCGCTACGTCGTGTAATTTTTACATGGTATCAAAGCCCAGGAGTCTCTAGGGATCGAAGAGTGTGCAAGAGGCAAAGGCTTCAATAGCAAAGAGGAACAATGTCATCTTCCAAAAGCGGTTCTAGTGCATCAGGAGGTGGTGCAGGAGGTGGTGCTGCTGTACCAGCTATTCAAACACTGAGGACTCATCCATCAACCTTCAGCGAAGGAAAGTTAGATGGTACAAACTATACCTTGTGGAAGTTAAAAACTACAAATATCCTTGATTCTTATGAGCTTTTGGAGACTATGCTGGGGACTGATGTAGAACCATAGCCTACCCCTGACCCATCAAATCCTAATGTGATGATTCCTTCGAATGCAGATCTTCTACGAGCTTGAAAACGAAGGAATGCAGATGCATTGTGTGCCTTAGTTACAAGCTGTTCTAACAGTGTTCTGACTTTGATTCAGCATACAACCAAAGCATTAGAGGCTTGGAATGTACTAAGGAGTCAGTATGAAACGCGAAACCAAACAAGGATTCAAAACTTGGAGAATCAACTAGCAGCGGAGAAGTTTATTGAAGGAGAGACAACTAAAGCATTCATCACTCGGATTAAGAATCTGCGTGACCAAATGGCTGGTGTTGGGATACAAAAGACTAACAAGGAGCTAGCTTGGAGGTGGCTTTGGATTTGTCCACAAAATTTTGATAGACTAGTAACTGCCCTTAATACTCAAGTGAGACCTCAAGCTTTGATTTTGGAGGAGTTTTGTGCATTATTGCTGGAGGAGGAGTTGAGGCTGAAAGCCCGAGAAGGAAGCAACAATGGAGATGCTACATTCTCTGCCAATGCAAAATTCAAAGGTGGTTCCTCCACCAAAAATGATGGTGCCAAAAAGAAGAAGGGTGATAAGAAGAAGTTTAAAGGAGAGTGCTTCCACTGCAAGAAGAAAGGACATGCAATCGCAGATTGTCATGCCAAAAAGGCAAATAAAAAGAATGGTACCCTTAAAAGTAAAGGGAAAGAAACAACCAATACGATTGAAGCAGAGTTGGAGTTATTCATGGCGACCATTGAGGAGGTGTGCTCCTCAGCACAAGAAGAATCTACCATTGACTCATGGGTGTTGGATAGTGGGGCCTCCCGTCACATGACCAACAAGAAAGGTCTATAGAGTTCTATGCAGCCTCTACAAGAATCCATCACTATGACAGTTGGAAATGATGCAAAATGCCCTGGTGCGGTCACAGGTACTATTTCATTTGTTGTTGCAAATGGTGATGTCAAAAAGCTTTCAAATGTGTTGTATGTTTCCGAAATTAGGAGAAATCTGTTATCAGTTGCTGCCATAACTGATCTTGGTCATGAAGTGAGGTTCAAGAAGACAGGTGCAAAAATTCTTGATAGTGATGGCAAAGTTGTTGGCAAAGGAGAAAGAAGGAACAACCTATATGAGCTAAGTGCTCTTACAGCCATCATTGGAGTGGGCACAAGTAAGCTTTGGCATGAAAGGTTTGGACACATTGGATTTGTAGTGTTGAAGGAGATGCACAAGCAAGGTATGGTTGCTCACCTACCTACAATGACTGAATTGAAGGAACCATGTGAAGCTTGTATGATGGGCAAGAAACAGAGAAAGGTATTTCCACAAGAAATCAAGAATAGAGCACATGCTTCTCTAGAGTTGGTGCATCTTGACTTGTGCGAAAAGATGCCTACACGGGCCTTGGGAGCATTTTCTTATTTTATGTTGATTGTCGACGATTACAGTAGGAAGATGTGGGTATACTTCCTTTGTGATAAGGCTCAAGCTTTTGGTAAGTTTAAAGAATGGCTAAAACTTGTTGAGAATGAAACAGGGAAAAGTGTGAAGAAATTTAGAACAGATGGTGGTGGTGAGTTCAACTTAAAGGAGTTTGAAGACTTTTGCAAGAGCAAAGGGATCAAGCGTCAATTGACGATGCCTCGCACACCTCAACAGAACGATGTTGTGGAATACACAGATTGCACCATTGTGGAGATGGCAAGATACATGCTAAAGGGCAAGGGATTGCCTATCCATTTTTGGACTGCAGCTGTTAATACTATAGTCTACATTTTAAATCAGAGCTACACAAAGGCTCTCAAGGGAAAAACACCTCATGAGGCTTACACTGGTAAGAAACCATCTGTCTCACACTTCAGAATTTTTGGATGTGAATGTTATGCACATATTCCAAATGAGAAGAGAAACAAGTTACAACCACAAAGTAGAAAATGTATCTTCTTGGGTTATATTGATGAGCAGAAAGCTTACAAATTATATGACCAAGAGGCAAAGAAGATCATCGCGAGCCGTGATGTGGTGTTCAAGGAGTAGCTACATACAGTGGAGGAGGAGAAGGCAAGTTCTTCCACTTTATCATCAAGCAAAGAAGTAGTCCACTATGAACCTATCCCAAGAGTTGTCCCTATCCTTAAGGGGGAGGAAGCATCATCTTTAGATGATGAGAAAAAAGTTTACCAACCTAACATTGCCCCACTAGAAAATCCATTTCTGCGTTGGGTGAAGTAGCTCTATTGCCACAATAATCCTATGCCCACATTTTTTGAGGAGAAAGAAGACGGACCAATGAGGTCTCAGAGAATGGAGGAGCAAACGAGGGCTTCTGCTCACATAGTCAATATGGCCTTGATGGCTGAGATTATGAGAGAAGTAAAGGAGCCAACTAACTTAGAAGAAGCACTTGCAGATCCAGCATGGAAGGCAGCTATGCAAGTTGAGTATGACAACATAATGAAGAATGACACTTGGGAGCTAGTGGATCGACCAGCAAAGCGGAAGGTTTTTAGCACCAACTGGCTCTGGAAGGTAAAGTACAAGGCTGATGGTAGCTTAGAAAAGTACAAAGCTAGACTAGTTGCACAAGGATTTTCACAGGTTAAAGGGTTTGATTTTCAAGAGTCATTTTCCCTAAGTGCCAGAATGACCACTATTCACATAGTACTTGCAGTGACCGCCCACAAGCATTGGTCAGTTTAACAAATGGATCTTAAGTCAAGGTTCTTAAATGGTGACCTCAAGGAGGAGGTGTACGTGGCTCAACCACCAGGGTTTGAGGCCCCCCATTCTGAGAACAAAGTGTGTAGGCTGAAGAGGGCATTGTATGGGCTAAAACAAGCCCCCAAAGCATGGTATCAGTGGATAGATAAGTTCTTTTTAAGCTTAAACTTCAAAAGATGTGCCTCAGATGCTAACTTGTATGTTTACAGGGATGGTGAAAAGTTTGTAGTGATTGTCATATATGTGGATGACCTTCTTATTACAGATGACTATAAAGATATGATCAACCAAACTCAAAAGGCTTTGAGTTCTAAGTTTGAAATGATAGACTTGGGCTTGCTGCACTATTGTTTGGGAACAAGAAAGATCTTCGTCTCTCAGAAGAAGAATGCATGGGAGATCTTGAAGGCATTTGTCATGACCGAGTGTAAGGAGATAGCTACACCTATGGAGGTGAATGCAAAGTTATCCATTGAGGATACATCAGCACTAGCAGACATTGGGAGGTACAAGAGGATGGTCGGCAATCTAATCTACTTGTGTAATACCAGACCAGATATTAGTTTTGTTGTTGGTGTTTTGAGTAGGTTCTCAAACAAACCTCATGAGAGTCATTGGAAGGCTGGGATGCGGGTGCTCAAATACTTGAAGGAAACTCTTGACTATGGTATCACATACAGTTCTGGAACTTCTCTTGTGGGGAATTGTGACTCAGATTGGGAAGGAGACCAGTGATTCCAGGAAGTCAATTTTTGGTTATTGTTTCTTCTTGGATTCAGGAGTTTTCTCTTGGATTAGTAAGAAGTAGCCAACAGTGGCATTGTCTTCTACCGAAGCAGAGGACAAGGCAGCTTGTTTTGCTACATGTGAAGCAGTATAGTTGAGAAGGATCCTATGGCATATGGGAGTGTAGGATGAAGAACCAACTGTGCTGAGATATGACAATCAGAGTTGCATTGCCATTGCCAAAAGACCATTGTTTCATGCACCCACCAAACATATAGAGATCCAATATCACTATGTGCGTGATTTGATGGAGGATGGGATAGTGGAACTGGTCTACTGTCCAAAAGAGGAGAATGGAGTGGATATCTTCACCAAAGCACTTATGAAGGATTTGCTTCAAATTCATCTTTAGAGACTCGGCATTGAGCCGAGGAGATAGTTCACCTATGGGTGGACATTGAGGGGGGGTGTTAGATATGCTCAATGCCCCACCCTCATAAGGTGCCACCAATGACCCATGGTGCTCAAAGTTGTAAGGCCCCCATTATGAGGAGAAGCCAAATGTGAGCCCAGACATTGGTTGATTCCTGGCTTGTATATCAGATGAGATCTATGTGACTAGATGGCAAAAAGGTGACCATTGTGGGTCTAATCTTTGGGTTGGACGACTGAGTAGTTAAGCTGATAGCAACTCGAGGCACATTGCATCGAGTTGTGAGGTAAGGGAGCTAAAAGGGGTCCCTATTTTGGGGTCCGGGGCTGTGGAAGTGGCCCTTGGCTAGGGGGTCCCAGAGGGGCTAGCGGCCCCCCTGGTGGGGGTCCGGGGTCAACACCCCAATCCCGACAGTAAAGGGAATATTCCCTGGCCAACTAGTGGAGGCTCATATGGTAGATCGGTCATGCCAACCTAACCGCCTTCAGGGGATGTAAAAGGTAAACCCCTTCACAGCCATCGTTCATCTATCTTTCACCCAGTCATAGTTGTTCCAGCTAGCCTTAAGCTCTTCACCTATCTTCTATCTAGATCGCCATCTAAGCTTCACAGTGGAAGTGCACGGATGGACAGAGCCATCTCTATATCTGTTGTTTGGAGCTAAATAAATTTTCTAATTCTCCCCTTATCTATTATGTACTCTCTATCTCTATCTCTATCTCTTCAGATTCTGTTTGTTGTGCCATGTAATTTTTACAGTATCGAATGTCAGGATGACCTAAGGCCAATGCCATGTTTTCCTTGGGTCACTTTACACTCAGCTTCCTCCTTTTTACATGCCTGAGTATGGAAATTTTGATAGACCAATGTGTTAACATGAAAATATCTTATGACCAAGCTATAGGAGTCCTCGCCTAGTCAATGTTCTTGGTCCACTTGTCCTAAGTTGGGTAGGCAGCTCTTCAAGCCACCTTCTGTTTGTTGTCTCGCTTCCTCTGCTTCCATGACGAAAATTATATCCCCTCTCCTCTTCGTTTTTTGTCCTCCCTCCACCCAATGACATATCAAAGCCCCCAAAATACTAATTCCCCCTTTGATTTTGCCATCCTTCCTTATCCTCCAAAACAGCCTGCTTTTCTCTTGCTTTTTCCCTCCAAAAGCGGTTCAAAACCCCCAAATTGGTTTTCCCCTCTTATGAATGAGTAAAACACAAATAGTGAAGTGCATCCATCTCTCGAATGGGTGACTGCATATACACATGAGACCCAAACCATGAAATCTGAAACAGAGACCAATAATTTCAACACTTTAAGCTATTCCACAGTAGCCATAACCATCCCTTCTACAAACGTATACTGGACAAGATTTAAGCACCAGCATTGATTTAGACTTTGAGGTTTATCTTTGAAGTCATGCATTGCCCCTTTGTCAGTCAGCTTTACAATGAGTAATCTGTGCATAAACTTCAACTTTGGCCTTGAAGATTGGATGGCAAAATACTCCCTCGGTGCTTCACTAGCGCTTTGCTCACTTCAGCAACTTTTGAGAGACTTCCTTCAACTCTATGTCATGGGAACTTTTGAACTTAGATTATCGCTTCCGCAAACCTTCCTTTGATTCCATAATTTCCTGCACTTTTCTTAGAGATCATCATTGAAATTATTAGCTTGATAATGTCCTTTGGAATTAGTTTTTCATAATTTTCTAACACACACACATCATGCATCCAAACAAAATCATACACATGCACTAAGGGAATATATACATTGGATGCAAATTATCGTAATGCATCACACACACAATGAATCACACACAGAAAATAACACAAATGCACAACAAAAAAAATGGAGGTATATACGACTCGGATGCGCAGCAGCATGACATCCACCCCCTCTAAACCTGCGCATCCTCCGGATGTGCCAACTATCCAGGATCATTCAAATCCACAAATAGGTCGAGTCCATCTTCTATTTCTAGTAGACCTGTTTCTCCATTAGCTTCATCATCTATATTCTCTGCTTCTTCTGCTTGTCTTTCTTCTACCTGCTCTTCTTCTGTCAACGCTTCAAGTGCATATTCTTCATCTTCTCTTCTCTTGAAAATCTTGACTCGTTTTCCAGCAATGGGCACCCTCAATACTGTTCCATCTAATTCAGCCAACTCATAGGTACCATTGTCAAAAACCTGTTTCACCTCATACGGTCCAAACCATCTTTGAACCATTTTTCTCATGCTACTATGCTGATTCTCTAGACTACTATCATAGACTAGAACCCAATCTCCTTCTTTTATGGCTCTAGGCCTCAAGCAATTCCTTAAATCAAACATGTCCTTGTTTCTGAGTCAGGCTGCCTTCAAATGATCAACTGCTAGTTGCACATCTTCTGTCCTTCTCTCTAGTTGACGAATCCGAAGAGCTAGAAGCTCTTCCCTTGATAAATTCTCATGCCACGGAAGAACACTCCAAGTGAGAGTACAAATTTCTGTAGGCATAACAGGTTTTTGCCCATACATCAACTCTGCAGGCATGTATCCAGTAGTCACACTATGTGTAGAGCAATCAGCCCACAACGCAAAAGGTAGTAATCTCGGCCAATCCCCAATCTGACCTCTACAAGCTTTTGCCAATGCTTTAACTATCGGCGGATGTCCTCTTTCACTCTTGCCATTTCCCTCTGGATTATAGGTAGTAGTAAGAGCCAATTTAATCCCAAGCCGTGAGAAAAATTCTCTAGCTTCATCTGCATCTAGCTCTCCACGATCAGCTGTAATCTTTCCTATACATCCAGACCTGCAAAATATTTCTTCCAACAAGAATTTACATACTGTAGTGGTGGTCTTTGTCCGCAAAGATCTGCCTTCAACATAGTTTGTAAGATCCTCCCTAGCCAAGACAAGATATCTCATCTGCCAAAGTTCCACTGGCAAAGTAACCAAGTCTACCACCCACTTATAATGCATACATAGTGGATAAGTCGGATGCAACTCATCATGATGTCGCACTAAAGAGTAAAGCTGGCAGTCCCTGCAAGTCTCCACAAAGTGAGAAACATCTTTATACATCCCTTTCCACCAGTATCTTTCTTTGATTTTCTCATAGGTAGCCCACACACCTCTATGTCCAGCCCATGAGCTCTCATGAAACTCTCGCATAATCTGTATCTGCATCACTACATCATAAACTACTCTCAAGGGCAAGCCTCCTCTCTTCTTTGGATGCTTCCAAAGAAAACCATCTTTCAAGAAATATCCATAAGCCTTCCTTCTGATTTTCTTGAATTCATCATCTGTCCAATCAGCTCTTCGAGTCAATGAACTTAGATACTGTCCAATTTGCAGCCACTCGTCAACATAAAGTTCTTCAATAAAGGCTTCAACAGTAGATACATGACAATCGTGAACAAGGACAGAAGCAGCAAACTCTGTCTCATCATCTTCTGCAAGCATTGACTCCTCATCCTCATATCTCGCTCTAGATAGCATGTCAGCAACTGGATTATCTTTCCCTGCTATGTGTCCAAATTTTGGATTCAATGATTTGATATAGGCAATCCACCGAAGCATCGCTATATCTGGAGTCG
Organism: Lygodium microphyllum; assembly: GCF_053477565.2. Lineage (NCBI taxonomy): Eukaryota > Viridiplantae > Streptophyta > Polypodiopsida > Schizaeales > Lygodiaceae > Lygodium > Lygodium microphyllum. The sequence continues at coordinate 38,546,638 of NC_141149.1, read as the reverse complement.
AGCAACTAGTAATCATACCAAGCAAAGGCAAACAATCTGTTTCCACAACAACTGAAGCTCCAATAAAATACCCTTTGTCACACTTCAGTGCAGTGACTACTCCCCACAACTCTCTTTTAATCAGCAGATACCTCCTCTGTCGTTCATTAAGAACTTTAGCTCCAAAGCGGATTGCATATCTATTTCCATCAGCATCATCCTGTCCCACTGCCCAACCTATGCCAATAGGGCTAGTATCAACTGTCAACATGATCGACCATCCACACTGATAATCCGCCTTGCAAAGAGTAGGAGCTGACTGCAATAGTTTCTTGAGTTTACGCATGGCTTTTAAATGCTTCTCATCCCAATGAAATTTCTGCCCCTTTCAAAGCAGCTGATAGAGAACATCTGCTATATGAGCAAAATGAGGAATCCAAATCATGTAAAATACACAAGCTCCCACAAATCTCCGCACCTCTGAAGTAGTCGATCAATACTCTGCAATCCTATTTATGGCATCCACCTTTGCAGGTGAAGGCTTCCTGCCATAATATCCAACCTTATGCCCAACTATGATGACTTCATTAACGCCAAAGACAGATTTTAGCCCTGAAAGTGTCAAATTTAACTCCTCTAATCGTGTCAATATTTGCTCACAAGCAACCAAGTGGTCAGCCACAAACTGTCTACATCCACGCAAATCAAGACTTTCATTCTTTTCTTCTTCTGCACAACCCTTAATAGGCACATCATCTAGAAAAGGCATGGTATATTGCGGAATATAGTCTCGTAGAACTCTATGCATAGCATTCATCATATGAGCAACTGAGTTTGTGGCACCTTGAGGCAAGGTACACATCCTCACAAGACCAATAGGCGTCCGCATAGTAGTAATATCCCTGCTTTCCAAGGCAAGCTGAAACTGATCATAACCTGAATACAAGTCACCTAGAGAATAGATGGCTCGTCCTGCAAAAGCCTCAGCAAATTCATCCACAACTGGACCTGTTCCCACATTCCTGATTGTCACTTTGTTCACGGGCTGTATATCCTGAATAAATCTCAAAGTATTATTCTTCTTTGGTACAGTAAACCACCTGTTAGAATAGGGTGCAGAAGAGGGTTCCAAAATTCCCATCTTAATCTTCTCATTCAGCAACTCTATCAGCTTTGGCAAGTGTGCTTTAGGCACATGTATAGGACGTATATTCCATGGTACATGAGGAACAGTAAAGATGACCATAGGTGCAACCAATTCGGGACTAATGCAGCCAATTTCATGTGGAAAGAAAGCAAATGCCTTACCATGACGTCCAAGAATCTCTCTAAAACATTCTTTTTCCACTGGAAGCAAGAAATCATCATTTCCAATCTTCAATTCTGCAAGAGTTTCAGCTGTAAATTTATGTCCAATATTTGCAGGATCTCTCAACATAGGCTGCTTCATAGCTTTTTCAATCTGCTCATCACTATCAGGAGGAAGCGGCCCTGCAACCGGCTTAACCTTCTTATCAACTGTTTTATATTTTGTGTCAACCTTGGCATCATTCAAGCACTCTTTTCTTTGCTGCAATTTCTGCAAATTTTCAGCAACTCTCAACTCTGTTGGCTGAAAAATTTCAGCCTTTCGCTCTATGGACTACATGGGTGCAGCCTGAAACTCTGTATGCAGAAATTTTTTCGCATTCAACTCTGTTGGCTGAATGGATTCAGCCCTCGGCTCTATGGATTGCATAGGTGCATCCTGAAACTCTGTATGCAGAAATTTTTATGCATTCAACTCTGTTGGCTGAATGAATTCAGCCCTCTACAGCTCTGTTAGCTGATCAAGATCAGCCATAAATTCAGTTTGCTGAGTTTTCTCAGCCTCTAACTCTGTTTTCAGCATAAAATCAGAAATTTCCTGAAACATATCCAAGGTTTGCACAGGTATGATCTTTGAACCCTTACATACATCAGTTTTCAGCATTGCTCCCATCTCAAACAATGTATTTGCATAAGACATCCCTTCATACAATCCATCTACATGCTCTTCTGCTTGCAAAATACCTGCATTCTTCAATTCTTTCTCCTTACGACCAATGTACTGCCTGGCAGCTCTAGGAAAATCTGAAAATTTTTTATAACTCACTGAACTATCTGAAGAAAAACCAACAAAATTATTGGAGAAAGACTGGCTACCAGGAGGCGAGATCTCCTCTTTTCTCCGCTTCGTACCACTGGCATCTCGCAAGATAGCGGTACCTAATGAAAATCCAACTCCTTTGCAGGTAGTGGTGCCTCACGCAAGGAGTCCCTGTTTCTTGGATGATTTACCCCAACGGTCATAAACTGAACAGCTTGCATACCATCTTTACTGCGTATCCATGCATAAGCTGACCCGTCATCCATCACTTTCGTTTCCATTCTTGCTTCTGTAATGAAAGGCTGTCCAAGAATAATCGGATAAGAGCATGAATCCTTAACAAAGCAATGATAATCCTCTTCAACATTACCAATAGAAATTCTGATACTCGGACAAGCAGCATACATATCACCAGAAGTATTATTGGCGGCTCTCATGCGCCAGCCATGCTCTGCATCCATAGGCCACTTGCCACTCTCATAAACACCTCGAGCAATAAGATTAATCTCAGAACCTGGACTCCATAAGCTGAAGCATCTCCTCTAACACTCACATAAGCTGATCGCGCAGCCATATCATCAACAAGCTTCTTCATGCCTCCCTTACCGAAGTTCGTGTCAAGAGGAGCACCAGTCTCTGTCAGCCATATCTTCCCATCTTGTCCCCAGAACACTACATTCTTCTTAAGTGCTTCCTGAAAAGCATCACAATCTCTGCAGTGTTGGTGCTCTGTACTATCGCACCAAATACATCGTCTCCCTTTTCTCTGACCAGCTGGGAAAGCAGTCGCTGGAGCTGGTGCTATAGCAGGTACTGACATAAATTGCTCATTTAACTTACCAACTTCAGCTTTGACTGCTTCAATCGTCGAATCTGCCAAGCCTTTAATAACATCATCTACAGATAAGGGCACTGGTGAGCTTGCTGCTGCATATAAATGGTAAATGACTAAAACAGGTTCTTCATGACATTATCATCTGACATCTCTTCTTGCGAGTCTCCCATCTTGTTGAAAAGTGACGCAGCACCTTCACGTCGGGTTCACCAGAAATGTCGTAGAGTTCACGCAAGGGCTGCAAAACACGGGGTTCAAGGTACAGCAATGAAAGAGACTAACAAGAAGAAAATTGAATTGTTGATGCCAAAGTACAGTATATTGCTTGTCAAGTGAGTTACATGAAGCTCATGTTCAGAAAAATCTGAAGTATCTCTTAGTCAGCTTTGCATCTAGGTGTTTGAGATCAGTATTGATTTTGGTACATAAACTTGTTAAAATCTGCTGGATAATAATCCCTGAAAAAGCTGTACATATTCAGTTATACTTTCAGATGTTCAAGTTCAGTTTTTCCATTGTTGCATTTGACTCATTAGATATTTTAGCATCTCTAGCAGTAGACCTTTCACTTTCTTGGATGTCATTTGCATTTCGTGCTAAACCATGCCCTGCACTAGGACTTTTGGGAAAGGATGTTGGATGCCCTTTAGATGCCAACACAGTTTCAGGCTTTATTTCTTCAGGTTTCATCAAGCTGGCAGCACCTTTATTGCCATCTTCTGTTATGTTTGCAGGAGTAAAATTTATCTTCAAGAGCACCGTTCGAGAGGATCTCCTTCATTCCTTTGGGTTAGTGCACTTGTCACAGTTGCAAGCATTTGCCTGAGATTGAATTTTTTGGCAATTAAAGGCCATACATCGTCTTCACCAACCAAACTCTTCAAGCATCAGTCCCATAACCTCCATTAGAATTCCAGCTCGGCCTGCTATGTATTAATATCAACTCCAGAAAGCCAACATCCAAAACCAGGGTGTGAATGATATCAATCCACAACCATCTCTGGTCTGCCCGTCTGTTTGAGCATTTTAAGCATTTTGGCCTGGAAAACGGAGTCCACAGCCTCTATGCTAACAGCTGTTCCACTCTGCAGAATTGCAAATACATCTACAACTCTGACTATGTATTCATTATCAAACTCTCCAAGAAAGGAAGAAGTCCTGCCAGAGCAGAATCTGAATCGTCTTTGAACCAGCTCTCGATTGGAATGCCATTAACCTCCTTGAAGCCAAATTCCGAGCCACACTACGACTAAGCTCAGCAGGGAGAGGCATTAACAGCGTGTCCAAGTTAAAGGCCGCCTTAAGAACCGTAAATTCTTCTGGAGGCGAAGGTCAATCGAAAGGCTGGAGTTCTCTGCACTCATGCGCCTGCACCAAGGACCACACCGCCATTACACTACACGACCATTATGGTCGTCCCCATATTATATAAATGTCTTCCTAGAAAATCGAAGAAGGAATTGCTTCCGTCCTGCACATGAAAATAAGGTTGCAAAACCAGGATCCAGTAAATGTAAGGGCTAGGAAAGCACTGAGCGGTATTCCTTCAAACATCTGTCGTGGGGTGAAGCTATAGGCAGCAAGCTGTCCGACTCCCATAGCCTTGAGCTAGTGATTGTGCCTCTTTCGTGATCACCTCCAAGACTTCCACAAGTACTAATTTTTCCTGCTTAGTGATTACCTCTGGTATTGTCAATTGATGAAAACAATTGCCTCCACTGTAGAGCGATCAATAATGGCTAATTGCAATATAATTTGCTCTCCAGTCAGCAGCACAGTAGCATCCATTTGTTTTTCCTGTTTTCGCCTCTGTTCTTCTCTCTTCTCCTCTCAGATTGAAAAAAAATCCCCAAATTCACTTGTGATTTTTCCGTCATGCCGTCCTGTAAAGCTCGCCGATGCCTGTCTCGATTACTTTCGAAGGATGTTTGCAATTGCATCACTCATCCACTCCAACAAGCTTTTTGCATATTCTATTGTGTTTATTGATACATTGGTCAGAAAATAGAATGGGATAGGAAAGGCGATGCGAAGACCAGTACTGCTCCAATTGTACTCCAGTTCAAGCACTCGATCTGCTATGTCGTCAGGAAGCAGTGCAACGGCGATAACAGAGAGCTGTCGTCCTCAAGTTCTGGCATTTATTACACCTGAAAGACATGGATTCGAGCTCTTATTTTGACCTGGTTCCTGCAAACTTCACGATCTTCCCTGTTATCCAAATACCATCAACTGGCCTCAAGACTATGAAGTGTCTTCTTTGATAGAGATTCTGTCGTTTCATTCAGCTCTCCAATCTTGTCGTTGCACCCAAAATCCCATTGATAGATCAGTAAATTCTGTTTGATTTCTCTCTTCCTCTGCTTCCATGACGAAAATTATATCCCCTCTCCTCTTTGTTTTTTGTCCTCCCTCCGCCCAATGACATATCAAAGCCGTCCTTCCTTATCCTCCAAAACAACCTGCTTTTCTCTTGCTTTTTCCCTCCAAAAGCGGTTCAAAACCCCCAAATTAGTTTTCCCCTCTTATGAATGAGTAAAACACAAATAGTGAAGTGCATCCATCTCTCGAATGTGTGGCTGCATATACACATGAGACCCAAACCATGAAATCTGAAACAAAGACCAATAATTTCAACACTTTAAGCTATTCCACAGTAGCCATAACCATCCCTTCTACAAACGTATACTGGACAAGATTTAAGCACCAGCATTGATTTAGACTTTGAGGTTTATCTTTGAAGTCATGCATTGCCCCTTTGTGAGTCAGCTTTACAATGAGTAATTTGCGCATAAACTTCAACTTCGGCCTTGAAGATTGGATGGCAAAATACTCCCTCGGTGCTTCACTAGCGCTTTGCTCGCTTCAGCAACTTTTGAGAGACTTCCTTCAACTCTATGTCATGGGAACTTTTGAACTTAGATGATCGCTTCCACAAACCTTCCTTTGATTCCATAATTTCCTGCACTTTTCTTAGAGATCATCATTGAAATTCTTAGCTTGATAATGTCCTTTGGCATAAGTTTTTCATAATTTTCTAACACGGACTTGTTTTTTTAGTTTTGCTTCGCGGACAATGAATCACACGCAGAAAATAACACAAATGCACAACAAAAGAAATGGAGGTATATACGACTCGGATGCGCAGCAGCACGACAACAGTGCAAGATATGAGCAGGCGCAATGGTCGACGGTCAGCCAACATTTGAGCCATTCTCATGTGGACGATGCATGACTTTCCCGGATTGGGAGAGTGCTCAGGTGAGCAGACCTTTGTTCTCGCTGGTAATATCTATATTTTATTTCATTCAATCAAGTATTCACTAGGTCGTGGATCGCCTTACAGGTCTGGTTACCTCAGGTTATCATGCATGTCCATTGTGTGGGCCACAGTTAGACTCCCGAAGGTCACGAACCATGAAGAAGATGGTATATCAAGGATAGGCCGCTTTCTTGCCGGAGGATCATGAACTCAGGGAAGGTTTTCTTGGATGACCTGCAGCACGTATGAATGATGCAAGCTGGTATGAGCTGAAAATGGTAAACCCGGAATCACATCCAAATGGAATGCGACGGTTCTCAGTTTTCTACAAGTTGCCATATTGGACCCACTTACAGGTCAACCACTTGTTGGATCCCATGCATATTTTCAAAAATGTGGGTAGCTTGCTATGGGACCACATCACAGGAAAGAGAGACACTGTAGGGTCACGAATGGATTTAAAGGAGGTAGGTAAGATGGAGGCGCTTTGGCCACAGTCGAGTGCTGAAGGGGGAGTGCAGCTTCCTCGCGCTCCCTGGGTTTTGTCTACCAAAGAAGAGCGCATTGTGAAGCAAGTAATCAAGTCTATCCGCACTCCGACGGGTATGATGCGTTCTCTCAGGTCCACATTTTCTAAAGATGACCAAATGTCTGGGCTAAAATCCCATGATTGGCATAAGATATGTCAGGTTTGTGAACAGAATGGATTGTAATTAGCGTGGGCATTTTGCAACTTGAAAAGTGTCCATTATTCATAATGCTTTCTCATTTGTGGCAGTTTGTCCTACCAATCGCGATCGCAGGATGCCTTAGTCCAGAAATTCGCGGGGCCATTTACAAGTTGTCGACTTTGGTGCAATGGATCTCACAGAAAGAGATTAAGATGTGCTCTATTGAATCCGCAAGGCGGGGAATAGTTGAGACGGTCTGTCTCTTTGAGAAATACTTGCCCACTAGCATGCTCACGATACTAGTTCACCTTCTTGTGCATCTTGTGGACGAAGTGGAGATTGTTGGACCTGTCCATACGCGATGGATGTTCTTCCTGGAGCGCTTCATGAAAACCCTAAAAGGCTTTGTGCGACAACGAGCTCCTCCAGAAGGTAGCATGGCGGAAGGTTGGTTGGTGTCAGAGGCGTTAGTGCATATCTCACAATGGCTACCAACGGTGGAACCAGACAATGAAATGCTATGGACGCTGAAGGACGATGATAGGCTAACTGGAGATGTGGTGGTTGGAAATGGGGTAGAAAAAATAATGGATGCCTCAATGGAAGAGAAGGTGAATCGCTTTTGTATGTTGCACCATGCCTCCATGGAGATGTGGCTCGCCAAGTACCAGATTGCAAGGCAAGATCGAGAGGAAGCGCGAGCTGAATTCCGACGCGGTACGCGTCACCGACCGATTCGATATCCCGAAGGCATGGAGGAGATGCCACGGTTTATGTCAACATGATGGTTGCATGGAGCCTTGAACGCAGCATCCAGCGAAGGGACAGAGGTCTCAATGGAGGAGTGGGAGTTCTCGAGGGGATGTAGTCCAAAGGTAATGAGGGGTTTAGAATGTGTCGTATCTAAATTTGCTTGCTACATCTAATTTGAATGTTTCAATGTGCAGTACAAAATATATAGTGCAGCGTGGTCGTGCGGACGGCATTTTCGGGTGGAGCGTATTGACAAAATGCGCTCCACAATGGACTGTGGTGTCATGGCAAGGTTTGAGCAAGAGAGCCAGCGACGAGCAACAGATCCGAACACGGTTATGGATGAGATGGAGTATTTTGGGAACTTGCAAAGTATTATTACGGTGGATTACCGTAGCTTCTGCATGATACTATTTGATGTACAGTGGTTCAAAGTGGTACTTGGAGGAGCTGGAGCAACAGTTCGACGAGGTCCATCTGGATTTCTCGAAATAGATTTCGAAAAAAAAATGGACAGATTTGCGCGACACCTTTGTGTTGCCGGCCCATTGTGAATACGTACAAATAGTCATTTGCTTGCTAATTGTAATACGACATGGTTTATGTCACAATGGTTTGAACTCGCTTTGTAAGTGTTTGTAAACAGGTAATCTTCTATCCAAACCCTCGACAACCTTGATGGTGGTATGTTATACCTTCAACTCCTCGAGGTGCGAGAGTATATGATCAAAGCGATGTTCCAGGCATAGATGAAGAAAATATGCAAATAGAGGGATCGATATTACAAGGGGTGGAGGCCACCGCAAGCTTGGAGCCCGCATCGGCTAACAATGATGGAAATACAGAAGTCGTAGAATTTTTTGAGAACGAGGCAGACTCGTTCTTTTGTGGTGACATGTCTATCGACCTTCCAGTGTATGCAGAGTTGTGTCAGGAGATTAACATGGGACCATAGAATACTTCATTCTTGGAGAATTGTATTACTCAATTCGTTGTTTAGATCTTCCATAAAGGTAGATAAGATATGCATTTTAAGAGGGATTTTCAAAAATGATTTATATTAATGTGCTTTGTATAGTTTAAATTGATTATTCTAACATCATTTTTTATATGTGCAGGTATCGACATTTTCAGGATGAGTCGAGAGATGAGAGATGAGGAGTTTCAGGACATGATGGCACGCATGTCTCCAGATCAACTCACGAGATTCAGAGAGATGGCAGATCAGGAGCTATCTCGTTTTTCGTCAGGGCGCTCTGCTAGATCAGCTTCAGTGCGATCAGATGCTTCAACTTCAAGCAGATGATCTCGACGCTCATGACTTGGGCCAAAGGGAGGGACTGCGACTGCATGAGGATCAGGGGGGTGCTGTTGTGGAGACACGGACGTGGTGTCTCTGTCTCATCATTCAGCTGGAGCTGCATCACCTCCAGGATTTGTCACACCTGTGGGGATGTCCACTCCAGTTACTCTGGCTTTTGCACAGCCGTCGGCAGATGGCACACCTTTTGGTGGCACCCCTTTGAGTGGCGGGTCTCCTGGATATGCCCAGGAGCGTGGACGGAGATGGTAGAGGACCCATCTTAGGCATACTCCTAGGGGTTATGGATACCTAGTGGATAGCAGGTCAGGAGCCATCATCATGAATGATGAGGGGAGGAGGGTGATGGCTCGCATGAGGGAGTTGTGCCAACAAGTTTTTCGGCACAACGTCTTGGATCATTGGAGGAACATACCGGAGGGGAGCAAGGACTACATAGTAGCATCCTTGCACGAGGAGTTCCCGGTGCCAGCCGCAGTAGGTAGATTCTCTACGAGTTGGATGATGGATTGCATGCGTGCATACATGTCACATAGACGATCCGACACACACAAGGCAATCAAGAGTGGGGCTCCAAAGCCCGAGTGATTAGATGCAGACGACTGGTGCTGACTGAGGGAGGAGGCTACAGATTCGCCAGGATGTTGGAGTCAACAGCGGGAGGTGGCGAGGGCACGAATCGAGGCCGGATCGGTGCATCATCTTGGGAGTGGCGGCCACAGGACATATTTGGAGGACTTTGTAAGTTTCTCTTTTGTTTTGCTTATTTGTTTTTTTGAGATATTCTTTGTACTGACAATCATGTTTCTAGCAGTTAGCATTTTGTTTTCTTTGCAGCACTCCATTACAAATCGCGATCCGCAAGGCCTTGAGACTCGATATGCAGAGAGGCACGGTCTCAGGGCATTGTTTGACCGATTGTATAGACGCGGCGGCCCTGTAAGTCACTCATCTTTCTTGTCTGTAATTACCATGAGATATTTGAATGCATTATTGTATGGTGGATTGATATGTTGTTTCTTTTTCTACAGAATCCGTTTGATGCTCCTTTGCAGCGGGACGAGATTTCGGGGGACGAGGATTTGTAGCTCGCCCTTGGATCCTTAGAGCTCACACACCTTTAGTTTTTAGTCGCCTGATCTATGTAGACATTTTCTATGTATTAGTGATATCGTTTCATGATTGTACCAATCGCATTTTATGCGATCATGTATTTATTTCATGTATCAGTTTTATGATTTCAATATACATTCTTTTTATTTGCAAACGCTTTGTATGCAGCAGTGCAGAAACTATTTTGTATGGCTCTCATACAGCACACAGTGCTATGCCCTGCCACATAAATTTTTTTTCTCTGTTACCGTCGCTATTTGTGTCGCAAATTTACTGCTCGCGTCGCTATTGGCGTCGCTATAAGCATTGCAAATTCTTTGTAACCGTCGCTATATGCGTCGCTATTTGCGACACATATAGTGACGGTTCTATGGCGTTGTCAATAACGACGCTTTTTGCGACGATGGGGGCAAATTTTGTTGTTTGTATTTTCGTCGCTTTAAACGTCGCTATAAGGTCTATATCTTGTAGTGAATTTTGCATAGCTCTCAACCCAGAGAAGTGCGTCTTTGGAGTGCCTTATGGGCTATTATTAGGCCATGTGGTCAGTTCCATAGGGATTACGACTAACGCTAAAAAAATCAAGGTCATAGTCGCCATGAGTCCACCACGTACTCCAAAGGAAGTGCATAGCTTTCTGTTGGTAGGGCATTATCAGAGGTTTATCAATGCCTTGGCAGAAAGAATATTGCCACTGACAAACCTATTGTCATTTAACTGTCAGTTTGCATGGAATGATGCTTGCAAAGTATCTTTTGACGATGTGAAGCAAGAGCTTGTCAAAGCACATGTTTTAAAAGCACCTAAAAGGGATGAAATATTCTATATATTTTCAATAGTAACCATGTATAGTATTAGCTGTTGCTTATCCCAAATTTGGGAGGAGAAGTGGTATCATCTGATTGCTTTTGCTAGTCAAAAGTTGGGTATATCATAAATTAACTACACCTGTATAGAGAAGTTGTGCCTTGTGATGGTATTTGCAACCAAAAAGTTCAAGCACTACATTATTTATGAGAAGGTGGTTTTTTATAGGAAGGTGGAAGGGCTTCGATTGTTGTTGAATAAGTTACAGCCGCCTGATCATTCAACAAAGTGGTTAATTATTTTGCAGGAATCTGATTACAAGATTAAGAGCAAGCCACCGAAGCTACATGGCATTGTAGAGCATCTTGTGGATTTTGGAGAGCCAAAAGAGGTCTCGACTGAAGAAAGTGACATGGAAACTTTGTTCAAGATTGATACGGCGTCTATTCCCTCCTGGTATGCTGCTATAACACACTATCTTTCTATGAAAGAGACTAGAGCTACTTTATCAAAATCAAAGAAGAGGAAATTAAATAACATGCATTGAAATTTTCCTTGATTGCATGAACACTATATCGACAGGGTGTTGATGATATCTATCTCGATGTGTGATGCCTGATGAGGTTCCATTTATACTGGAAAAGTGCCATGACTGCGCTTATGGAGGGCACTTTGTTGGGTGGTTGATGAGACAGAGAAGGCTTTAAGAGCTGGATATTGGTGGCCATCCATCTTCTAGGATTCATTTGACTATGTTAAGAGATGTGATACATATCAAAGACATGATAGTAGAGAGAACAGAAAGCGTCCACTTATGCCGATTATGGCTACCCTTCCATTCCCTATCATCTACTACTCAGAATAGATACATTATAGTAGCAACTAATTACTTTATAAAGTGGTCAAAAGCACGGGCGACGAGATAGGACAATGCAAAAAGATCATCTGCCATTTTGGTCCACCAAAGGAAATAGTATCGGACCGTGGAACCCATTTTTTGAACAAGGTAATTAAAAGCCCAACTAAAGCAGGAATATTAAGCATAACAAGACGACCCCCTATAATTTGCAAGCAAATGGGCAAGTTGAAAGTACCAATAAGCAGCTTGTGGGTATCCTATCCAAAATAGTCTCCGAAAAGAAGCGGGACTGGGATACAAAATTATATGTGGTGGTATGGGCATATGCGACGTTTAAGCGAGCCACTGGCCACACCCCATTCAAATTAGTTAATGGGGAGGAGTGTGTCTCGCCCTTAGAAATTGAGTTGCCAACCATTAGATTCGCAATCAATCATTCTTTGGGTGATGAAGATGCCCTATTCGAGTGTTTTACGACTATAGCCCACTTGGACGAACTTAAATTACAGAGTCTATTGCACCAGGAGGTGGCTAAACGTCGGATGAAGCGGTTGCATGATCTAAAAGCGAAGAAATATACCTTTAAAAAGGGGCAATTAGTTCTATACTATGATGCGTGTAGGGAGCTATTTCCAGGAAAGTTGGAACCTAGATGGGATGGCCCTTACAAAATAGTTCGATTAGGTGAAAATAAGTCCAAGGCTTTATTAGTTGATCTACAGGGAGTGGAATTTAAGAATAAGGTTAATCTTAATAAGATTAAACCTTATTATTTCTGAATATGCTAATGTGCTAAATGCATTGCAGGTATATGCTGGGGTTGATTTGAGACCTACAGGAGAGCTTAAACTAGTTGATGGGGTGGTTAATCCCTTATTTGGAGTACCCATATCTCGAGCAAAGATATCATCAGGGGAAGATTATCTGGTGGAGCAAGGGATATAAAGTGATTGAGCAAGAAGACGGTACCTTTGTGTGGGAGATCAAAGTTTTCTACCATCACTGTTTGCAGATTTTGACAAGCATCCCTGTTGAGTTTAATGAAGAAGGTGGGATGGAACCGTCAGTTCATCCTCTAAATATGTTGAATTTTGACTATCATAATTACGAATAGGGGATTTCTTGATGGCTGGCTGTGTAAACCCATTATGGACATACACATTATACTTTGATGGAGTGTTCCTTGGGCCTAATAAAAAAGGTAGTATTGGAGTAGTTATTCGAGATCCCCGATGTAGGGTTGCAATGAAATTAGCTATTTATATCAGGGTAGGATTCACTAACAACATGGTAGAGTATAAAGCCTTGATTATGGGACTGAATATTGCCAAGAAAGATGGTATTCCGACAGTTGTTGGTAAAGGGGGATATATACAGTTTAGAATCCCATCCTTCATATGTTCATATGTATCATCGAATTGCTATAACCCTACTTGATAAATTTGAGAGCATATCTCTTCAACTCATTCCACATTATTGGAATCAGTTTGCGGATTCCTTAGTTAATTTTGCTTATGAAGAGGACCTCTTCTTCAATTGTGGTCCTAGTCCAGATGTCGCTCTTGATAACGAGACAGAACATGGTCGCTTGTGGGGAATGTTATCATACCTCGCGTTATATAGCAGGCGATGGATGATATGGGTAATGCAAAGAGTGGCCAAGACCCATCTACCACTATTATCCTAGACCCATAGGTTGAGCAAACGACATGTTATGCATACACCTCTTGCTATATATGTAGGAGATATGGGTCACAACTTGATGCATTTAGTTTAGGGCTAAGAGCCCTCTTTTTCCCTTGGAATGGAGCATTTTTTTGTATATCCGCCTTCTTCCAAGGAGGGAGCTATATGAGATGGTTTGCTTGATTTCCTTAGGCCAAGAGGGCCAATTGTTTTAAGGTTTTAATGATCTATTTACTTAGGCCAAGAGGGCCAGTTAGTTTTGTCGTGTCATGTTTGATTTCTTTAGGCCAAGAGGGCTAGCTAGTTTGCAGTGAAATGTGCTATTTCTTTAGTCCAAGAGGACCCTATGTCTGTTTGGTGCAAGTATAGTTAATGATTTTTTGTTGTACTGATTGTATCATACAGGTTGACGAAGTCGCTGGAGGGAGCCTTTGCTACGAAGGAGCTTTTTGTGGCCATTCGAGGTGGTTTGTCCCCTTTCTGATTCTTTTCTCGTAAGCAATTAATGATATATGTGTGTGTAAGGTTTACTTTCTTTTGTTTGTTGGGGACCGGCACTCAAGGCATGAAGTCCCAGGTTTAGACTTTGTATGTCTGGGGGAGGTTTGAGTAGTCATTGCCTCCTGCAAAGGCATTGTGAGGCATTGAAAGACATGTTTTAGAAGGCAATTTAAGTGACCCTGTTCTGCTTACCTACGAGGCGACCATTCTAGGAGTTCCTGTTAGTTGTGAGGCAGTTAGAGAAACCTACGAAAATAATGATGGAAAGAAGCAAAACCTTAAATATCTGAAAGACAATATATGAATATATGGAGGTGTGTAAAAAGAGGTTCTAACCCCTATAAAAATAGAAAAGGAAAGAAAGAAAAATCATTGAGCTGTTGTTTATCACCTTGCAAAGGCCTAGTAGGTTCCTAGGGATGAAACAAGACTCGGGGCCGATGCCTTGTCTTCTGAGGGGTGGCATCTAGTTGAAAAATAAATAATACAAGAAGGTTGGAGTGAAAAAACAAGTGAGCATTAGAAAAGGATTCAGTTTCGCCTTGCGCGGGCTTGGCAGGTTCTTGGGTACCGTGACAGGACCAAAGGCCGATGCCCTGTTTACCTTGGGTCACTATGCTCAGCTCCCTCCTTTTTACACACCCGAGTATGGAAAATAAGAGACTAAAAGACCCAATGTGCTAAAAGAAACTATTTCTTGATCAAGCTATAGGAGTTCTCGCCTAGTAGAAGCTCCTAGTTGAGTTGTCCTTAGTTAGGTAGGTAGTTCAAACCACCATTTAGGATGACCTCTTTAATAGTTCTTTTTAGCTTCGCTGTGTTGGCGCAATCGGTTAGCAACTAGCTTAGGCTTTCTATTAGATTATGCTAGGCCTACTCCTCGTGGATTTCATGCCTTGGTTTTGTCAAGGGATAGGGTGAGAGCTGTGATGTATTTTGTTGTGCATCTATTTTGTATTAGCTTGATGCTCTTTGTGGTTGTGTTTATGTGTAGATCTGTTCGTGGGATTCGATGGGCTGAGTCGCCCTATCCCGTGGTTGCCAATAATGGATGATTTTTAATGCCAAGAAGTGCTTAAAAATAACCAAAAATTTTGAATTTCAAGGGAAAAATAGACTTCATCCAAGGCGATAGTTGCAATCAGTATGATTTTAAGCGGCAATGCCCGAAAGTGCATAAAAGACCCATTGGATGACACTTAGTAATTTTTATAAATTTTTGGCATGTCAGCAAGACCTTGGGAGATGCCTAGCAGTGGGGAACTTCGAGACAGTGAAGTAGAAATTTCCAAATCGTGAATCAGACATCGCACGAGGAAGTGGGAGTGCCCAAGAGGCCAAGGCCAAAGAGCAGGTGGGAATAGGCTTTAGGGAGCCCAAAAGTCATGCCTTTTGGGAGCTCCCTTTGGGGGCCCTAATAAAATAAAAATTGTGGGACGGGGGGGGCAGTTTTTTCGGCGCAGGCTGAGAGAAGGAGCCATTTTTTGCCACGATTGATGGAGGGGGGCTATGGCACTTACAAACAACCCCCCAACTGATCTCATGCCTGAGATGCATCCTATCTTCCCTCCTCATCGCTTGTTTCCGCTCATCAAATGGCTGCTTGGTTGTAGAGATGGATTTTCAGTATTTCTCTCTCCTGCATAGAGGCACTTCATGTGGCAAGAATCAAGAAGAGAATCAGGAGATAGATGCTTGTTTGGGAGGCACTGGATTGTTCCAAGAGGCTGAGGAGGCTAAAGAATGAAGATCTATGCTAAAATCCATGGCTGGTTGGTCGATATATAGTCCCAATTCAATATTCAAAAAACCCGAAACATGCAAAAAAGTAGTATGCTCTATTTTATGAAAGATTTTTTCTTGTTTTTGATCGTTCATGGTCTAAATGGTGTGCACATGAGCTGAAATTTTATTTGAATGTTCCTTGCATTATGTTTGAGGGCTGAAATCACTATTATATAGAACCCATATTGATTTACAATATTTATAAATATTTAAAATCCAAAAAAATACTAATTTTGATGGAAACTAATAGTTTCTTTGATTTTGAGTGGAAAAAATGAGTGGACATGGGATAAAATATGGGAAAATGCTGAGTTTTAGTTCTAATGATCAGTCATGAGAAAAAAATAGAAAATACCTATTTTTATTAAAAATAAATAGGAAAATAGAAAAAATATGTTTTTTGCTTTTTTTAAAAAATGGAAAAATGAGATCTATGTATGTGAATGTCTTACGGGGTTGAATCATGAGGTTAAGCCTCAATTTGGCCCTTGTACTTTGTGTTAAAGTGTGTATTTATTACTTTTACATACAAAAAATGACATAAAAGAACCTCTATACCTATGCAACACAGCAAAATTTAAACAGTGAGGGAGAGGATGATGTTATACAATAGTTTAAGTGCTAAAATAATACAAAGTCTGATTATTCTCTTTATGCATAACATTTAGGATGCGGTTTGTTTGGAAATAATGGATCTAGCAGCACGAGGTTCACCTTGGTGCTAGGTTCCTGCAACGAAGCATTGCGTATTAGCAGAAATTCATTAAAAGGGCTGTTTTTGCTTGACACATAGGCTAATTTCAAACCATAATTGTTTGTGCACAATCAGGCATCCACCATTGCATGAATCATACATATGGTATCTATTAATTGCATGCATAGCAATTGGTTGAAGTATAAATGACCCACGCTGGAGAGAGTAAGGCACCCAAGCTGTAGGTCTAGACAGTGGGTCCAAGGGGACAAGTAAGTGAGGTCTAGTACATTCCTAGAATGATATATTATTGGTACCAAGAGTGGAGTCTGTTTCGTATGTGTTATACATGTTAGCGACGCATCGAGGGGCCAATCCCCAAGGTGTAGGAGGGTTGTAGTGGGGCCATGGCAATCAATGGAGGGGTGTCTCCTATGTTGTTCTACATGGTGAATTACACCTAAATGTGTAGGGTCTCCCTCTAAGGTGTCTGAGAAGGTTACGGGTTGGACTATAAACATGATACAAACACAAAATGTACATATGATGGTAGGGCAATGTGTCTTGTAGACTCTCCTGACCGCGAGGCCATGGGGTTGTCTTGTGCATGTCAGAGGTCCGGCTAGTGCTATAGCTAGTGCCGGCCCATTTTAGGTCCCATCATAACATTTACCTACACTTGATGAAGAATAGATTTGAGGTCTAAAGAGTGAGGAACCCTTGAAGAAAAATAAAGCTTAATAATAAATTGAGGTCTAAATTGTGAGGAATCCTTCAATAAATTTTTCATCCTAAGGTTCCAAGCATAATAATAATTTTTTATCAAGCTTATCGTTAACAAACTGATTAGAATTGCTAGATATTTTGACAAGATAAGCAAGCTTACAAGACCTATAATATGTAACCAATGAAATACAAATTGCACTAGAACCAAAACATGTAGCCTTTTTCATTAGCTCCACAATAATAACTATAATCTTGAATCTGGATGTAGACACCCTCCTCTATGTCTACAACTTGGCAAACACTTGAAAGCTCACATATCTAAAATCTATAACCTTTGCACCTATAAACAACAATCTTAGTTGAATTTGAAATACACATAGAAACTACTTTTGCTGACCTCTTGCAAGAAATAACCTCAGATGGTAAAATTCACTACATGCAAGACCTAAAGAGCTTATTCGTAGTAGTGTACACACTACTATTTGATCTCACTAAATGTTATTGTAATTGGAGACTCTAGCCATGCCAACCTCCTCTAGAACTTCCTATAGCCATATTCTAAGTAAATTCAATATGATGGAAAAGCTTCTTACCCATTACTTACTTGTTTTTATGCTCTCTCACCTCTATCTCATCCTTTGATTGAGCTCCACATAGTTGTGGGACTGTTTTGATACCAAGTAAATAGACAAGAGGAGAGAGAGGTGAATTAACCAAGAGCACATGCACAAAATGGAGACTTAAGCACTCAAAGAATAGGGCCAAAATCTTATTCTTCTTCTTCTTCTTTCTTCTTCCACACAAAAAAAAGTTTAGTCTACAACATGATAAAGGACTAATATGAAGGTACTAAAACATATATACATGCAATCACTAAGTGTAAACCTGGTAGGGGTGGATGAGGTGACACAATGAATGTACTATAACCAAGAGAGGACTATCTAGATGTAGTCTAGCTGTAGAATCACTAGCATATCTTCCATGTCAATCACCTAATATGCTAGCAAATAAAAGTCATACCATATCACCAAGGCATATAGTGGATGCTAGCTTATGTAGAGCTTGATATCTCAATAGATTTCTCATATGATCTCTATTTAATGAGCTATCTTCATGAGCTTGACATCTCAATAGATTTCTCATATGATCTCTATTTAATGAGCTATCTTCATGAGCTTGAAGTGCTTGAGGGAGTGTAGTAGACCTTTATTCTAAAGACGATTCTATAAATGTTGGCACAAATCCAAAACTTTGGCATCATTCTCTTTAGTCACATGAAATGAGAATACACATGACCTGAGACTTCTAGGATAAAATCTCTTCATGAACAATAAGCTTGATTTTTAACATCTATACCAATATACAATCTTTATAAATGGACTTGTATTTTAGAAGGAAATTCTCAAATCTCTATCTTGAGACTTCCACAGAGTTGATTTGAGAATTATGTTCAAAGTTCTCAAGAGGTCGAACCTCTATGCCTCTTTTGGCTCTATTAATCTAAATTAAGAGACTAGAATGTTCAAAATCCAATCGGTCAGCCAGCTGGTACTAAGAGCAAAAGCAAGTGATATTTTTCTAGGCTTGGAGTTGTTATCTCCATTCTTATAGAAAGTCAAGAAGAGAAATATAATTATGCCAATGTTGGACCTTGGGCTTAAGAAAAGCATCCTTATATGCTAGAAGTCATGCTGCAAAACAGTGTTGAGATCAAGAAAACTATTTCTACCATATTCTATAGCATATCCATCGACCATTAGAAGACATCAAAGTGTAGAAAAATAACACGAATAATCATATCACGTACGTCTATATTTTTTTACCTCTAATTGAGAATGGTACGTTCAGGAAACTAAGTTGGCAAGGTAAAGCTGTTACGTGTAGGAATGTCCGCACACCTACCTGGCGTGATAGTCCATCGTTCCTCAATCAGAGTTAACATGCTTCCATAGACGTACAACATCAACGCCGCCTCTTGCCTAAGAGTTAACATGCTTCCATAGACGTGCAACATCAACACCTCCTTTTGTAGGCATGCCACTTGATGCGCTCTATATTCTCCTCCAAAGATCCATGCAAGCTCAAATACTTAGACAATGAAAGGCTGGATCTAGAGTATGGGACGACATGGGAGTGGCCAAGTCTGCCTGCTGATCTGTGGCCTTTCTGGGCCTGGAGATGCTACTATTGCACTGTTAACCGACTGCTTCACAATAATTTGCACTGCTTATTGTTGCTTACAATATTGATATTTCTCCTTCTATGATTTCTTATCAAAACACCCTTCTCTACTATTGTATAGAGTCAAATGTACCTTACACTGTGTTCGCTAATTAGTCTGCCCGTTGACGCTATTTATGACTCTCATCTGCTACAAGCTTGCATTGGGGCCAGTTCGCCTTCTCTAATGTGTCTATGAGCATGGAATTCTAAAGGGTAAATACCTTAAACTGAAGTAGCAAACCCAAGTTGTGTTAATAGGACCTGGATCACTAATAGAGCTATATATCCTTCTATCTATAGCTAATTAGACTGGTAGTTATAGAGAAGGAACATCATGAGCTTCGATTTAGTGGAGGCGGCCATGTATGTAGCATTTGCATTGAAGTAAAGAATGAGGGGAAGAGTACTCTCTCTCTCTCTCTCTCTCTCTCTCTCTCTCTCTCTCTCTCTCTCTCTCTCTCCAGGTAATTCACTATATGTATACCCTCTATATCACGTGCATTCAAGGCCTATTTATAAATATCCTTCTCTGTGAATTTTTCCTTAATAAAACATAACCCTTTTCTATTCAATCTGTAAATAACCCTTTTATATGGGACCCTTCTTTATGTAAAAAATGTGTAAAATTGGTATTTTAAAAATCCCTTATGTTGAACCGACATGATACATACATATATTTATTGACTGACCTGTATGTGTGTGTGTGTGTGTGTGTGTGTATTCTTATGCTTTTGAAAACTAGTCATCGGCCAATTAACGTACATGCTATGATCTGAGTATTGAGATATGCCACCCAAGTACGTTAAATGGATGACAATAGGCTCCCCAAACGGGCATGGGATACTAGCACACACCTACAAAAAACATAGAAAAATAAAGTGCTTTCAACAGGATGGGTGTTGGATATGCGAAAATGGTTTAAAGGGTGGGGAGTGGATAGATATCTAGATATGGCATCCGAAGATATAAGCATGGACACATTTCAATTAGACCTCTTACGAGCATACCAAGCAAAACATAGAAAAGTAAAGTGCTTTCAATAAGATGGGTGTTGGATATGCGAAAATGGTTTAAAGGGTGGGGAGTGGATAGATATCTAGATATGGCATCCGAAGATATAAGCATGGACACATTTCAATTAGACCTCTTATGAGCATACCAAGAAAAACATCAAAGCAAGGGAGCAAATGGTAAACTTACTTATTACAATATGCATATCTATCCTTCATCTTGGGAATTCTACATGCAGGTACAGGCACACGCGCAGCCATACATTGTCAATTCACTCTCAATGGTATTTAGACGAAGCATTGCACGACTTCAAACTCCATCACACACTTTATTGATCGAGAGAGGTGCATGGAGTGGACATGCAAGAGAGACGAGGTTATGCAAGCTGTGTACTCTACAGAGTGTAGAATCAGAGGAGTAGATGATTATGACATGCCGAGCATATGCACACATACATGCTGACTTTGATATCCCTTTACAGGGGCCACTTCACCAGTTTCTGACCACTACTCCTATATCGAAGTTAGGGGTTCTCATCACCTGCATGTTACGCTTTTGGAAGAACCACGCTGCATAGATTGTTCTTTCATCGTAGCTACCATTTTCTACCACAAGGGAGGAGAATCATTGTATATGTGGAAAGATCCCATGGGTCATAATTTGGCCTTCCATGGAAAATAATAAACTACTCTCTCTCTCTCTCTCTCTCTCTCTCTCTCTGTGTCTCTCTCTCTCTCTCATTCAATTTCGAAATCGAGCCTTCTCCAATGTTTGCGTCCTACCTCATTATGAGTCCATGTACACTAGTGGAATATTATTTGTACCTAATGAGAGTTAGATATTCGAATCAAGTAAGAAGATGGAAATGCTACTATGTTCAATTTCAACAATCTCACTACAATGGTATAAGTAATAGTGATGATGATGTTAAGAAGGGGACAATAGAATCATTCATAAAAGGGTATGTGTAATAGTCATGGATAAAGCTTTCTAAGATTTCAAAGGTCTTAAGGAATTGCGTTCTAGCAGGAAGGTAATGTTGCTAATTACTAGAAATTATTAAAATATAAGCATGATGTAATATACACACCTTGACTAAAAAACAAGTAACGTTTTAGTAATTTCCCAGAGGTTACCTTCCAGATGTCGCCATCTATACTCTAATAAGAATGATCGGATTTTGTAGGCTAGTTAACCCCAGGTCTACCCCACAAGGGAAGCATCATGTCATTACCCACGGAGAACCGACCTAAAGGTTCCTAATTGACCTAACAGTCATCTATCACTAACTAACTCACTCCTAGAGGTATCCTTCGAGAGGTTTCTTGTTCAAAAGGAACGACTGCCATTACCCTTGGTTCATAGAGTACACCACTTTTCTAGTAGAGAAGACTAAGACTACAACATATAGGCCTTATACCGACGTTAAAAGAGACGAAAATGTAAATAAAGAAATTTGCCTCCGTTGTCACAAAAAGTGACGTTATTGGTGATGCCATAGAACAGTCGGTATTAGTGTCGTTATCAATGTTGCTATTTGCATCGGTATCAACGTCCCTGATACCGATGCAAATAGCGACATTGATAATGGTGCTTTGCGACACTAATAATGATGCTAATAACGACACGTGTAGGTAAATTTGCGACACTAATAGCGATAATAATAGGGGAAAAATTTTTGTGGTAGGGCAGCAGCACTATGTGCTTTATTTGGGCCATACAAAATAGTTTCTGCATTGTGTACAATGCTCCTGTAAATAAAGACAAAGTGTACTTAAATCATAACACTGATACATGAAATAAATACATGATCGCATTGTGAAAGTGACTGGTACAATAATGGCAAGATATCACTACAGAAAATTTCTACACAAATCACGTGACCAAAAAAGAAGGGTGTGTGAGCTCCAAGGATCCAAGGGCGAGCTATAGATCATCATCATCCGAAAGCTCGTCTCGCCGCAAAGGAGCATCAAACGGACTCTGCAAAAAAAGAAACAACTATACATCAGTCCATCGTACAATAATGCATTCTAATTAAACATGGTAACTATGGACAAGAAATATGAGTGACTTACAGGGCCATCGTGTCCATACAATCGGTCGATCAATGCAGTGAGACCGTGCCTCTCTGCATATCAAGTCTCAAGGCCAGTCGGATCACGATTTGTAATGGAGTACTGCAAAGAAAACAAAATACTAACTTTTAGAAACACGATTGTCAGTACAAAGGATATTGCAACAAAAAAATAAGTATAAAAAAAAAAGATAAACTTACAAAGTCCTCCAAATATGTCCTGTGGCCGCCACTCCCAAGATGATGGACCATTCCAGCCTCTAGTCATGCCCTCGTCACCTCGCGCTACTGTCTTCAATATCCTGGAGAATCTGTAGCCTCCTCCCTCAATCGACACCAGTCATCCGTGTCTAGCCACTTGGGCTTTGCAGCCCCACTCTTGAGTGCCTTGCGTGCATCCAATCATCTGTGTGACATATATGCATGCATGCACTCCATCATTCAGCCCGTAGAAAACCTATCTGTTGCGACTGGTACCAGAAACTCCTCATGCAAGAATGCTACTATGTAGTCCTTGCTCCCCTCCGATATGTTTTTCCAATGATCCAAGACGTTGTGCCGAAAAACTTATTGGCACAACTCTCTCATGTGAGCCATCACCCTCCTCCCTTCATCATTCATGATGATGGCTCCTGACTTATCATCTACAAGGTAGGTATACCCCTCTGGGGTATGTCTAAGATGGGTCCTCTCTCACTAGCGACCATGTTCATGGGAATATCCAAGAGACCCCTATACATTTGGTGTACCGACCGGGGTAGTATCTATTGGAGTAGCACCCATAGGGTTGCCAGTTGCGGACGGCTGAGCAAAAGACAGAGTGACTGGGGTAGACGTCCCCATAGGTGTGACAAATCCCAGAGGTGACACAAATCCAGCAGAACAACAAGACAGAGACACCCCGTCTGTGCCTTCACATCAACCACTTGAGCCACGATCTCTGGAACCGCCACGAGAGTGAGGAGTAGCACCTATATCATGAGCCAACCACAGACTCACTGCATCCGTATCTCTGCAGCATCCCCTTGACCCTGAAGCGTTCCCTCCATCTGGCCCAAGTCTAGAGCGTCAACCTCGTTTGCTCGAAGCTGAAGCATCTGATCACGCCAAAGTAGATCTAATAGAGTGTCCCAACGATGTCCGAGACAGCTCCTGGTCTGCCATGTCTCTGAATCTCGCCATCTGATCTAAAGACATGCACGTGAAGATATCCTGCAAATCCTCATCGCTCATCCCTCGACTCATCCTGATGATCTAAGTATCCACAAAGGTCACTTGCATAAACAAAAAATGATGTTAGCATAATCAATTTAAATCATACAAAGCATGGTAATATAAATATTTAAAAAATGATCTTACTTAAAATGTATATCTTATGTACCTTTATAAGTGATTAGTCAATGAATTGAGTAAGTGGATGCTCCAAGTATGAAGTATCCTATGGTCCCATGTCAATCTCCTGACACAACTCGACATAAACTAGAAGGTTGATAGACATGTCACCACAAAAGGATGAGTCCACCTCGTTCTCAAAGAATTCTTCGACTCTTATATTTCCATCATTATTACCCAATGTTGGCTCCTCTACATGCTCTAAGCTTTCGTTGGCCTCCACCCCTTGCAATATTTACCCCTCTATTTGCATATTGTCCTCATCTATGCTTGAAACATCACTTTGATCATATACTCTCGCACTTTGGGGAGCTGAAGATATAACATACCACAATCGAGGTTGTCGATGGTTTGGATAGGAGATTACCTGTTCACAAATACGTACAAGAGAGATTTAACTATTGTGACATGTACCATGTCGTAATACAATTAACAAACAAATGAGTTCATGCATATGTTCACAATGGGCCGGCAACATAAAGGTGTCATGCAAATCTGTCCATTTTTTTTCAGAATCTATTTTGAGAAATCCAGATGGACCTCATTGAACTGTTGCTCTAGCTCCTTCAAATACCACTTTGAACCACTGCATATAGAATAGTATCATAGAGAAGCTACGGTAATCCACCATAACAATACTTTGCAAGTTTCCAAAATACTCCATCTCATCTATAACCATGTTTGGATCCATTGCTCATCATCGGCTCTCTTGCTTGAACCTTGCCATGATACCACAGTCTGTTGTGGAGTGCATTTTGTCAATACGCTCCACGTGAAAATGCCATTTGTGCGATCATGCTGCACTATATATTTTGTGCTGTACATTGAAACACTCAATTAGTTGTTGCATATAAAATATAGATATGACAAACCCTAAATACGTCATCACCTTTGGACTACATCTCCTCGAGAATTTCCACTCCTCGGTTGAGACCTCCGCCCCTTCACGAGATGCTGTGGTCAAAGCTCCATGCAACCATCGCCTTAACATAAACCGCGGCATCTCCTCCATGCCCTTAGGATATCAAATCGGTCGATGGTGCGTACTACGTTGAAATTTAGATCGCACTTCCTCTCGATCTTGCCTAGCTTGCTGGTACCTGGCAAGCCACGTCTCCATAGAGGCATGGTGCAACATACAAAAGCGATTCCCTTTCTCCTCCATCACAACATCCATTCTTTTTTCTACCCCATTTTCAAGCACCACATCTCCGGTCAGTTTATGATCATCCTTCAACGAGACCATAGCATACTGTTGTCTGGATCCACCATTGGTAGCCATTGCACCTTAGACACCAACCAACCTTCAGCCATGCTACCTTCTGGTTGAGCTCTTTGTCGCACAATTAGGGTTTTCATGAAGCACTCCAAGAAGAACATCCATCGCGCATGGACAGGTCCAACAATCTCCACTTCATCTACAAGATGCACAAGAAGGTAGATTTGTATCGTGAGCATGCTGGTAGGTAGGTATTTCTCAAAGAGATAGACTGTCTCCACTACTCCCCGCCTCGCGGATTCAATAAAGAACATCTTAATCTCCTTCTGTGAGATCCATTGCACTAAAGTCGACAACCTGTAAATGGCCCTGCGTATTTCTGGAGTAAGGCATCCTGCGATCACGATCGGTAGTACAAACTATCACAAATGAGAAATTATTATGAACAATGACTACACTCCAAATAGCAAAATGTGCAGACCACTTACAATCCATTCGTTGTACAAACCTGACATATCTTATGCCAATCATAGGATTTTAGCCCTGATAATTGGTCACCTTTAGAAAACGTAGACCTGAGAGAACGCATCATACCCATCGAAGTTCAGATAGACTTGACTATTTGCTTCACAATGCGCTCTTCTTTAGTTGAAAAAACCCAAGGAGTGTAAGGTAGCTGCACGCGACCATCAACACTCAATTGTGGCCAAAGTACCTCCATCTTGCCTACCTCCTTCAAATCTATTCATGCCCCTATAGTGTCTCTCTTTCCTGTGATGTGGTTCCATAGCAAGCTACCCACGTTCTTGAAAATATGCATGGAATCCAACAAGTGGTTGATCTATAAGTGGGCCCAATATGGAAACTCGTAGAAAACTGAGAACCGTCGCATTCTGTTTGGATGTGACTCCACATGGACCATTTTCAGCTCATACCAGCTTTGGGCATTCATACATGTTGGAGATCATGTTGTCCATGAGCCGCTTGGTCACAAGATCGCTCAGCGTAAGGTCTACCTCTAGCGCTAAATCTCTCTCAGCGTTTGGTCTTGCCTTGCTTTTGCCAACTAAGGCTAGCACACATTGAGCTTTGTGCACATCTATGTACTGTAACAGCTTCCTAGCTCTCTGTTCGTGGTTGTAGGCCGCTATGCCCTGCAATGCTTTCCTAACTGTTTTTCTCTCTTCCTCTAGGCTTGCCACTACCTCCTCTACTTGCCTACCGTGGATTACTGTTCTGGTTAGTAGGTCATATTCATTGACCATGTCTTCGGACCACGACTAGGAATTCACCCAAGTCCAGCTTTCCTAGTCTACGTTTGCTCCTGACATCATTCCTACTTCTCACTCCACGAGGTTGTTGATAAATTTGAGCGTCCAAGAAAACCTTTCCTGAGTTCATGACCCTCTAGCAAGAAAGCGGCGTGTCCTTAATATACCATATTCTTCATGGTTTGTGACCTTCGAGAGTCTAACTGTGGCCCACACAATGGACATGCATGATAACTTGAGGCAACCAGACATGTCCCAACACCTCTATCCAGTGAATACAAACTTGAACGAGCTATTATAGATATTACCAACGAGAACGGAAGCCTATTTACCTGAACACTCTCTGAATCCCGAAAAGTCATGCATGGCCCACATGAGAATGGCTCGAATATTGGCGGACCGTCGACCATCGCGCTTGCTCATATCTTGCATGGTGACCCCCTCCTCCCACAAAATCTTAAGTCATTTTAACAATTCACTCTGGTTAAGGGATGATCAAAATGAATAAAGTACAAAAAATAAATACCTGGTAGGGATGTGTATGCAAGAGACTGAAGGTGCAATGAGTAGTCCCAAATGCAAGGAATCTAGTCAAAAAAGTAAAAACTATTGACTGGAAAAAAATAAAGCACCTTAGTGTTTTTGTTTTATTTTTATTGTTTATTTATTTTTTATTATTTTGTATTTTGTATTTTTTTTATTTTTAAATTGTATTTTAGGTGTATTTGTATTGTATATAGTGTTTGGTTTTGTTTGCTTGCTTTATTCTTTTTTTAAATAATGATTAAAACGGGCTATAGGACACATGAATATGTTGTGAAGTGTAAGGGTGGAATTTCAGCAATCCAAAAAGTGTCAACAATGTCTTTGAATTCATCCATGATTTTTCAGTTGATTTTTTAACTTAAAAATGAATTTTCATGAGGTAAAGTATTAAATTGAGGGTTTTGGTGTCAAATAATACTTTTATCATCTATGGAAGAATTTCCAATTGAGAAATTATTGGCAAAAAGGGCAAGGAGATTTGTGAGCTTTTTTGAATTTTTTTGAAAATTATTTTTGAGATTTTAATGAATTTTGCTCATTTTGCATGTATTTTTGAAATAATTTTGAATTTTTGATTTTTTTACAATTTATTATCTCGAATTTCCACTCTAAGAAATTATGCCAATGATTTCAGCAATGTTGGAAAAATTTTAGAATTTTTTTTGTAATTTGTTTGGATTTTAAATGAATTATAATGAATTGTTGAAGTTTTTTGGTGTTTTATGTTTATTTTTATGTGTTTTTCGAGTTTTGAAATTAAAAGGCGGTACCCAAGCTGTGTGTGAATAGCGCAGGATGACTACGTGTGAATGGCTGATTGCAACACACCATCGCACGGACAAGGCGAAGCCGTGTCCTCGCGTGTAAATGCCCACTAGCAGCTCACTTGTACACACACGCACATCGAGAGATTCGCACAGTGTGGGAATAGGGGAGGGAGAGGGGAGGGTGGCTGCAGATGGGGAGGGGTGTGGGTGGGAAAAGGGACTTGGGTAGGGGTAACTGGGGGTTAGTTAGGGTAACTGGGGGTGGGTTAGGGGTAGAATAACCACGGTTAGGGAGGGGCAAATTTGGTGGGAGGGTGGGTAAATCTGGAGGGGGGGCTAAAAATAGGGGGGGATAAATTTGGAGGGGAGGGAGGGGGGATAGTGCCGAGGAGGGTGGAGGAGATAGTGGCGGGGGTGGAGAAGCGGCGCGGGCGGAGAGGGTGCAGGAGCGGCGAGGATAGTCGAGGCGGCGGGGTGAGAGCCAGGAGGGAGGAGGTCGAGGGAGAGCGTGGGGGGGCAGTGAGTGGGAGCCAGAAGAAGGAGAGGGAAAATGAGGAGGAGGGGGGCGCTGAGGGTGGAGGCCTGAGGAGGACGAGGCAGGTGTAGGAGAGGGAGAGTCCGCAGGGAGGCACAAGGAAGGAGAGTCCGCAGGTGCGCGAGGAGAAGTTAAGACAGCTTTTTTTTCTTTTGTTTTTTTTTTATTTTTTGTGTTTTTTAAAAATAATGTTTTTGTTTTGGTTTTGTTGGGGATTATTTGTATTAATTAAATAAATTTTTATTTTTTAAATAAATATTTGTTATTTTTTATTGTGTTTGGTTTTTTTTTAATGTGAGTTATTTTTTATTGTTGTTTTATTTTTTAATTCTTTTTTTTGTTTGGTTATTTAAGTATTTATTATTGTTTTGTGTATGGATGTTTTCTTTTGTTTTTTTAAAATTGATATTGTGATTTGTCACATCACTCAAGGAATTGGTGATAAAGATCATGTCGGCTATTGTTGTCATCAGGATCTTGAAGATGAGGCATACCCAAAGAGGTAGCCTACAAGTCTTGGACTTCAATGATTTGTAAGAAAGATCGTCTATTAAGAAGGACAGATGGACTGATATTGCAAAAATAGCGCACCAAGGGAGGTGGCTTCAAATGACGTGCTGAAAAGGTTCTGCTGGTGAGTCAGCTATCTTGAATTGTAGGGTATTACCACCTTTTCCACAGTCAGCTTCCCGCCCAAGGGTATTTCCATCTTTTCTTGGAACGAGGCCTGTTATTATGACAAGGAATTTCTTCCTTTTCTCCCATAACAGTTTTGTCTTTTTTTTTCTTTTTCTTTTTTTTTTCTATTTTCCATCTCTTTTTTTTTGTTAAGAAAGAGAATGGTAGAAATACCATGTGTTAGGACCAACCTTGCCATCGTTGCTGAATCAGACGAGAAGAGAACAAGGTCGGGTTGAGATGTATCTGTGAGGGGTTAGCAAAACGAGACTGCTTCATGAGGAGAATCATAAGTGCTATCAGAAGCACAACGAGAAAGACAGTGTGATGCCGAAAAGGGGGAGGGTAGGTCAACTGTGATTGTCAAGATCCCCAGGGAGAGAAGTACTTTTTCAGACGATAGCCATTGATCAGGAAAGGATCATCAGAGGCATCAATGGTCTGTACCTAAACAGAGTTGTTAGGATTGACAGCAAGTACCTTGTATGGGCCCATCCACCGTTATTGAACCTTGCCAAGAAACTTGTCAAATCTTGAATCATAGGCCAAGACAAGATCACCTTCTTTGAACTCCTTGTGCTTGATGAAACTGTCATGATAGGTCTTGCGTCGCACTTGAGTGGTTTCCATACACTATAGGGCCATTCGTCATATCTCATCCAAGCATTCCAAGTGCAGGAGGTGGCATTGTAGTGACTCATCATCTCCCAAGCATTCTTTAACTGCCACTTGCAAAGAGGGCAATTCCAGCTCAATAGGGAAGATGGCTTCTGTACCATACACTAGCTGGAAAGGGGTCTGTCATGTAGTTGCCTTATGGGAGGTTATGTATGCCCAGAGGGCCTCTGTAAGTCGATCGTCCCAATTGCGACGGTGTGCGGCAATCGTTCTTGTCAGAATCGAGCAAAGGATGCTATTGGTGACTTCAACTTGGCCATTGGCTCTGGGGTAATGGGGAGTGGACTTGCAATGTACGGATCTTATACAGCTCCATTAGCTACTCCATGATTTTGTTAAGGAAATGAGTACCTCTGTCACTTACCAGCTCAAGGGGACTGCCAAAACGGGTGATAATATTCTCGTACATGAACAGGGCTACGCTGTTACCATCGTCCCGCTTCACGGATTTAGTTTCACACCACTTTGTGACATAATCCGTACATACTAAGATGTATATGTTCTGCTTCTGTTTGGTAGGTGGATCAATGGGACCCACAAAATCAATCCCCCACTTCTCGAACGGCTTTAGGGTAAGAATGGGTTGTAGTGGCATGGCACTTGTTTTGATGGGTTTTCCAATTCCCTGACAAGCATCACATCTCTTGCAGTAGTCATATGCATCCTTGTGGAGGGTCAACCACTAGTATCTTGCTAACAGATCCTTCCTGGCTATTGATTCTCCCGCAAAGTGTCCACCACATGGTTCGTCATGGCATGCTTTCAATACTATGCTGATTTCATCTCCTGCAACATATCTTCGCAACACTTCATCTTTGTCTCTCTTGTACAGTGCACCGCCTACAAAAGTGTAGGGGGCTAATTCTAATAGAAGCTTCTTCTTCTCATAGCTTGATGGAGGATACTGTTGAGTTGCCAGGAGGTTGGCTATGTCTACATACAAGGGAGTAATTGTTTCAACCAGAAACAAAGAAGCATCAGGAAATTCAGGATCATCCTGTTCCTCTTCTGCAGTTTGAGGGATCCGTGATAGATGATCAGCTAGGACATGGGAACGGCTAGGCTTAGTGACTACTTTAAAGTCAAACTCTTGGAATAGGAGCAACCATCTCATTAGTCATCCTTTAACATCTGCTTTGTTCATCAGGAAGGACAGGCTTCATGATCCACGTAGAACTTGAAATGTGTTGACAGTAGATAGTGTCTAAACTTCTCTAGTGCAAATACCATTGCCAAGCATTCAAGCTATGTCATTGTGTAATTCTGTTCCCTATCAGTGACCTTTCGACTTGCATAATAAATTGGTTGATCTAATTTAGAGGGGGCCTTTTGACATAGGACAACACCTAGCCCTTCAACTGATGCATCTATGTACTCATGAAACTCCTTCGTCCAATCAGGAAGCTGTAAGATAGGTGCTTTGATAAGACACTATTTTAGGGCATTAAAGGCTTCTTCATAGTCATCAGTCCAAAGGAAATCAACATCTTTCCTTAGGAGCTTGTGTAGAGGGGCTGCCTTGGTTACAAAATGTGCAATAAACCTTCTGTAGTAGCCCACATGGCCAAGAAATCCTCTCAATTGCTTGAGGTTTGTTGGAGCTGTTAAGGCGGCAATCTTTTCAATCTTCGCCAAGTTTGTTTCAATCCCTTGTGTAGAGACAATATGACCCAGAAGAACTCCTGAGGAGATGCCAAAGACACATTTGTCAGGGTTGAGAGAAATCCCATACTCTTGGCATCTGTCAAAACATTGGTCTAGGTGTCCCCAATGCTCACAGATCAAACTATAGACACAAAAGTCATCAAGATACACCTCAATGAAATGATGCAAATGATTCTGGAAGGAAACCATCATTACTCGTTAGAAGGTGGTAGGAGCATTATAGAGCCTGAATGGCGTCATTCTATAGACATAGGTCCCCCATTCTATGGTGAAGGTTGTTTTGGATTGGTCCTCTTCTGCAATTTGGACTTGGTTATATCCGTTGAATCCATCCAAGAGGGAATAGAGCTCATGGCCTACCACTGTATCTAATAGTTGGTTTGTAAAAGGGATAGGGAAATGATCCTTCTTCATCTTCGAATTGAGCTTTTGAAAGTCTACACATATTCAAAGTTTCATGTTCTTCTTGGGTACAACCACAATGGGCCAAACCCATTCACTGTTAGCTACGGGATAAATGAACTCTGCTTCAAGAAGCTTCAACAATTCAGCCTTCACCAGTACAGAATGATTAGGATTCATATGCCTTTGTCTTTACCTTATAGGTTTGGCATCAGGCTCTAGGTCAATGTGATGTTGGCATACTGTGGGATCAATCCCCTTTAGGTCTTTATATGACCAAGCAAACACATCTAAGTTCTCCTTTAATAAGTCTCGCAGGACCACTCATTCTTCTTCTGGAAGATTGAGGCCCACTTTCAGGTAACCTTCAGTACCATCAGTATCCAGGAATGTCACTTGTCTTTCACCTTCCACTTCGTAGATGAATGTCCCATGGATTGCTTCTGGAATGAGGTCTGACTCCTTCAAGGGATTAGTGTCATCGTCTGATGTTCCACTAGAACCAGTGTCCTCCTTCTGAACAGAGGACTCATTTGTATGTTGAGGTTGCTGGATGAGTATCAGAGCTTGGTTTGCTTCTGTGTGAGTGTTAATTTCTTCTGGACTTAGGTATTCATCTTTAGAGGATGCATCCAAGAATGTCACATAGCATGAACCTTCTAGAAGCCGAGGCTTTGAGAGCTTTGGCTTCTATTGACAAGGGGCATCATCATCGTCTTTTCTCTCGACTGAACAACCAAGGAAATAGGAGCCACTGGTGAACTTAATTTTTATGCTTTTAATCCATTGCTTATACAGATTCTACATACTTTGTGGTCCATTGATTAATCCAAATGGAACCATGGTCATTCCATCCAGCACCCTAAGATCTTCAGCCTCTGAGGTCACTGTAGGGACATCAACAAGATCATCCATTATCAGAGGAAATTCTTCTGCTTCATTTTCTTCCTCATCATTTTCATCCTCTTCCTATGGAGTCTTTGTCTCTGCTTTTGTAACGGCTTTGTAGGAGAAGATCAGATCTTCTGCCTCTACATCTGCTTCTGCTTCTACTTCTGCTTATGCTTCTGTCTCTATTTCTGCTCTTCTATATTCTCCATCTGCTCTGTCTCTGTATCTGTTACTGTCTCTATGGTTGTCTATGCTACTGCTTCTGTGACTGTCTCTGCTACTGCTTCTGTGTGACTGTCTCTTTTACTACTTCTATGACTGTCTCTGCTCTGTATCTATTCTGTATCTGTTCTGTCTTTGTTCTATCTCTACGACTGTCATGTAACAGGGAGAACAGTACATCCATGCTTCTATTTCACTATCAAAGGTTATTTCAGAAGTCAATTCTAGTTGAGGCAAGAGGTATTCTCCCATAGACAAGGACTTTGCTTCCCTTGGCAGTTGGCTTACAGTGCCCATTGTTAGGGACTGTGCCTCTGTTTTCTTGGGAAAAATCTATTTAACAGCCTCTTCGTCTCCTGATGTATTATCTGTCACCTTGTTGGAGGAGTCAGTTATGATTTCAATGGATGTGGATCCATTTCCTTTTTGCGATCCATACAACTTCAACACCACTTTGTTGGGTCCTCTGCCTAGGGTTAGGGTTCCTTTGAACCAGTCCGTCCTGGCTCTTGCTTCAAAAAGTCAAGGTCTTCCCAACAATAGATGGTATGAGGTCCCATAAGAATTTGGTTTGACCACCAAATATGTCATCCAATAATCTCTTCCTGCAAGGGTTGTTTTTACATATGGGAGGATGCCCAACGGTTTTATTCTGCTTTGGTCTGCCAATCTGATAAGCCATTGTGTAGGTTGAATTCCTTCCAACCCTAAGTCCTTCATTGTCACATCCGTCATTATGTTTATAGATGAGCCTCCATTAATCAATGCATCTAAAATAAAACATCCTTCTATCCATACACTAATCTCTGGGGTTCCAAGATCTAGGAAGGCATTAGCCACGTCTACTTCCTTTACAGGCTCCAGGGCCTTATTGGTCTTGGTCACTGTTGAAGGAACAATCCTTAGTCCATGTCTTCTTGTCAAGATGCTTTTGAATTTCTTTTGGCATCTGGGAGACAGCATTAGTAATTTTCGGAATGTTGGGTTTGGTTTAAAGGTGTCTAGGTCTTTGACCAAGTCATAATCTTTGATAGGATCCACAGGCTTCTCCAGCCTACTGGGAAATGGGGCTACACCCATTTTCATCTTTCCTTTTTCATCTAGCAATTGCAGCAAATAGGTATAACAACCTGAATATAATAAGTAATGAGTCAGTGGCTATGTGAGAGTCATAATGACCACCAACGTGCTAAGTGTAGACGTATGGACCCATCTAACCAAGAGATTCATCATTAATGTCCACATGTGTTGAGCTTGTCATCTCAACACTCCCCCTCAAGCTCAACTGCATCTTTGCAGCTCCAAGTAAGCTTCGAAACTTTTGAAGCTTCTCTGTACCCAATGCCTTCGTGAAGATGTGAGCTATCTGATCCTGTGTGCTGACATACACCAAGTCAATCTCACCTGCTAGTACCTTCTCTCTCACAAAGTGGTAGTGTACCTCAATATATTTTGTCCTGGCATGGAACACAGGGTGCCTAGCCAACTGTATACCACTCATGTTGTCACAACAAATGACAACTGAACCTTCCACCTGCACATCTAAATCAGCCAATAACTTTTGTAGCCATACTACCTCACATGCTGCAATAGCAGCACCTTTATACTCAGCCTCTGTACTCGACAAAGCAACTGTAGATTGCTTTTTGTTGCTCCAAGTAACTGCTGCACTATCAAGAGAGAACATGTATCCGCTGGTAGATCTTCTATCAAACATACTACCAGCCCAATCTGCATCTGTGTATCCAAACACCTGTACATCTGTACCTGCCTCATAGAAAAGTCCATAATGTAATGTGGACTTCACATATCTCAATATGCGTGTGACTGCATCCAAATGTGGCTTTCTAGGTACTTGCATAAACTGACTCACAAGACCAACAATGTAGCACAAGTCTGGCCTTGTAATGGTCATGTAGATCAAACTCCCCACTATCCTCCTAAACATAGTAGGGTCTTCTATCTCATCCCCAACATCAGCACTCAAGTTTACATTCTGCTCCAACGGGACTGAAAGTGGTTTGCATGCTGTCATACCATACTTGGACAACATATCCAATCCATACTGTCTTTGGGATAGCCATATACCATCATCACATCTGATCACCTCAATGCCAAGGAAGTACCTTAGCTCACCTAAATCCTTCATCTCAAACTTCTTCTTCAAAAAGTCCTTGACTTCAGTAATCCCACTATCACTATCACCTGTAATAATCAAGTCATCCACATAGATGACTATGATGACCAAATCTGGATCTTCCTTTCTCAGATAAAGTGAGTGATTAGCATCAGAAACATAAAAGCCAATATTGAAATGATACTCTCTGATATTGTCAGACCATGCTCTAGGTGCTTGCTTGAGCCCATAGAGCGCCTTCTTCAACCTGCACACATATATGGGATGCTCTAAATCTTCATAACCTATTGGCTGATCCATATATACTTCTTCCTGCAAATCACCATGCAAGAAGGCATTCTTCACATCCATTTGCTGCAACCTCCAACCTTTGACTGATGCCAAAGCAATCACACATCTGATAGTGGCTATCTTAGCAACTGGATTGAAGATTTCTTCATAATGTATCCTATATAACTGGGCATAGCCTTTTGCAACTAGCCTAGCTTTGTACCTACTAATAGAACCATATACATTGTGCTTAATCTTATAAACCCACTTACATCCAATAGCTTTCTTGCCCTTTGGCAATGATACTAGATCCCAAGTCTTATTGGCCTCTAATGCAACCATCTCCTCATCCATTGCTGCATCCCAATGAGCATGATCAACAGCCTCCTCAAAACATATGGGCTCAACATACTCAATCACTTTCACCATATTATCATAATGGTGAGCTGCATAACCTTCAAAACCAAATCTATTAACAGGGTATCTCACCCTGCTAGACCTACGTACCACTGGATCACTTAATGGAGTCTTTGCATTGACGCATGCTCTCTGCACACTTGGAGTCCTCACTAAAGGAATGCCAAGCTCATCATCCAAGCTCTCTGAGTCACTAGAGACTCCATCAAGAACTGCATCAATGCCATCTGATACTTTATTCTTTCCTTTGTCTTTACCTGTAGTGCTACTAGATGCACCTGAAGATGTAGAGCTACTCCTTAGTCTCCTAGACCAAGGACTACCAGATGATGTCTCTGGTCCACTAAGAGTTCATGATTCTTGCTTTTCAGCCTACACATGAGTGTCATGATCATCATCATCATCATCCAATGCATCACCACTAGATGCATACCAACTGCTCATTTCATCAAAGATGGCATCCCTGCTCACTCTGAACTTACATGTGATAGGGTTATAACAACGATACCCTTTCTGCTCTAGAGAGTATCCAATAAAAACACATTTTTTTGCCTTTGGATCAAGCTTCTTCCGTAGCTCATCTGGCACATGAATGTATGCAACACAGCCAAATACCTTCAAGTGCGATACATCAGGATTCTTGCCAGTAAAGCATTCTTCAAGAGTCATACCATGAATTGCAGCTGTGGGAGTTCTGTTCATAATATAAACAGCAGTATGAATAGCCTCAGACAAAAAAATCTTAGGTATATTCTTTTTAGCCATCAAGGCATGTGCAACTTCTGCAATATGCCTATTTTTCATTTCTGCAAACCCATTTTGCTGTGGGGTATACCTACATGTGAACTGTCTCTTTATCCCATGAGACCTCAGAAAATCACTGAACTCATTCGAGAGGTACTCTCCCCCTCCATCTGACCTCAAGTACTTTACTTTCAAGCATGTTTCTCTTTCAACTGTAGCCTTGAAAGTTATAAAGTGCTCAAACACTTCACTCTTTTCCTTCATAAAATATACCCATAGCTTTCTAGAACAATCATCAATGAATGTGACAAAGTATAAACTGCCTCCAAGAGATACATTTTGTGTAGGTCCCCAAATATCTGTATGCACAGCATCAAGGATGTTTCTGCTTACATCTCTATCATGTGAAAAGGGTTGTCTTTCTTGCTTACCAAACTGACATGCTTCGCATACCTTATGAAATTTTGCAATTTTAAATGTAGGCAAACCTGTAACCAACCCTTTGGACTGCATTAATTTCAGCCTTTGTACATTTGCATGTCCAATGCGTTTGTGCCAAATTTCAATATCTGCAACAATACCTTTTCCTTTAGCATACATAGTAGCATTCATAGTAGGAATTCCAACATCCAGAGTAAACATATGTCCAACTCTACTTCCCTTTGCAACCAACTTGCACTTGTCATTGAAGTCTTCTCCAAAGCAGCCCTTTGCATTAAATCTGACTTGCAGCCCTTGCTCTACCATTTGACTGACTGACACCAAGTTCTTTGTAATAGACGGCACATGTAATACATCTAAAAGACTCTTTGTCTTACCATCATGCAAGGACAAGGGAACTTTTCCAATGTGTGAAATTGGGTGGCATGAATCATCACCCATTTGCACATAACGTGTATTTTGTAAATCCTGCATCTCTCCAAACCATTTTACATGGCTAGTCATATGATTGGATGCACCTGAATCAACATACCAAACATCATCATGTGTTCCCTTTCCCGTAATAGCATTCAGCATATGCTGCATAACAAACAGACGTTCATTTTTGTCTTCATTCTGTCGTGAAAACGATGCATAGTTTCCTTGCTGCAACTTACCACTACGAATATCATCTTTCTTAGCATAACATTGGGCTGCAATATGACATGTTTTGCCACAGTAGTGACACACAATACCAGAGTTATTAGAACCTCTGTTCTGCTATCCACCTCTTCCTCTAAAGCTCCCCTTGCCTCTAAAGTTACCACCACCTCCTGAAACCTGTATATCGTCAAATTGCTAATTCAATCTATTTTGCTGGTTGTCACTACCATATCCTGTACCACGGCCTCTTGAAGAGGATCTACCACGTCCCCTTCCTGAACTCGAGTAAAATGGTTGGACCTATTCACAATTTCTTTCAGACGAATTACCTTACATATTGATCTCTTCAATAATCATGAGAGAGATCAGCTCATCAAAATCTGGAAATGGCTTCCGTACATATACTGAAGTAACAAATGACTTCCATGCTTTCTCATTGTTAAGGCCACTCAGAGTGGATGAAACCAAATCATCATCATATAGCATTGCATCAATCACTGCTAAAGCATCTGCAATGCTCCTCACCTTCAACACATACTCATTGACAGACATTTTCCCTTTCTTCAAGGCATTCAACTCTTACTTGAGTTGAATCTTTCGCGCCTTTGTGTTTTACTGAAAACATACTCTTAAAAATCATCCAAGCTGCATGTGAAGTTTCTGCATTCCTGATATGTCCCAACATAGTATTATCAATTACTGCAGATAGCCAGTACATCACCTTTTTATCTTTTGCATTCCACTCTTTGCATGCTTTTAACTCATCTGCAGAGTCGGACGGAGGGATACCCAGCTCTAGCTTCTTTTCTTCACCTAAGACAAGCTCATAAAGGCCCTTTCCAATGAGGAAGTTCGTCACACGGAACTTCCATGAAGAGTAGTTATTCTTGTTGAGCTTCTCAATAATGGGATTTCCACTGTTCTCTACCATTATCACAAACAAGGATATAACACAACAAGCTAGTCTTCTGCAATCTTCCACAACACGTGCATAGTAATACACCAAGTAACCTTTTTCACTGATTGCTCAATAGTACATGTAATGTGCAACCTGTTTACAGATAAATCTTATGTTTACTTCCTGCAAACACCTCAAAAATTACAGATTCGCAATCTGTAACCTGTGCACCCACTTTCCGTCAATACATCTGAAATCACAGGATACCCTGAAAATGCTGTCGATAATCTTGCAGCTCTAAAACGGGGCTTGAAACGGCCTCAGATGCCAAATCTCACACACCAAATCTCACAACAATCTGAGATTGTTTTTGCTCGACCCTGCTTCTAGTGCCTCCACAGGCACTATCCAAGAGAGAGAGTGGAAGGATAGGAGAGCTTATTACCTGTGGCTTGGTTGCTCGAATCTTACTTCTTCTTCTTCACTTTAGCCTTCGAAATCAGTCTCTCTCAGTGGCGCAGCTCTGATACCATGTTAAGAATCGCGTGGTGAGGGGATTTTCTCAAGGTGCTGCACCGAACAACACATAGAATGCACAAGGAGAAGCTCATTCAAGAGATAAGAAGAGAGGTAGATGCCAAAACGTTTTCTTGTTGGTTTCTTTTTTTTCTTCCACACACTTTACAATGTACACAAAGTATAGATAAGATACAATATAAAGGAAAGTGGCCTACTAAGTCAAATAATGCATAATTGACTACACTAGTCGTCTAGTGCTATAACTATGCCAGCTGTAAATAGGTGTAACAACCTAAATATAATAAGTAATGAGTCAGTGGCCATGTGAGAGTCATAATGACCACCAACGTGCTAAGTGTAAATGTGTGGACCCATCTAACCAGGTGGTCCATCATTAATGTCCGCATATGTTGAGCTTGTCATCTCAATACTTCCTCTATTTCTGGAAGTGCTTCTGTATCATCTATCCCCTAGACCTCTGGTCTTGTTTTTGGGACTGTCTCTGTAAGTCTTTGTGGCACTACAGTGCTTTGCTGCACTGTTCTGTCTTGTACTGCTCTCTCCCTCTATTAGGAGGTTGAACTTCATAGTCTTGGCAGAAGAATTATTTTCATTCTGAACAACTAGTTCCTTCTTCTTGGCATGCGTGACAGTGGCAACTTCCAACTCTTCTAAATTGGAGGCAGGCTCTTGTACCTTCTGTTGGCTATTAGTGGCATTGGCCTTTATAGGGGCTAGACTTGGACAGTCCTTTGTACTGTGGCCTTCTCCTTTGCATCAGTTGCACAAGGGCTTGAAATCCATAGATCGTCTAGGGTTTGGACAATTGGGGGAGATATGACCCTTTTCTCCACACCTATAACATTCCACCTCTAACCTCTGACCGCCACTAGACTGTCGTCCTCTGTAACTTTGAGAGGAAAACCTCCTTGGACCGAAATTAGGACCGAATTCCCTAGGATTTGGTCCAATATCTTGTGTTGTCATTTTGAATTCTAGCAAGTTGAAGCTTGCATTTTCATCCTTCTGTCTTCATTCGTGCATCTCTTTTAGAGAGCAAATATTTCTTCTGAAAATAGTAGGAAGAGAAGGCTCCAAGGATGGTTGGTTTTTGGGTACATTCAATGGATAAATGTCCCGCTTGATGACACTTTCCACCCCATATATTAGAGTGCATCACATCTCTTCTAGCTCCCGTAGGGGTGGATATATTGGTGGTATTCACCTTCAACGTCTGTAGCTATTCTGTAATCACATCCATAAGCTCTTTCTTGATACTTACAACTGAGTTGGATAAGTAATCCTTCAGATTTTCACCTCTTGAAGTGCTTGTAGTAGGATTTTGGGAAGCTTCTGTAATTATTGCATACATTGCTTGGGTGGATCTAGAGGGTCCTCTATTCTGATTCTGATTTGGAGCTCCTGTTGAGACTTGGGGTTGTTGATAGAAGCTCTACAGAAGGTTTACAGAGGGTTACACAAGGTCATCAAAGAACATCAAATCCTCATAATTCATACTAAAACCATTACAAACTATCAAAAACTATTCAATAAACCTTCAAAATATTTTAATCTTCATCAATCATCAATCCATGCTTCATATTGAAGAAAATCAGAACAAAATAGAAGCTATACAAAAGGTATTAGAACCAATCAGAACCTAAACAGAACCTATCAGAACATCACAGAGCTTCATATCTCCACTAAAAATAATCATGAGCTTCCAAAACATAATCAATATCATCCAAAACACTCTCAAGAACTTCCATTAACAATCATACATCACTCTAAATCTATCAAAAATCAATCATTCAGACGTCAAAAACAACAAAAATCAGTCAAAAATTCAATATTTTTCCACTCTCAACACTTGAGCTTGGTTGGATCTACTGAAATTCCCTCTATTGAAACTATAAACCCTAAATACTCGATTTGCTTCTTGAATAACACACACTTCTTCTTCTTAGCATACTGATTGTGAGTTCGCATTGTCTCAAAAACTGCCCATAGTTGTGACTCATGACTTCCTTCATCCTTGGAATATGTCAAGATGTCATCAAATAGTACAAGGACAAAATCATCAAGATAATGTCTGAATATATCTTGATTTAGTTTATTAAAGATA
This sequence comes from Lygodium microphyllum, assembly GCF_053477565.2. Lineage (NCBI taxonomy): Eukaryota > Viridiplantae > Streptophyta > Polypodiopsida > Schizaeales > Lygodiaceae > Lygodium > Lygodium microphyllum. Next base: position 38,505,748 of record NC_141149.1, on the reverse strand, counting down.
GCAGGGGTATTTGTTAATCCAAATGGTTTTACGATAAACTAGTAATGACCAGACCTTGTACTAAAAGTGGTTATCCTGATCTGGTAATATCCTGATTGGAGATCAATCTTGAAGAAAATCTTCACTCCTTGTAGACAATCAAGTAGTTCGTTAATCCTTGGATTTGGATACTTATTCTTGATCATTACTTGATTTAGCTCTCGATAATCAATGCAGAGGTGGAGAGTCCCATCCTTCTTCTTCTTAAATAACATCGAATCTCCCCAAGGTGAGTTATCCCTGATCTAAGAGCTGTTTGAGTTGTTCCTTTAGTTATATGGCTTCTGGAAAGGACATTCAATATGGTCACTTTGCAATTGGTGTAGCTCTTGATACTAGCTTGATTTCTTGGTCGAATTCTCTTTGTGGTGGAAGTTTAGTTAATTCTTCAGGAAATACATTAGCATATTCTCTAAGGTACGATGGTTTGTCTTTGGCTTCTTTATCCTGTTCAGTCTTATTTAATTTGATTAGGTGTATAGGTGAGCCTTTTCTTAAACCTTTAATGATTCGAGAAGCTTCCACTAATTGAATATTTGGTTTCCCTGCTTCCCTTATGTGATCACTTGTTGTCCTACAAGATTCAAGAATGTGACTTGGCCCTTTTCATAATGAATATGAGTATCATTGGGAATTAACCAACCCATTCTTAACAGGCACTCATAGATTCCCAAGTTCATCACTTTGAAATGCATGTTGGTTTGATTGCCACCAAGATTAAACTCCACCTTGTCTGTTGTGTTGAGGAAACTTCTTTTACATAACCTAACTCAACTATCAATCCAGGTGCATGTATTATGTCTATGCCTAGTTTTTTGGCACACCTTGGTGATATGAATGAATGTGTGCTTCCACAATCAATAAAATTTTTAAAGGGTTTACCATTATAGGTTGATGGTGTTTGAATCAATGAGAACTGTCGATTTGGTCCCTTCTTGTTTTGAGAGAGGCGTAAATTCTCGCTCTCTCCATGTCAGTTTCCAAAGTGAAACCTTCATCATATTCTACTTCCTTGAGGGTTATGCTAGCAACTCTTCCTCTATCTGTGGCTGTTCACTCTGGTCGTTGCTACAAAACTTGCTTTGGCATTCGTTCTATCTGAGTTTTGGGTATCACCTTTGGATGTGACCAGGTTCCTTACAATAATATCACCTAAAAGTATCCTTATTACTACCAGTAGAAGGAATAAGGTTTCCCATCACAAATGTCTTAGCCTTCTTGCTATTAAGAGATTGGAATTGACCTTGGGCTTTTTTTCCATAGCCCCTAGACATATTTCTATTTTGGAACTTATTATTCCAAGGATTATTGTTTCTTGGTTTGGATTGGAGTTCCTGCACAATCAGTCTTGCTCTTATCAATGCGTCTTGGAGGTCAAATGGACGCATTGCTTCAAGCCATGTGTTCAAGGGATCATCCAATCCATGGCAAAACTTGGATACTTGCTGCGCAATATCCATAAATGATGCATACTTGAGAATTCTTATAAACTTTCAGTAATAGGCTTCCAATGTCATTCCAAGTTACTTTAGACCAAAGAATTCATTCATCTTTTACGTGTGGTATTGTGGTGGGAGAGACTGACCTCGGACTGGATCCTTTAATACATCCCAACAAATAGACACTTTGGAGATTCCTTAGTCCTTACACCATTATTTCCACCGAATTTGGGCTTCTCTTGTTAGTTTTAACTTGCCAATCATTGCTTGATTAGCTGGGGTAATTCTAGCAACAATTAAATAATCTTCCCTAGACTCTACCCATATTTCTACATCAGCCTTAACGTTTTTGACTTGGCCATCAAACTCAGGTGGTTTGATTTTCTTAAGCAGTAACTTATTTTCTTGGATCTTAGGAGTATTAAGGGTAGGAACAATTACATGTGGTATTGTAAGATTTTCTCTAGTTAGCTCTACGAATATTATCATACGATTTGCTTGTATCTTTTTAAAAAGAGAAATCATTTCAGAAGGATAGAAATAATTTATATTAATTTTTCAAAGAAGATTACATCATGATAATTTTCTAAATTAACTTAAGGATTTTAACCATGGATTTCAGATATATCTACTGACTTGTAATTTTTAATTGCTAGAATGGTAACCAATTTCACATTCAATGGATAGACAAAATAATTTCTTTTGCTACAAGAAAAAGAAAACATGGTTTATTTGGGATGGTTGGTTATTTGGGAGAGATCATTTCCCTAATACAATCTAAGCATGGCATTTGGATACATTCATTGGATAATAATCAGGCTTTGAAGAATGGATATTTAAAAATTGGTACTTTAAAGGAAGATAAGGAAGCCCATCTTTGATGTAGTTGGGGCATTTAAAGTGACCAACAACCATAACTCGGTCTGCTAGGATGATCTTTATCGCTTCCTTATAAACATATCGATTTAGTTTAACCTCCCGACCTCTAGTGAATAAAGTTGAATTCACTCAGGATTCATGGAATAAATAAACCTTTACGACTTTAAGGTTTTCCATCTTATCCTCTTCAAATTGGTTTGAGAAGGAAGGCAAGAAGGTTTTGATATAACAATATCCATCGCTTATCATCCAACGTCTATCCCAGTATAGTGGAGAAGGATCATAGATACAATCCAAAATCTGCATTAGTTGCATTCTCCATCCATAATCCACAAAATGCATTGGTGATGTAAACATTGCTCGGAAGACTAGGAACCGCTTCCAATCTTCGTCTCTCTGGGTAGGATAAAAACACATATTAGCAAGATAAGGGAAAAACAACTCATCTCTTAGCCTACAATTATCAAGTTTTTGATTTCTTTTGGCTATGATACTAGTTGTAATGTACTCGCCTTAATTACACGACAAGTAACATTTTAGTAGTCGCCTAGAGTTTACCTTTCAATCGCCGCCATCCGTACTCTAACCAGAATGATTAGATTTTGTCTGGCTAGTTAACCCTAGGTCTACCCCATAAGGAAAGCATCCTGCCTTTACCCACGGAGAACCGATATGAAGGTTTATAATTAACCTAATAGTCATCTATCACCAACTAACTCACTCCTAGAGGTGTCCTTCGAGAGGCTTCTTACCCAGAAGGAGCGACTGCTATTACCATTGGTTCATGGAGTACAATAATTTTTTCGAGTAGCAGACTAAGAATTTATGAAATCCCTAGAAATGCTCTGGCACAGCCACCGTACCTTTCCCCTAAGATAATTTACTATTCAGTTCTAAGACTAAACCCTAGGTAAGATGGTGAATCGACTCTTACTAAAGTGTCTTCCTAGAGTTTGTTTTTGGGAAAGCTATTGGCCAACCGAGACCACCCTACCATAGGACTGGATTCGTTGAGAATCCATCCACCCACTTCCCTTAATGAAGTTTCTTAGTTATCTAATTACCTACCACGCTACATGAAATATATAAAAATAGCTTCATTAATTAAATATCCTTTTATTCATAGCTTTTCATTTTGTAATTTGCTCACAAAAATACAATTTAAAAAAAAACAAATTCATTGATTATATTCCATAATGTGTGTTCTCCTACAAAGAAAAATTACAATTCCCCTCATCCAAGTGCATCTACACATTACCAAGATCAAATCCACCTATAGCTAGTATTTTTAGGTGTCCCAAGTAGAACTCGGACCATATAGGGGATCAAATAGTTCCTATGTGCATAAAGGATTTACTAGCCAGAGCCCCCCTGGCACCCTAGCCACCTTCTACTTAATGCAATCCTTGTTGGAAGACTTCTCGCCATCGGAGTCGGTCCATGCCTCTACAACGATAAAAACATCCCTTCTTGGTATTGGGATTCAACACCTATCCTTGGGGGAGGTATAGGGCTCCTCAATTTTTATCTGTTTCGATACTTAATTTAATCAGGATCTAATCTAGAAAATCACAAACAAGATTGATGTCCTCAAGCATTTATAACTTCAAACAATCATGCAACTTTCAAGTGATGATTAATCTCATAGCAATTGACCTTTGAATTTCACACAGTGAGCTCATCCCCTTGGAATTTAACTAGGGTGTCTAGATCTTGGGGTCTCTAACTTCTTAGTTTAAGGTTTATAATAACATTCTTGTAACCAAGTTTCTTGGCCTTAAGTTTGTTTTGTCAACTTAGGTATATTTTTGGTCTTTAAAATCTTCTATCAAAGCTTCTAGATTAAACTATATCCTTGACTAATTTCTTTGGGGTTTCATTCTTAATAAATTCTTCTTGAAAATTCCTCATGATTTCTCTTGAGTTCTAGAATTTTGTAGTTTTCCTAAAAGTTTCTACTCTATAAGATGTTCTAATAATTTATCAAGTGAATACTCTAAGATCATAGTATTTCTTAAGAGACTTATCTTATTTCTATTGAATTCAGATAGAAATGTTTAGAAAAACCTATGGTATCGAAATTGGTAAAGGGTTGTTATCCGCGCTCGTGACTCCGTTACTAACTCATGTGCTCGCAACTCCAACTGTTGCTTCCATGTTAGTAGGGTCACTCATGATTCCAACTTTTTAATTCTTTTTCTTCGGGGCCATAACAAAAATATGATTCGTAGAAGAAAAAGAACATGGTCATAATATGGGCTAGAAAAGGTGTAAGACTCTCGTTGATGATGATGGTTTTTGCGGGATTCGATGATATAGGCCTCGTAGATGGTTCTTCTTTCCTCATGAAGAGCAATACTTCTCTGTCTCTCACCTTGGTGAGTAAGGTTAGGATTAGGAGTAGCTCTTCTCTAATATAGAGCAAGAGCGAGAAAATAGGTATAATCTTTCTCTCTATCTCTAGTAGACAGAGTAGGGATGAGAGTAGAGTTATGACTTCTAACCAAATTGATAGAATAGGATAGAGTTCTTCAGTGTCTTCTCTTCTTGGATTAGAGTAGAAGAGGATGCGAGACCTTCAACACATCCCCTTCCTTGGGTTGAATGGAATGATGTCACTTCGTCTTGCGGAATAGAGTCTCCTCCTTCTCGATCGACATCTCGTACTCGTCAAGATTGCTCTTGTCCTCGTCCCTTGTCATCCCCAAGTCCTCAATTTATAGTTTTGCAGGGGGTTTTCTAATCAAAAGCACACAAAAAAATTTACATGTGATTTTTTTTGGGGGGAGGAGGTATTATCCCTCCTAGTCTACACACGATGCTGATGTCCGCACTGAGGAGGATGTTGATGCCTGTGATGATGAGGTCACTTATGTTCCCAGTCATCAAGCTAATGGCCATTTTTTCTTTTCTTTTCCCTTTTTTTGACAAAAAAAAGCTTACATGAAACATTACACATGATGAATTCTTAACATAACTAGAACTGGCCAATCACAAGTGTGGATAGATGTACTTATTAAATTTAGACATTGAGTACTTGCTAGGTTCAGCAATATGTGGAGAGGTATTACTATGCATGAAACTTATTTTGGGAATAGATATGAGGACTTAGATTCTAAGATGTCTTATTTTTAGCTTCAAATCGAGCCTTCCATTCCTCCTTGCCAAGGTTTATTTTCAATAGAGTCTCTCAAAGATTGAGCTAACTTTGATCTCCTCTATCTTAATTTTAAAATGAGCTTCTACGAGGCCTTTAGCCTCTCTCTCACCATGCTCGATTTCAAAATTAATCCTGTAAGAACTCTTAGGCTCAATTTCAAAATTGAGCCTTCTAGTCCTTTGTCTTCAAGCAGATGTTAAAACTGATCTTGTATCTTTCCTCTTCCTAGGCTCAATTTTGAGATTGGTTCTCTAATTACTCTCCTTACCTCAATTATGTGATGCAGTTTGCAAGCTGCAGAAGTATAATTTAACATTTAAGAGGTTATTAAATCCCCTTTCCTTATAGCCAATATAGCCTAAGGAGAGGTGATGCAATTTGAACCTATAAAAGTATAACTTTGTTATATATGCTTAATGCCCCACCCTTGTAAGGTGGCACTAATGATCCAATGATGGTGCTCAAAGTTGTAAGCCTCCCATTATGAGGAGAAACCATGTGTGAGCATGGACATTGGGTGGGTTTTCACTTGCATCAGATGAGGTCTATGTGATCAAATGGTAAAAAGGTGACATGTGTGGATCTAGACTTTGGGTTAGATAAAGTAGTTATGATGGTAGCAACTCGAGGCACAATGCATAGAGTTATGGGGTGTGGGAGTTACCAGGGCCCCTATTGTGGGATTTGAGGGCCACGGAATCGGCCCCTAGCTAGGGGGGTCTTAAGGGGGCCAATGGGGCCTATCTAATGGGGGTTCAAAGGCATTACCCCGAGCCCAATAAAGGAAATATTCTCTAGAATATTTCTTGGTCGACTAGGGAAGGTTCATAATATGGTCAAACTTGCTGACCAGGCTATCTTCTTGGGCTATAAAGGGAAGACCCCTCTAAAGCGATCATTCATCTATATTTTACCCAGTTAGAGTTCTTCTAGGTATTCTAAGCTATTCAGCTATCATCTATCTAGATTGCCATGTAAGCTTCATAATGGAAGTGTACAAGTGAAAGATCCATATGTATATTAGTTCGTTTCAAGTTAAAGCAGTCTCTATTCTTCCCATATTTGTTGTGTGTTCTCTACTCCTTCCTTAGATTCTATCCACATCACAACTTTTCTTGATTCTTATGAGCTTCTAGAGATGGTGCCATGGGGACTAACCTAAAACCACAACCTGCCCTCAACCCATTAATTTTGAGTGCTATGATTCCTCCAAATGCAGATCTTCTATGAGCTTTGAAACAAAGGAATCAAAACTTGGAGAATCAACTAGCAGCATAGAAGTTTACTAAAGGAGAGAAAGTTGAAGCATTTATTACTCGAATCAAGAATCTGTATGACCAAATGGCTAGCGTGGGGATACAAATGACTAGTGAGGAGTTAGCTAGGAGGTGTCTTCAAATTTGTCTACCAAATGTTGATGGATTGGTAACTGCCCTAAACACTTAGGTGAGACCCCAAGCTTTGGTGTTGATCCGGGTTTTTTACAACCCGGATTACTACCACAAAATTTGGCCAAAACCCCTATCAAGAGCTTACCATATTACTTTGGGTTTACTCTTCAAGCACTAGGTATGCTACATTGCTTCTCGATTATGATAACTCTAGCAAATAGGGGGAACAAGTTCTTAGGAGGCATGTCAATGTAAAGGGTAAAAGGGATGGTTATCTAAGTGAAGATGAAAATGGATTACACCTAGGAGTTGAGTGAGTGTATAGATTTTTCAAAGGACTAGCCTCCAACTACACATGATCTCTGCCTGCATCACTAAGATTTGGAATCTATCACCATCATTAGAGGACACCTCACCCTAGCACACAAGTCAATATCCACATCATGGTGTTATTTGGATCTTACACAAAAGCTTACAAGCATGGATCCCTTCTGTCACATGCTTATATGTATTTATATATATATGGGGGACTAAAGTCAAAGTAGCTTTTGGAAGCCATTTTTTATAATCTTAGTAACTCCCAAGAAAAACCAAATTTCAAGAAAATTCCAGCGCAAAGCGATCGGTTTTGACCTGATCTACAAAGTTGCAGAAGAAATGTTTTTCAAATTCTTCACGGATTTGAAGTTACGAAGGAACAGACTGCTGGCTACATGCAATTTGCTTCTCTCTTTCACCATACCAACTTTCCATTCTATCCATCTTGTAAATATATTATAATAATGTGCTTTGGGTACCCACCTCTTGTAATCTAGCTCCCTTTCTCTATTTTGTCTACCACCACCCTTGGCTTCTTGCATGATGACCAAGGTGGAGACTTGTCCCATCCACTATTCTCCATATTTTCAAAGATGCCATACATCATCTAGGATTATGTTAATCAAGAAGATTAGCTTAATTTAATACCTCATGGAGGCTATAGAAAGAGCCCATGAAGAATGGAGTGGGAGGAGAACAATGACAAGCACATGAGAGCACTCTAGAATACCCTCATCTCTTTGAGGTAAGCTACGAGTAAGTTCTTTTATTATGTAGCATAATGGCAAGCTTCCTCTACCTCTTCTCCTCTTGTCTCCCTCTCTTCTCATCTTCTCATCCCATAAATACATAATGGCAAGCTTCCTCTACCTCTTCTTCTCTTGTCTCCCTCTCTTTTCATCTCTCTCTCTCATATTCTAATAGGGTGTCTAGTACATATATTCTCTCTTGTAAATTTTTGTCTTGGTTCTTTTGATTCTCTTTGAGAAAAGGGATGTCCTAGCCCATCCTCCCTTTGGCTAGGTGGTGCCCCTCTTTAGTTACTTAGTAAGGATTGGAGGTTGCATGGGTGAGAGGCGACCCGTTTATCATTTCAGCCCTCAATGTTTAAAATTTGTGTATTACTAATGGAGGAGGAGTTGAGGAATAAAACCCAAGAAGGTAGCAGTAGAGTGGAGATGATGCATTCTTCGCCAATGTGAAAGAAAAAGGTGGTTCCTATGCCAACAGTGACAAAAAGAAGAAGGGTGGTAAGAAAAAAATTTTAAGAGGGTGTTTGTACCTCAAGAAGAAAGGACATGCAAATACAGATTGTCATGTTAAGAAGGCATATGAAAGGAATAGCACCATGAAGACTAAAGAAAAGGAGACAACCAATACAATTGAAGCAGAGTTGGAGTTATTCATGATTGAGGAGGTGTGTTCTTGAGTGTACAAAATATCTAATACTTACTCATGGATATGGGATAGTGATGCCTCCTGTCACATGACCAACAAGAAATGTCTATATAGTTCTATGAATCCTTTGCAAGAATCCATCACTATGATGGTTGGGAATGATACAAAATGCCTTGCTGAGGGCATAGGTACTATTTTCTTTGTTTTTGCAAAGAGCGAACTCAAGAATCTTTCAAACGTGTTGTATGTTCCAGAGTTAAGAGAAATCTACTATCGATTACTTCTATAACTAATATTGGCCATGAGGTGAGGTTCACTAAGACAAGTATAAAAATTATCGACAGTGCTAGCAAAGTTTTCGGTGGCAAAGGAGAAAAGAGGAACAACTTATATGAGCTAAGTGCTCTTACAGCCACCACTATGTGGACACAAGTAAACTATGGGATGAAAGATTTTATCACATTGATTTTGTAGTGGTAAAGGAGATGCATAAGAAAGGTTTGGTTGCTCACCTACCTACAGTAACTAAAATGAAGGGACCATGTAAAACTTGCATGATGAGTAATAACAAAGAAATGCATTTTCACAAGAAAGCAGAATAGAGCAAAGGCTTCTATAGAGTTTATACATGCTAACTTGTACAATAAAATGCTTACAAAAGCCATGGGAGGATCTTTTTACTTTATGTTGATCATTGACGACTACAGTAGGAAGATGTTGATGCACTTCCTTTATGATAAGGCTCAAGCTTTTGGTAAGTTTAAAGAATGGATAAAACTTGTTGAGAATGAAACAGGGAAAAGTCTGAAGAAGTTTAGAACAGATGGTTGTGGTGAATTCAACTCAAGGTAATTTGAATATTTTTGGAAGAGCAAAGGAATTAAGTGTCAATTGAAAACGTCTTATACACCTCAGTAGAATGGCATTGTTGAATGTCAAAATTGCACCATTGTGAAAATGGTGCAATTTGCACCATTGTTGAATGTCAAAATTGCACCATTGTGAAAATGGCAAGGCGCATGCTTGAGGGAAAGGGATTGTCTAACCAATTTTGGGCATAATCTATTATTTAATATTATAGTCTACATCTCAATCATAGTCACACATAGGCTCTTAAGGGCAAAACTCCTCATGTGGCCTATTCTGATAAGAAACCGTTTGTCTTGCATTTTAGAACTTTTGGATGTGAATGTTATGCATATGTTCCAAAGGATAAGAGAAACAAGTTAAATCCAAAAAGCACAAAATGTATCTTCTTGGGTTAAGGCTTACAAATTGTATGACCAAGAGGTAAATAAGATCATAACAAGTCATGATGTGGTGTTCAAGGAGCAACCACATACAATGGAGGAGGAGAATATAAGTTCTTCCACTTTATCATTTAGCAAAGAAGTAATCCATTATGAACCTATCCCGAGAGCTATCCCTACCCTCAAGGAGGAGGAGAATGAAGCATTGTCTTCAGATGATGAGGACAAAGCTCACCAACTTGCAATCATGCCACAAAAAAATCTATTGCCACGATGGGTGAAGTAGCTCTATGATCGTAGCAATCCTATGCCTACCGCAGCTGAGGAAAAGTTAGATGGACCAAGGAGATCATTGAGGATAGAGGAGCAAAGAAAGGATTCTACTCACATAATCAATATGGCCTTGATGGGACTAAGATTATGAGAGAAGTAAAGAAGACAATTGACTAGGGTGAAACACTTGATCCAACATAGATTGGAAATATGGCCTTAATGGCTGAGATTACAAGAGAGTAAAGGAGCCAGTAGACTTGGAAGAAGCACTTGCAAATCCAGCATGGCTTCTACTCACATAGTCAATATGTCCTTGATGGCTAAAATTACGAGAGAAGTAAAGGAGATGGTAGACTTGGAAGAAGCACTTGTTGATCCAACATGGAGAGCAACTATGCAAGCTAAGTATGACAACGTCATGAGGAATGATACTTGGGAGCTAGTGGATTGGCCTAAAAGGAGCAAGTTTATTGACACCAAGTGGGTTTAAGGGTAATGTGCATGGCTGATGGTAGCTTAGAAAAGTACAAATACAAACTAGTTGCACAAGGATTCTCATAGGTTAAAGGATTTGATTGTCAAGAATCATTTGCTCCAACTGCTAGAATGACCATTATTCGCATAGTACTTACAGTGGCTGCTCATAAGAAGTGGCCACTTTTCCAAATCTATATCAAATCAACGTTCTTGAATGGGTGCCTCAAGGAGGAGATGTATGTGGCTAAGCCACTAGGGTTTGAGGTCCCTATTCTAAGAACAAAGTGTGTAAGCTGAAGGAGGCATTGTACGGGGGACTTAAACAATTCTTTCTAGGTTTGAATTTCAAAAGATGTGTCTCGGATACTAACTTGTATGTTTAAAAGGATAGTGAAAAGTATATAGTGATTGTCCTATATGTAGATGACGTTCTTATTCCAGATGAGTATGAAAATATGATCCATTAAACTCGAAAGGCTTTGAGCTCTCAGTTTGAAATGACAGACTTGGGCTCGTTACACTATTATTTAGGGATTGAAGTTCAACAAGCGTATGGCCAAATCTTCATCTCTCAAAAGAAGTATGCATGGGATATCTTAAAAGCATTTGGTATGATTGAGTGTAAGGAGATAGCTACACCTATGGAGCTCAATGTGAAGTTATCCATTGAGGATACACCAGCACTAGTAAATATCAAGATGTACATGAGGTTAATTGGAGCCCCATCTACTTGTGTAATACCAAGCCAAATATCAATTTATATATCGATGTTTTAAGTAGGTTCTCAAACAAACCATACGAAAGTTATTGGAAAGCTATGATGTGGGTGCTCATATACTTGAAGGGGACTCTTGACTATGTTATCATATATAATTTTGAAAGTGCTCTTATGGAAAATTGTGACTCACACTAGGCAAGTGACAAAGTGATTCTAGGAAATCAATTTCTAGATATTGTCTCTCTTTAGGTTTAAGAATTTTTTCTTGGATTAGTAAGAACCAACCAACTATGGCATATTCTTCTATATCGAATTAGAGTATAAGACAGCTTGCTTGGCTACATGAGAAGCAATATGGTTAAGGAGGATCCTATGGCATATGGGAGTATAGGATGAAGATCCAATAGTGCTAAGATGTGACAATTAGAGTTGTATCTTTATTACCAAGATTTCAATTTTCCATGCACACACCAAACATATTGAGATTCAGTATTACTATGTGCATGACTTGATCAAGGATGGGATAGTAGAGCTAGTGTATTGTCCAACAAATGAGAATGGAGTAGATATCTTCACTAAAGATCTTGCGAAGGATCTCCTTCGAATTCATCTTTGGAGACTTGGCATTGGGCTAAGAATGTAGTTTACCCATGGGTGTTCATTGAGGGGGGATGTTAGATATGCTCAATGCTCCACCCTTGTAAGGTGCCAGCAAGGATCTATGGTACCCAAATTTAATAAGGCCACCATTATGAGGAGAAGCCATGTGTGAGCATGAACATTGGATGGATCCTAACTCGTATGTTAGATGATGTCTATATGACTGGATGGAAAAAAGGTGACCTTTGTGGATCTAATATTTAAGTTAGATAGAGTAGTTATGCTTGCTCATTACAAAATTAATGAAGTAACCACACTTGTTTGAATGAGCTATTATTAATTATTTTGCACTAACACTAACCTACACATGATGCCCACAGGAAATTGGGGATGGAAAAGCTACATGATTGCGAGATATTTTTCCATTGATTTATCAAGTGTCCTTAGGATAACATAACTTTTTATATAGACAAGCCATATTTGAGATCCTAGAGTTTATATTCATCCTTTAAATATATTGTGACCTCACCTTGAGTGATGGTACATGAGTAATTTTTGGCCAAGGGTAGGTCACATATGTGGATCTATGTTGGCAAGAAGTTTCTTCTCCATTATGAGCAATAGAGGGTTTGATATACTCAATGGTTAAGGATAATCAAAATTTTGTTTTTTACTTCTTTTGATGAATGGTTGATGTAGTATCTCCAATACGCAGTTCACCTTAATAAATAATATACATGTATATTTTGCTTAAAATAATGTATAAAAATACCTACTTCAAAATTAATTTATTTTATACTTAAATGATATCTATTTAATAAAATATAAAAAGTTATCACATTTTCACACTGTTAAAAAAGTGACAGTAGTAGCAATATTTAAAGTAAGGGCTGCCACTAGAGCATTTATGAGCTAATAGGTCTAGGAGCAGTAAAGACCATTATAATGGCACATGGATGGAGGCAACATCACAGCAAGTAGTAGGCTATATTAGGGAGAGACCTGCCCAAGCACGAGGGATCGCATCTCATGATTGCTAGATTTTTTGTGTATCCGTTCGACCAGTCCTTTCACTAGCATCTTGAGTGCTACAACAATAGTAGAGTTGTCTCTTTGTATGTCCTAAGTCATGACTTCTGGAAATAGTACTACCAGTGTCCATGTATTACTGATTGTCATGAGTCTATGGGGTATTGTTGTCTCTGCATCAATTTTTCCTGAGTATTTTTGTCATCACTATTATTTCTGTCTATGTTGAGACTATGGTATTGGATTCATCTAGTAATACACATTTGGGAATTTCCTTAGTTGAGGATCTTGGTATCTATTTTCATTGCTTTGACTATGTCAAACTCTGTACATCGGGCACTGATTGTTGAGTAGGATGTTGGTGTCCACCTGTGTCAGCTCTAAGTATAACCACCCTCTTCTTTGTGGCATTGGTGCTTAGACCTAATTACACATGGTAACCATGATCATCGTTCCTCCACACACTAAGGCGAATGTATACATGTTTGAAAGGTCAACTTAATGTAGTTTTGGCTCTAGACCAAGCACAATGGTGCAGGTTAGATTACCATTTGCTAAGGCTCCTTCTATCATTAGTGATTATGCATTTTGAGTGCAACAATCCTTTCTGTAGTTGTGAAAGTCCCGGTTTGCATTTCACTCCACAGATTGATCATACATCTACACTTTTTCCAATTGCTCGCACTACTCCACTTAACCTAGTGAGTCATTTCTTAGCTTCTATTCAATCAGTTGCTGCCTCCCGACGAATACCCCCCCCCCCCCCCCCCCCCCACCATACATCTTCACTTCCTATCCCAATGGCCCATCCACCTAGTATTTCATTTCTGAAGTTCTCTAGATCTTCTAATGAGGATCTACATGCCTTCATTTGCCAATTTGATATTTATGCTTATATGGTCAACTTCCCTAGTCAAGTTAATGAGTCTCATAAAGTTGCTATATTTGAATCTTCAATGCAGAAAAATGCTACAACCTAGCTAGCGGCAGAGCATGGATGGCCAACTTAGAATGATGCACTCACCACATTCCGTATTAGATTTCAACTTGATCAAATACATTTGCAAAAGTTGGAAAGGCTCCACAATCTCCAACAAGGTGATAGATCTATCCAAGCATGTATAACCAAGTTCATTGTAACTTGTCCGCTAGTATCATCCAGGACACGTCTTAGCAGTCCATCGGAAAGGATGTCTAGAAAACTCCGCCCGGCACTCCCATGGAATGTTACGGATTTTGCGATCTAGGTCTTCCCGCATCTGCCACGTAGCGGAAGTATCCTGGCCGTTCCCACTTAGGATCGACCGGAATTAGGATTTTCTTGATTGGTCATTAGCTAACAGCAACTAGCGTCAGACCCGAGCGAACTACTTTACGCAGAAACGCCAGGTCTGAAGCGGATTCACGCTGCACTTGGTTCAAGGAGAATGGGAAACGAGAGGGATGCAAGGCTCAACCTCTTTACTATAAGGCATAGTCCCATTCCGTAGGACCACCCATAAGGCTAACCGGGACCACCCAACCGTAGGATGGACCTATGGTCCATCCTCCGCACTTTCCTTGGTTTTTTTTAGTTATGTAATTATCTAACACATTAATTTGACATATAACAATCAGCTTCTTTAATTAATCCTGTTAAGCACTGGTTCCTTCACGTAATCTTATCACGTGACATAGAAAAACAATTTCAAGCAAGTTCTTTTCAACATTTCATCATTTTATCTTTAAAATACAAGGAGTTCCACCCGTAGGCTTGTCCATAATCCACCCGAAGGCTATCCAGTGATCCTCAAGGATCACTATTCCAAGCTTCCACCCGTAAACTAGTATGCGAGCCTCGAGATCTAATCCCGAGACACGTTAGCCTCTTGTGTAGGACCCGGAAGGTGAGGGATTTACGGCTAGAGCCCCCCTGGTACCCAAGCGTCCTCCTACTCCAAGTAGAGCTCAACGGAGAGACCTCTCGCAGTGGGTTCGGTCCACGTTCCCGGTGCGGTGAACAACCCCCTTGGTTAGGGTTAGGTAGGTAGTCGGGGGTAACTAAAACTGCCTCTTCCTTCAGGCCTTTAACTTGAAGTATAGGTACTCATTTAATTTTTAATTCATAATTCAAATAGAGCCCTAAAATCTCTAGCAAGCACAAACATTTCCATTAATCAACCGTGTTGTTTGGCAAACTGCGAAAGAAGTGTTCTTTCCTTTTTGAGTGCATCAGCACTCGTTCCCAAGGTGTCTTGTAAATTGGCAAGATCCTTTACATTCCAGTGTAGGGTGTACCTTATTAACCCAACTTCGTCAACCCTAAGTTCTTTAGATATGCTAGTTTCCGGTTTACAACTTCCCTTATTTAGGAGGATATGCAAAAATACGTCCTTTTGCAAGATAACTTGCGTAGGGTCTGCCATCCTTGTTGAGGGTTTTTACCCTTTCTCCTTGTGAATCAATCACAAGACTAAATGATTTCGTACTTGCTGTGCAAGTCTTGCGATGGAATAATCTGTTTTAGATCCTTTAAGCTGACGTATGTCAGGCCTAGGGTTTCTTCTTTTTTTAAAGAACTTTTAGGGACAAACCCTAGTTCTTTATCTTTACGAATTTATTGACCCTACAGTAAGGAAAGTAGTCAAGTGCTTAGGGTATGAATATTTCTATGTTTAGATTGGTTTAGTTATCTTTTGGAAGGTAATATTAATCGTCTTGTCACAGTTTTGCTATCCTTGTGACAATTTACTTTTCAGTCAATACAGTTTAATTTAAACTTCCGTTTTCCTTACAGATGAACTCATGCCAAATAGTAACATTTGCCTTGCTAAGATGTGCATTTAGCAAAGATAACTTCCTAGTAATTTGAGCATCGAAAGAAACCTTTCATGAATTTAACCATTTACAATGATTCGTTGTGAAAGGAATAAGACTAATGGTGCAAGATATAATTTCTACACCTTTAGGATCTAACTAAAATATACTACTATAGTAAATGGATAATCTTGCTCGTAATTTATAATACTTGACGCAACTCGAAGGAAACTAAGTTCTATTCATTATCATTCATTCAAATAAGTTAAAATAACTCGGACAAATATATCCTATCCCTAATAATTTCTCTTTGCATGATTGACTTAAAACCGAATTAAAGCCAAGAAGAAAAACCTGGTTTTGGGGTGACATATCCACATGGATACCGGGAGATGACCCTCCCGCGTCTACGCCTTGGACTTTCTTAGGAGGCATTGCAATTGTAGTTTTTCAAACGTGGAAGCAGCTTTACAACTCCTCCTTAGAATTCCACCGTCGCTCCCTTGCACCGTTCGTCAAAAGTAGTTTTTTGAAAGACTCCCTCCTTGAATTCGGGAATTCGAAAGGGTGTTTTAGAAACTTTTACAACTAAGACCCATTGAAGCCATGGGGAAGGCTTAATGGCCTTTGTAAGCTCACACGAGCGGGAATAAAAAGGTGTGGAAAAGACACAAGGTGCAGGAGAGCTCTAAGGGTAAATAATAACCGTAAAGGTTATAAGTAAGGGTCTAAGGACCCTTAGGCAATTTAGGAGAAAAGGGGCTTATGAGGGTTTACACATGTAGGGGGAAAATGATTCCGAGGCCAATGAGGAAGGGCTAAAGGAAAATCTAAAAAAACACAGGGGTTGGGTTCTAGCTATGGGAAGGGGTATATAATGCTTTAAACACAAGGGGTAATAAAAAGGGTTTCGTAAGGCACAAGAAGGGGGTGAAAGGGTTTTTGAAGCCCATAAGAAAGGGCTTAAAGGTTAAATCACGAGGGGGGGGGGGTTTCGAAGCTAGGGGAAAGGGGCTTTTAGGGATTATACACGGGGGAAAAAAGTAAGAAGACCCTTAAGGCCTTCGTGCTCTAGGGGGGAGTGACTCCAAAGTGAAAGGAAATGGGTTTTAGTATGAGGGTGAAAGGGGACTTAAGGGGTTTTTAAAACCCGGCAGGGGGGGTTTTAATACCCATGGAAAGGGGGTTTTTGACATTGGGGGGGGGGGGAGGGGGAGGGGTGAAAGGGGGCTTAGGGGGTTTTGTGGGGAAATTTTTAAGCCCGGGTGAAAAGGGGCTTATTAAGCCCTTTGGAAGCTTCCCCAGGAAGCTTCCAAGGTTTCCCCCACGTGGGGGAAACTTACTGGCGATGCGGTATGACGGCAGGTGGCGGCGTGCGATGGTAGGCAGCGGCTCCTCCAGACAGTGGAGGCGGCATTCCTCCTTCCCACGGTGGGGTCCTCGCAGTGTTGTCCTCTCCCTCCCCCTTTTCCCCTCATCTGATCAGTAGGATATGGCAGCCTCCCCCTCTCCTTTCACAGCGTGTGGACGGTGGTAACTTCAGCTTCGTCCCCCTTGATTTAAATAGGGGAGGGGAGGGGATCCTCCCTCCCCTGCGTGGCAACACGCATGCCTTTCCCTCACTCCAAGCTCCACCAAGGAGCTTAATCACTCCTTCTATTCCCCTCCCCCTCCAGCTTGTCAGTCGGCTGGGGGGATAAATAAATAAAAAAAATTCATTTATCCAATTTAATTTTTATTGAGGCAGTACATGCGAGCCTTTGGGATATTACATTCTCTCCCCCTTAGAAGAATTGAGATGTCCTCATCTCGAGATAAACTGGGGATACTGATGGATGAGAGTGCCTTGATCTACCCAGGTGGCATCCTCTTTGGAATAATCTTTCCACTGGACGAGCCATTCTCTTAAGGTTCTAGATCTTAACTGTCTCTCCCTAACATCTAAGATCCTATCCAGCCTTAGTTCAAGGACTCCTTGACTAGGCATTACAATTTGTTGGTCATCAAGTACATGATTAGGGTTGGGTATATATTTTTTCAATAGGCTGATATGGAATACATTGTGAACCTTTAGGTTCTCAGGGAATTGCAATTTATAAGCATTGGGTCCTAGGCATTTGAGGATTTTGTACGGCCCACAATACCTTGGACTTAGCTTCTTGCATTCTCCTAGGGATAGAGAACTCTTTTTAGGGCGTACACGAATGAAGACCATGTCTCCTTCTTCGAAGACTCTTTCTTGACGTTTCAAATCTGCGTATGCCTTTTGTCTATCCTTGGCCGCTTGTATATCTTGTCTTATTGACTTTATTTGATCATCCATGTCTTCCAACATCTGTCTTGACGCTTCAACTCTTAGGGTTGGATCAGAAAAGTTTAGGGGACTTCGACAATCATGACCATACAATGCCTGGAAAGGAGTCATCAAAATGCTCTGCTGGTAAGAAGCATTGTAGGCAAATTCAACTAATGGCAAGTATTGAATCCACCTCTTTTGCTCTTGACAGCAATATGCCCTAAGCATATCTTCGATGATTTGATTTACTCGCTTTGTTTGGCCATCCATTTGGGGATGTTAAGCGGTGCTAAAATAGAGTTGAGTCCCAATAGCTTCACAGATAGCTCTCCAGAAGTGTGATGTGAAGACAGAATCTCGATCACTAATGATTCTTCTAGGTAACCCATGTAGCTTGAATATCTCGTTGATAAACAATCTTGCAATGTCGGAGGCTTTATAGTTTGTCTTTACTGGAATCAGGTGTGCAACCTTGGTAAGCATGTCAACCACAACCATAATGGAATTGTATCCTCCTTGGACTTGGGATAGGCCTACAACAAAATCCATACTGATGAATTCCCATTTTATTTGGGGAATGTCAAGCGGTTGCAGTTTCCCAAGCATCATGACATGTTCGGCTTTGATACATTGGCAAGACAAACACTTAGTGACATATTTGAGAACGTCACCTTTAAGCCTCTCCCAATGGTAGCTCTTCCTAACTGCATTAAGAGTCTTAGCATAGCCAGGATGTCCTGCGAAAGGAGAATCATGAGCTTCCCATAATATCTTCTACTTAAGTGACTGGATTGCTGGTATACATAGCCTTGTTCTGTAGTAGACAAGTCCATTATCAATGGAAAATTCTTGATACTTAGCTTGCAACTTCTGATTCTGCTCCTTGGTAGATATTTCCTTTATCATTGTTTGGTAGGCCAAATCATGGCATGCTTCCTCTCTAGCTAGTTCAAGTATAGGGTTGTTTGGCATAGATACTTTTGTAGCTAGAGATATGGCCATTGATGGATTCTGCAAGATTAGGGAATTTAGGAATGCCTTGCGACTGAGTGCATCAGCAACTACATTCTCCTTCCCTGGTCGGTACTTGATTTCAAAATCATATTCCTCCAATACTTCAATCCACCGACGTTGCCTCATGTTGAGCTCGTTCTGGGTAAAAATCCATTTGAGACTCTTATGATCGGTTACTAGAGTAAACTTGTTACCCAACATGTAGTGTCTCCAAAGCTTTAGAGCATGGATGACAGCTAGTAATTCCAGATCATGCGTGGCATAATTCTTTTCATGACTCTTCAATTTCCTTGAAGAGTATGCTACTGGATGACCTTCCTACATAAGTACACACGCCAAGGCAAGAATGCTAGCATCAGTTACTACCTCGAACTCCGTATTGAGGTCAGGAAGTTTTAGAATAGGTGCTGATACCAAACTTTGCTTCAATTTGTCAAAGCTATTTTGTTCGGAAGTTGCCCATGTAATGGAAGTCTTCTTCTTTAGTAAGTCTGTAAGAGGTGCTGCAATCAAAGCATAGTTTTTGATGAAGACCCTATACCATCCTGTCAATCCAAGAAAGCTACGTATCTCTTTGACGGATACTGGTATTGGCCATTCAAGCACATCTCTGACCTTGGCTGGGTCTACAGATATTCCTTCTGATGATACTATGAATCCGAGATATTCAATCTGACGCTTGAAGAATGCACACTTCTTCATTTTTGCATACAGCTTATGAGACCTCATTGTCTCAAGGACAATCCGAAGTTGAGGTTCATGATCTTCTTCCTGTTTAGAATAGACTAAAGTGTCATCAAAGAAGACAAGCATGAAATCATCAAGATATGGTCTAAAGATATCTTGCATTAATCTATTGAAGGTGGCAGGTGCATTTGTAAGCCCGAATGACATAACCAGGAACTCAAAGTGCCCATATCTTGTATTGAAGGCCGTCTTTGGAATATCTTCTTCCTTGATCCTTATCTGATAGTAACCTGACCTGAGATCAATCTTGGAGAAGATCTTTGCACCTTGAAGACGATCAAGAAGCTCATCTATTCTAGGAATAGGATACTTGTTCTTGACTATTGATTGATTCAACCCTCGATAATCAATACATAGTCGAAGTGTCCCATCTTTCTTTTTCTGGAATAGTACTGGAGCTCCCCACGGTGAGTTGCTAAGACACATGTAACCCTGATCTAACAGCTGCTTGAGTTGTTCCTTCAACTCAATTGCTTCCGGTATGGACATTCTATAAGGTCTCTTTGCAATTGGTGTAGCTCCATGCACTAGCCTAATCTCATGATCTACTTCTCTTTGAGGCGGAAGTTCAATCAATTCCTCAGGGAATACGTCAGTGTATTCCTTTAGCCAAGAAGGTCCTTCATGAGACTCTTGCTTTTGATCTAACTTGTTGAGTTTGATCAGGTAAACGGATAATCCTTTTTTGACTCCTTTTATGATTTGAGATACTTTGGCTAATTGGATTCTTGGCACTCGTGCCTCACCTTGAGTTGTGAAAAATTCCCTTTCAGAGTTTCGAAAGGAAACTTGACCCTTTCCACAGTGGATGTGGGCATCGTTGGGCTTAAGCCAATCCATCCCGAGTAGACACTCATGGATACCTAAATTCATGACTCTGAATTTGACTGAAGTCTTCTTTCCTCCCAAAAAGAATTCCACCTTAGCAGTTTGCTTGGTACAAGTTACCTCACGACCGTTTGCCAACTCCACAAGCAGGGTAGGTGCTTCTACTGTGGTTATTCCTAAACTTTTTGCACATGCTGGTGAGATAAAGAAATGTGTACTCCCACAATCAATTAAGGTTTTGAAACCTTTACCTTGATAGTCCGACGGTGTCTGAATCACCTAGAACTGGCGATTCAGCCATTTCTTGTGTAAAGCGACATGGACTGTCGCTTTTTCGAATTCAGATTCCATAGTCGGATCTTCCTCTTCTTCTTCTTCTCATCTTTGCCTATTGGAAATGCAAGTGGTTCTTCGTCTTCCACGGGTAACGGCTCCTTGACCACGGCCTGCACCTTGGAAAGGCGTTTGATGATGTCCTCCACTGAGCTTGGGACATTGCCTCTTGAAGTGACCGGGTTCATTGCAGTGGAAACAACGGAGGTTTCGGCCATTACTTTGAGTAGAAAAAAAGTTGTTGACGTTATTGGTCCTTTCTTTCTTCCTTTGTCCCTGATTGTGGCCGTGAACTCTCTTCATTTGAGGTCTGAATGCTCCTCTGTTCGGGTCACTATAGGACCAAGTTTTGTTACCCCTTCGTCTAGCTTGCACCTCCTGAATTATAGGTGCCGCTCGAATGAGTGCATCCTGAAGATCTGATGGACGCATAGATTCGAGACGGGTATTTACGGGTGGATTTAAGCCCGCACAAAATTTGGACACCTGCTGTGTCATGTCCATCTGTGGTGCATACTTTAAAAGTGAGATGAATTTAGAGTAGTATGCATCAAGAGTGAGTCCTAGCTGTTTTAGCTTGTAGAACTCATTCATTTTCTGCGTACGATATGCATGTGGTAAATATCTTCCCTGCACGGCTTTCTTCAACTTCTCCCAAGTAACGGACCCCTCTAAAATCCCTTGATCCGTGCACCATTGCTTCCACCAAAGTCTGGCTTCGCCAGTGAACTTTAACTTGGCGAGCATGGCCTGATTGGTAGGTGCAGTACCAGCTGCTTCAAAGTAATCCTCCATGGATTCAATTCAAATTTCAGCATCAGCCTGGATGAATCTGCCTCTCCCGTCAAACTCGGGTGGCTTTATCTCCTTGAGGAGGAACTTTTTCTCCTGGGTCACAGCAGTACTTGATGTAGAAGGCGAATTTGGAACCTATACCTGGGGTTGTGCCTGGATAAAAGTTTTCTTAACGTTATTATATGATAATCGACGTTAGCTTATCATTCATTTTTAGTTTAGCTATCTCGTAAACAATGTAGCTACTTAACTTTTTAACAACTCTTATGCACAGTCAGATATTAATAAAAAGAAGTCTTTATTTGTATTTACATGGGCATAGCCGTTTTGAATACAACGTTTCATGTGATGATTAGCCAATTATTACATTCAGTTTGGGGAGAACAATGTTGTATTGCATTTGTCTACAGGAACTGTGTAATAGTAGGGTTTTGGGTCATGGATCTTTAGGAATCGATAATTCATTGGAACTTCAGGATACCCTTTCCGTTGGAATCCATACTTCTCATGGCGGCCCAACACTTTAATCCTGTCGGCTGGGATTACATGGGTTACTTCCTCATATACATATGAGTTCATTTCAACCCTCCAACCTTGAATATGTAATGTCGAATTTACGTGAGCTTCCACAAAAATGAACAGCTTCACGACTTTCAAGTCTTCCAACCACTTGATCCTCTTTAGGTTGGTCTGTAGATAAGCAAACCGGTGGGCGGCTATATAGTAGATTCCTGAAGTCCCCATCCATCTTTGTTCTATGTATAAAGGTGATGGATTATAAATCTGCTCCAGGATGTTCATCATCCCAATTCTTTGTCTATAAAGGGGAGAATGCATTGCAGTCATAAACATGACCCGAAATACCAAAAACTTGTTCCACGCTTCATAATTCTGCAAGACAGCATTGAAGATGAGAAAATGTTTGGACAGCAACAATTTCTTTACTTCATTTTATTGAGATCTCATAAAAACAATTCCGTTGTTGGTCAGCTCTGATACCAACTGTAACATGTCCGCTAATATCATCCAGGACACGTCTTAGCAGTCCATCGGAAATGATATCTAGAAAACTCCGCCCGGCACTCCCATGGAATGTTATGGGTTTTGTGATCTACGTCTTCCCGCGTCTGCCACGTAGCGAAAGTATCCTGGCCGTTCCCACTTAGGATCGACCGGAATTAGGGTTTTCTTGATTGGTCATTAGCTAACAGCAACTAGCGTCAGACCCGAGCGAACTACTTTACGCAGAAACGCCAGGTCCGAAGCGGATTCACGCTGCACTTGGTTCAAGGAGAATGGGAAACGAGAGGGATGCAAGGCTCAACCTCTTTGCCATAAGGCATAGTCCCATTCCGTTCGCCTAAAATAGCGTAAATCGGGTAAGATGTAACTCTAGGTTATCGCTCTCATTATTCATTTTGATGATCATCCCGCTGTTCTTTGGGATTTTCGAGAAAAGTTCCCAGCTAACCGGGACCACCCAACCGTAGGACGGACCTATGGTCCATCCTCCGCACTTTCCTTGGTTTGTTTTAGTTATGTAATTATCTAACACATTAACTTGACATATAACAATCAGCTTCTTTAATTAATCCTGTTAAGCACTGGTTCCTTCACGTAATCTTATCACGTGACATAGAAAAACAATATCAAGCAAGTTCTTTTCAACATTTCATCATTTTATCTTTAAAATACAAGGAGTTCCGCCCGTAGGCTTGTCCATAATCCGCCCGAAGGCTATCCAGTGATCCTCAAGGATCACTATTCCAAGCTTCTGCCCGTAAACTAGTATGCGAGCCTCGAGATCCAATCCGAGACACGTTAGCCTCTTGTGTAGGACCCGGAAGGTGAGGGATTTACGGCTAGAGCCCCCCTGGTACCCAAGCGTCCTCCTACTCCAAGTAGAGCTCAACGGAGAGACCTCTCGCAGTGGGTTCGGTCCACGTTCCCGGCGCGGCGAACAACCCCCTTGGTTAGGGTTAGGCAGGTAGTCGGGGGTAACTAAAACTGCCTCTTCCTTCAAGCCTTTAACTTAAAGTATAGGTACTCATTTAATTTTTAATTCATAATTCAAATAGAGCCCAAAAATCTCTAGCAAGCACAAACATTTCCATTAATCAACCGTGTTGTTTGGCAAACTGCGAAAGAAGTGTTCTTTCCTTTTTGAGTGCATCAGCACTCGTTCCCAAGGTGTCTTGTAAATTGGCAAGATCCTTTACATTCCGGTGTAGGGCATACCTTATTAACCCAACTTCGTCAACCCTAAGTTCTTTAGATATGCTAGTTTCCGGTTTACAACTTCCCTTATTTAGGAGGATACGCAAAAATATGTCCTTTTGCAAGATAACTTGCGTAGGGTCTGCCATCCTTGTTGAGGGTTTTTACCCTTTCTCCTTGTGAATCAATCACAAGACTAAATGATTTCGTACTTGCTGTGCAAGTCCTGCGATGGAATAATCTGTTTTAGATCTTTAAGCTGACGTATGTCGGGCCTAGGGTTTCTTCTTTTTTTAAAGAACTTTTAGGGACAAACCCTAGTTCTTTATCTTTACGAATTTATTGACCCTACAGTAAGGAAAGTAGTCAAGTGCTTAGGGTATGAATATTTCTATGTTTAGATTGGTTTAGTTATCTTTTGGAAGGTAATATTAATCGTCTTGTCACGGTTTTGCTATCCTTGTGACAATTTACTTTTCAGTCAATACAATTTAATTTAAACTTCCGTTTTCCTTACAGATGAACTCATGCCAAATAATAACATTTGCCTTGTTAAGATGTGCATTTAGCAAAGATAACTTCCTTGTAATTTGAGCATCGAAATAAACCTTTCATGAATTTAACCATTTACAATGATTCGTTGTGAAAGGAATAAGACTAATGGTGCAAGATATAATTTCTACACCTTTAGGATTTAACTAAAAT
The DNA here is from genome assembly GCF_053477565.2 of Lygodium microphyllum. NCBI lineage: Eukaryota > Viridiplantae > Streptophyta > Polypodiopsida > Schizaeales > Lygodiaceae > Lygodium > Lygodium microphyllum. The sequence continues at coordinate 38,481,046 of NC_141149.1, read as the reverse complement.
ATACTACTATAGTAAATGGATAATCTTGCTCGTAATTTATAATGCTTGACGCAACTCGAAGGAAACTAAGTTCTATTCATTATCATTCATTCAAATAAGCTAAAATAACTCGGACAAATATATCCTATCCCTAACAATTTCTCTTTGCATGATTGACTTAAAACCGAATTAAAGCCAAGAAGAAAAACCTGGTTTTGGGGTGAGATATCCACATGGATACCGGGAGATGACCCTCCCGCGGCTACGCCTTGGACTTTCTTAGGAGGCATCACAATTGTAGTTTTTCAAACGTGGAAGTAGCTTTACAACTCCTCCTTAGAATTCCACCATCGCTCCCTTGCACCATTCGTCAAAAGTAGTTTTTTGAAAGGCTCCTTCTTGAATTCGGGAATTCGAAAGGGTGTTTTAGAAACTTTTACAACTAAGACCCATTGAAGCCATGGGGAAGGCTTAATGGCCTTTGTAAGCTCGCACGAGCGGGAATAAAAAGGTGTGGAAAAGACACAAGGTGCAGGAGAGCTCTAAGGGAAAATAATAACCGTAAAGGTTACAAGTAAGGGTCTAAGGACCCTTAGGCAATTTAGGAGAAAAGGGGCTTATGAGGGTTTACACATGTAGGGGGAAAATGATTCCGAGGCCAATGAGGAAGGGCTAAAGGAAAATTTAAAAAAACACGGGGGTTGGGTTCCAGCTATGGGAAGGGGTATATAATGCTTTAAACACGGGGGGTAATAAAAAGGGTTTCGTAAGGCATAAGAAGGGGGTGAAAGGGTTTTTGAAGCCCATAAGAAAGGGCTCAAAGGTTAAATCACAAGGGGGGGGGGGGGGGGGGGCGGAGGGGCGGGGGGGGGGGGGGGGGGTGGTTTCGAAGCTAGGGGAAAGGGGCTTTTAGGGATTATACACGGGGGCAAAAAGTAATAAGACCCTTAAGGCCTTCGTGCTCTAGGGGGGAGTGACTCCAAAGTGAAAGGAAATGGGTTTTAGCATGAGGGTGAAAGGGGACTTAAGGGGTTTTGAAAACCCGGCAAGGGGGGATTCTAATACCCATGGAAAGGGGGTTTTTGACATGGGGGGGGTGAAAGGGGGCTTAGGGGGTTTTGTGGGAAAATTTTTAAGCCCGGGTGAAAAGGGGCTTATTAAGCCCTTTGGAAGCTTCCCCAAGAAGCTTCCAAGGTTTCCCCCACGTGGGGGAAACTTACTGGAGACGCGGTATGACGGCAGGTGGTGGCGTGTGACAGTAGGCAGCGGCTCCTCCAGACAGTCGAGGCGGCATTCCTCCTTCCCACGGTGGGGTCCTCGCAGCGTCGTCCTCTCCCTCCCCCTTTTCCCCTCGTCTGATCAGTAGGATATGGCAGCTTCCCCCTCTCCTTTTACAGCGTGTGGACGATGGTAACTTCAGCTTCGTCCCCCTCGATTTAAATAGGGGAGGGGAGGGGGATCCTCCCTCCCCTGCGTGGCAACACGCATGCCTTTCCCTCACTCCATGCTCCACCAAGGAGCTTAATCACTCCTTCTATTCCCCTCCCCCTCCAGCTCGCGACTGGGGGGACAAATTTAAAAAAAAAATCATTTATCCAATTTCATTTTTATTGAGGTAGTACATGTGGGCCTTCAGCATATTACATTCATTGTCCTCAATAGCAACATTCACGGAAATGCCCGACCCAAAGATAAGATGTTTAATACCTTGTATGTCCAATGCTTCAATAAGCCAATCTAAAAAGCTTCTACTTTAATGACTTGTTTGTTAATATTATAGAATCATTTTACAAGAAATCCTTCAAATTAGAACAATTTCTATCGAAGGAAAAGCTAGGAGAATGACAAAAATCCACCAAGCTAGCCCACAAAAGTCAAAGTGATCACATTAGTGATTTTAATTTTGATTTTGATCTAGATGTAGAATCCAAGAGTGAGAAGAGGTATAATCCAACAATGAGGAAATTAACTCCAAGATGGAGGAAGAGAAAAATCCCAACAAGAGTAAGAAGAAGGATAAGGGCAAGAAAACCTTGGAGAGCACTAGGAAAAATGGGGTAAGAAACCTATGGTGCACACAATGTAATAATCCTGGCCATGTCAAGCTAAATGCAACGTAGATTAGAGGTGGTGTAGTATTTGTAACATGACCACTCATAACATCAAGTAATCTCAGTACAATGGCAAGTACCAGATGGCCTACCCAAGAGGATGGCAAGATAGTGGAGCATCCTCATTTTGGCCAATGGACCACCATTCTAGCCAATCAAGCTCAAATGCTTATAGCTACTTACACAAGCTTGAAGTACCAATAACCTAATGGTTGCCATGGTATGCATGGGAGAGGAGGAAGGAGCCGAGTAAATTTTTGGTCATTCTCTAAACATTGTTTCTTTTGCATACAAGAATGACACTAGAGGTCTGAGTGTCTGAAAGCTATGGCATATGTTGCCCAAAAAAGACAAGGATAAGGCATGACACCCATACTGTGAGCCACCATATATCAAATCAAGGGACTCACAAAGCCAGATTTTCATGTGGTAACTTAGTCTAAGAAAACATACAAGGAAGCCACATTGAAACTCATAGGCACTTCATGAGTAGAGCAAGAGAAAGTCCACTATCAAGTGTCAGGTTGGTCAAGAGGAGAGACGATTGTGATAAAGTATATGTGAGGAGGAATTCCTTAAGACTAATGCAGATTTGTAGTCATGGTGACTAATTAATGTGTTGTAGATTATGAACAATATATGCATCCATCGAGGTTAACAAAACCCTATTTAATCCCTTTATATGGCACCTTTGTGTATCTAAAAAGTGTGTAAAAATGATATCTAAAGAATGCCTTATGTTGAACCCATGTGATACACACATATTTATGAGTGAACCCTTGGAGATTACTACTCCCCAGCTTCCTTAACCAAAAGAGAGCACTAGAGGAAGAAGGCTTGCATGCATTATTTTCAAACATCAATGTGCAGTTTTGGAATACTATGTTGCTAGATTATTGCTTGAATTTTTCCAAGGATATGAATGCTAGCAAGTTCACAAGTTTTATCCTGCCCATAACAATGTTGATAGAAAGATTTTCCCTAAAGATTTATGTAATGGAGAAATCCTACATCAAGTGATCACATTGAAGCCACCCCCCATTAACATCGTGAGAGAGGGAAGCCTATATCAAGTGATCACTAAAGCCATTCCCCTTGACCATAGGAGAGAGGAAAAAAATATTAATACAAATTTAAATAATGAGAAAAAAATAAATGAAAAGAAATAGAAAAGAAAACAAAAGAGATTAAAAAAAGCTTCAACATAGAATAGCTATACGGACTTTATGACATGTAAGGATCCTCAAGTGAGGTACATTTGCTAGTGTAGGTTGGTAGCTCCATTTCTAACCCCCTAGCCAAATCTCCTGTCTCACAATATGAAGTGATATCAAGGGTAGTACATCTTGGGTTTTCTTAACATCATGTGAGCATTGCACTACATTCCCTCTCAGTAGCAACAACAACTAGGTCCTCAAATATGGGACAATATTGTGGGCTTGTTTGGAGTTCAACTCATCTCCTAGTTGCACTTGCACAAGCACAATTGTCACTACACAATAAAAAATACAACCAAAGGAGTGCACACACACACACACACACACAAAACTAGTCCTTTTAGAAGCATCATCATCACCTCCCAAGTAATGAAAACAAACCTAACCTCAACATCAACTTTTATCATTAGTCCTCCAATATAACCACTCTTCTAATATCATACCTACAATCCTAGATGTATCATTAGAAAGTGCCATGGGACTAACACTTAGGAGGGGAATAATATTACCCATCTTACGTGTTTAAAAGCCCAAGATTATAGGCTGACAAGCTTGGACACAAAATTTTGCAATGCTATCTATCTAGAAAGGGGGAGCTCATGCTTAAAATGTTGAAATTTCCAGAAAGATGTAAGTATTCCATCAAGGAGGATCATAACTTTTTGAAGCTTGTCAAAGATTAATTCTTAGAACACTTACCCAATTTTAAGAATATTATGATATAATAATATTTTGAAGGTATTCAAACCCACTTCTTTATCAATTATAAAAATATTTTTGAAAAAATACGATTACCTGCAACTATTGTGAGGTTATGGGCATATTGCATCTTTTTTTCTTTTGGAAGAGGGAAATCCTATTAATCCTAGCAACATGCAAAAAATAGAAGGACTGGTCAAAGGTCAAAAAGAGTGATGGGGTACCCAACTTATGAAGGGAGCCCTAAATTTCAAATTCATATATATAAAAATTGAAATGTGAAAAGAGGAGCTCATTCTTGTGTGTGAAACTTTGAGAGAGTCTCTTTCCTTCTAACTTCTTGCAATCTTAGTTGTGTGGAGGGAGTGAGAGATAGAGAGAGAGAGATAGATTAAGGGAGAGACTGGAAGTGTGTGATGGACTAATAGAGTTGGGGAGAAGCTCTTCTCCATTTCTCATTCTACTTCTTCTTTTTCATTTCTCCATGGAGCTTACATGTATCAACATGAAAGCTATGGAATGAAGGAGCATTTGAAGGATCCACACTTGGAACATGGAGTTATAGGAAAGCTCTTGAGTTTTGATAACAACACAAATATAAGTGGATAAGCTTACTATAATTATCTCATTTGTCAAGATTCCTTGCTTTCAAGGTTACCAGAGAAAAAAATCAATCAATGAGGAAGAGACTGCAAATGCTTATGTGAGAGATAGCCATATATGATTTGGTTGAAGCTCTTAAAATCACAAGGTTTAGGCTTATCTTCTTCACAAGAAGAGGAATGTGTTGAATGCATTTCAAAAGTTTCTGGTGTTTGTAAAGAATCAATTAGGCAAGAAGCTTAATTTCTTGAGGACCACTAATGGTGGAGAGTTGTATACCTCTACAAACTTTTGTAAAAGTCATGGTATCAAGAGAGAGTTCACAGCTCCTAAAAATCATTGCTCAAAACGGTGTGGCTAATGGAGTTTGGGCGGAAGCTATAAATACATCAATGGATTTGATCAATAGGTCTCCTAGCAAGCCATTGGATGGCAAGATACCACATAAGTTATGGTCTGACAAGAGACCTAGTTATGATCACTTGTGTGTTTTTGATTGTAATGAATGAGAGACAAAGAAAGAGAGAGACAGAGACAGAGAGAGTGGAAAGGATAAACATAATCCAATCATACTTCCATGCTCATATTTGTTTATAGTATGGAAATGTATAGCAAACATTGTAGACTCGATAAAGGTTACACTTATGTATTTGTCTATGTCTTATAAGGGCCACAAACTTTTACTTAATAATCTAGATTAATCATCAATAAATATCAACACATAAGTTATAACTTATCATTGATACACATAAAGCATTGAAGTTTGAACATGTAAAACACAGATTGTACTCCTAGCACATTGTATGCAATGAGCACAATAGAAAAGTTGTAATCAATATACTTTAAAACAAAAATCTATGTTAATTAGGTATTGTATTTACAAAATTTCAAAATCTAATAGTTTTAATCTGCCAAATGAGTTATTGGTCGAGCTTATGGTTAGAACAAAATGCATCACCTTGTATTTGTTCAATTTTCATTTTTAAATCAGTAGTCAAACATCAAAATTGGGTATTTTCTTGCTCTAGTGCTTTGTTATGTACCAATACCTCTCTCAACAATTCGTCCTTGTGACCCTAATCTAGCTCCTTGTATTACCATCCCAAAAATCTATTCGTGCTCTTTGGGAAATACCAAATCATATCTCTTTCTAGGTGGTTGTGGAGCATCAATTCTTTGTGCTTGTACCTTACTAGCAATGCATTCTTTGCCCACTCCTGTATTTGATGGATTGTTATTCCAAACTAGTCATTTCCTTAAAATATAATGCATGTAAGATTATCAGACATAGTAGATGGCTATTTGATTATTATTCAAAAAACTTATTTATCGTTGAACAAACTTAGCTAGAAGGAATCTATCCAATCCCACATGTTACAAATCTAAAAGTTTTAGAAGAGCAGTCTCTCTTTCCCTACCTAATGTGTGAAATAACATACTATGCACAAACTACTTTGGTGAAAGCTTTCTAACCTTCTTCAAGGAGAGTGGCTCTCCTTCTATGTCACCTTTCTCCTCAATATATGCTATGTTTGATAGATCTTGATTTATCCATCTTTTTCTCGTTTTGTTGAGGAATTGTTGTTAAGTGATGTTGTGCATATTCATCAACTTTGGCTCCATGATCTAAAGAAAAAAAATCCCTATATAAGTATATTCCAATAAAATCACTAATTTAATTAGATAACATTTTAAAGGTAACAAATAAATTCTATTTGATTTAAATTATGATCATACACAGAACAAGAACAAAAACTCTAAACCCTAAATTCATCTTGTAGTGTGTCGTAAGTCTCTTGCTCAAGTTCTTGGTCTAACTAGGATAATTCTCAAGCTATTTAAGGGTGGCAATTGAAATGAGTGATGATAACACTAATAATAGTAGACCTATGTAGATCTATTATTTATATTGTGAGTGTGAGCACAAACCTCTAACACTATATAACTAAAAATACCATAGTCTAAATTTGTTTTTGGAGTATGAGGCAAGTCTCTAACACACGTAAAAATGACTTTTTTAAACTTGCTTGGACTTACTATTGTACTACTAGTGCAAGTCTTGAACCACAATAGCAATAGCAATTTTAAGTAAGTATTTTGTTTATGCTACGAGTGTGAGTGCAAGCCTTCAACACAATACAACACAAATGGTTAATCCTTATATCTCAATTGTGGAGCATGAGGCAAGCCTCTAACACACACAAAAAGGGTGACTAAATTATACATTACTAGCAAGAAAATCGAATTCCATGCATGATTTTTCTACAGGAGTGAGTCAAACTCAAACTACATGGCTCTCTCCCAAGAGTGACTATCCCCTCTATGCATAGCCTCCTCATAAGTAAAGGGCTCACTAGAATTTGTCACCATTACATAATGTATAGAGAGCTCAAAGTAATCAAGATGATGTGAGGCTCTTGTAGATCATCTCAAAGATAGCTATGGATCATGTACCACACTTGTCCTCTATGTCTAGCATCATGATCTTGTACAACAAATGCTTCCTTGACCACTACATCATCATTGGCAATTGCTACAAGCTATCTTATTAGGGCTGGCTGTACTATAACAAGAGGCTCCTCTAGAAAGATCACCCTATATATTTCAACTTCCTACTTTAGTTTCATATGCATTTTTTCTTCATAGAATAAAATATCATAGTTGTAGATAACCTTCAAAGCCTATGGATCTCGTACTCGATAGCCCATCTTGCCTATATCACCATATCCAAGATAGTTGCATTTGATGGACTTTGCATCCCACTCGTTATATTTTTCTTTGGAAATATGGAAAAAAGCCTCACATCTAAAGACTCAAAAGTGTACACATACGAGGGAGATCTACCAGACAATACCTCCTCTCCAACTCTACCACCAAGAACAATGCATAGGAATCTATTAACTATATAAACTGTAGTAGTAACTACCTAAATCCAAAAGTACTATGGTGAGCTTGTGTGACTAAGTATATTGCAGACTCGGTCTCTGCAACACCACTCTAGGATGGGATGTAAGGGTGTTAACCGTCAGACAAACAAGGTGGGAAATCTAGAAAGGCTGAAGCAGAAGACAAAGGCCAAGGCAAAGTGAAATGGAAGATGAAGGCGGGCTAAGAAAAATCTAGAAACACAAGAAGCACAGAAAAGTCCTAAATAAGGGTAAAAGGTGCACAAGGAAAAGTGCAAGTCAATACTTTTGTAAAAGAGTGCAAGCGCATCATGATTTAATTTAAGGAGCATCGGGCTCTTACCCGTGCAATTTGTAAATGTAGACGTGGGCGGTGGAAAGGAAGCTAGGAAGATAGAAGGACAATGGGAAAAAGGGCCTAGGCCACGGCCGACCATGTAAAAAAGGGGATAAGGGGATGACCGCCCAAAAGGGATTTAGGGTTTTGTATATCAAGTTGAAAAGTGAATGAGAAGCTCATTCTTTTATATGGCCAAAAGTGGGTCTCTTCTTCTTCTTCTTCTTCTTCTTCTTCTTCTTCTTCTTCTTCCTTGCTTGAGCTTTTGCTTGAGAGAGGGAGTGTGAGAGTGTAACGGAGTGAGTGTGTGAGAGTGAGGGACTGGGGAGGAGAAGCTCTCCATCTTCTCTTCTCTTCTCTTCTCTTACTCGCGGCAATGGAGCTTGGAGCGTGGAGCTTGAGAATGGAGCTTTCTTAAAGCTTGCACTTGGATCATGGAGCTATCGGAGTGCGTGGGAGAGGAGGTAACTCAATCGGCATGGAGATAGGCTCACTACACCCGTAGATATGGATGGTGTGTTGGCTATGTGCAAGGTAGCCATTAGTGCTCGGCTTGGAACACTTGAAAAAATAAGCAGTCCGTGGGTCTTTCCGGTTGAGCGAAAGCTCCCACATTTTGGTTCCATTGTCGGGACCAACGGATTCAAGCCTTGAGTGCTTACACACTTCGAATTGAGCATTGAAGTAGGGTTTTTCCCAAACCGGTGCTTGAGGTAGATAGGTAGGAAACAAGGGAGTTTGAAGAGGTATTTGATCTTCTTAGCAAGTAGGTTTTTGTTGTTTTGGACTTGCGAAAGTATGATGGAGTAGTGTAGGTATTTTCCTTATAGTTTTTTCTTGCATTTAGAAAGAATAGGAGAAAAAACCTGGAGCAGACAGTAGGGTTTTCTGTTGCTATATAACATGTTGAAATAGGAAAAAGAATGGCAAGAAATGAAATTTTGGGTTAAATGTTAGTAAGGAAAGCAAGATTAAGGTGAGTGCAGTCCGGGACAGGGTGATAAGGGGCCAAGAGTGGCAAGAAATGCCACATTGTGCACTGCAGGGTTTCAGGAGAGCAGGAGAGAGGAAGAAAGCTTCGTTGAGTGCATCCGCTTCAATCTAGCCATCCGGGAGTTATTTGCCTAGCCTAGGTAATTCCACACCTTCCAGTACATGAGTAGGTTGGATCTAAAGCTGCTCGACTAGTAGGACGGCCTCCATTGCTCGGCGCAATGAATTTTTTGAAGTTCGATGAAAAAACGCTCTGCGTTTGGCCCGTCCGAGTGATGGAAATTCTAGGCCGAGTCCTAGAATCGGCCCTCGGACCGCTCGGCCATTCGGCCCTCAGACCGCTTGGCCTTTGCCCACTACTACTCGAACCACCTGACTCGGACCACTCGACTCGCACGCGTCAAAATTCGGCCCTCGGCCCACTCAAGTTGGACACCCACCGCTCGGCCCGTCTAAATCGACCATTTGAACCAACTTTGAAATTTGGCCATCGGCCCACCTAACTTGGCCCTCGGCCCACTCGGCCACTCAGCCCTCGGACATGCCAAATCAAGCATTTGGCCCCTACAACTCGGACTTGTTGAGCCGAATTTGGATTTTTTCAAATCTTAACCTATAGACCTGAAACTGACCGAGAGACCATATAGAGCCGAAACCACATCATAGATCTATTATTGGGCTGAAATCTAGAGCAAATAGTTCAAAACTTGGTAAAAAATGGTCCTTCAAATCGTGCATGGTGTTTACCGTAACGGTCCTGTGGGCCGAGGGGGATTGCCCCCCTCGGGCCCACGCAGAGGGGGCTCTGCCCCCTCTGCAACTCCCCCAAGTAGGTTGGAGAGAAAACGTGCACCGTGACAGGTCCTCCAAATTGGACCCTAGTGTAGTAATGGCTCTACACAAGCATGGATTCTCACTTGCAAAAGAGTAACCAAAAGCCCATACCTAAACAGAGACAAACAGAGATCCTAGAACTTCAATAGGCCAATCTAGCCAACAAGTGTAAAAAGGACACATTGCAAAAACACATATGTGTTGCATTTGGACTGCATCTGGTCAAAGTGGAAAGCAACAACATCAAGCTACAACAATTAGGATGACTAGATATGACCATCCTAACGATAGACGCACCTTGAATAGCACTACACAAGTGATCAAAGACATCAGTGGAGAATCCACATCTAGTCGTGCAGTTGGGGACTCAAGGGCATTTGTCAAAAGGCTTAAATTTATGAGCCAAGACCCGGAAGATGTAGACATAGTACCACATACTTATCTTAGGTCAAAATCACCGCGAAAAGAGAGCACACTATTGATACTCTAATTGATGAAGGGGCATATTTTAATATCTTGACCTATGAATCATGGACCCTACTAGGACAACCAGAGCTCACACTGACTAATGCAACTCTTAGCCCTTACGAGGGACACCCACAAGCACTCATAGGGAAGTGCAAAATCCTTGCGACAATCGAAACTAAAAGCTTTCCTATCCTATTTCATGTTCCTCAAATAGTGCTAATTACAAGAAGGGAACCCTCCTAGGAAGACCCTTCAAAAGGGCGACCAAGTGTGAGGCCGACTATGTAGCATAGAGGATACACCTGACACTACCGGGAGTGAGGATAGTCACAAACTTTAGCAAGGGTGGCCTCATCAAACCTCGAGGGAAAGGCAAGAAAGGTGCTGATATAACAGTCAAGCCTACTAACGAGAGCAAGGACTTGTTGGAAGAGTTGATACAAGCACAGGTCAAACAACGAGAACTAGTGAGTGAGGCCATGCGTGAAACAAGAAGGTCAAGAGACAATGCCAAGGACGGGCTTTGGACTTACGAATATCATAGAAGACCCCAAAAGAAGCCCAAGCCTTATAGACGAAGGCATCAATGGAGGGTCAGCACAACGCCATGATGGATATCCAAAGCATTGCTACATGCTCAAGGATATTACACAGGTAACCGATGGATTTGGGTGCCAAAACCCCCTCCTAAATCTCATTTGTCGACTGAAGGCCAAATCATATCAAGAGGCAAGAAGCATAGGAGGAGATCTAAATGAAAAACCAAGTCTCGAGTCAACAACATTGGAGTGACCGAGCCTCTCATGGTCGAAATCAAGAAACCAAATGGGACCAATCAAAGGGTAGATCCTCAGCCTATCGTGCTTGACAAGCAGATATCAGATGTAATTGTTGAGGATATGCAAAAGCCACTAGTGCCCAAGGAGCCTTTGATTCCCCAAGAGGATAGCAAGCATCATAGTTACAACATTGCTCATGGCAAGGTTAAATGCTCAATAAAGTAAATGGTAAAATCATCTAACAACCATGAGCAAATCTTCTAGCCAGTGTCGGAGCCACTTAAGAGTCCCAAGTCTCCAGCACCCTCTTTCCCTAAATGGATATAAGAAGCACAACAGTAGTCATTAAGTGTAGCTGCTCAATCCCAATCTCTATCTCCATCCAAGCATCCAAATGTCCAAGAGGTGGGACATGACACCATCCATAGCTCTCGGTCCAAGGATATGCTTGTGCAACCTAATGTGACTAGATCAACTCATGCTCGATCTACACAGGTGAATGCTCAAAGGGCAACAAAAGACACAACCACTTCCGATTGCCCTAGGGACTTGACATCGCAATCCACCAAGAGCAGCCAACCCACTAGACTAGTCGCTACTACTTCCAAACAAGGATCACAGCAGTCACAGCCCTTGGCTGTGACAATGACCCTTGTGGAATGTGTCCTTAGCAGTTCACCTGGGGGGGAGGTATCGCAACCAGCATCCTTGACAACTCCAGCACTTCCAAAGAACCTAAAGCCTAGGCTTGAGGAGAAACCTCTCAAATATGTGGCCAAGGAGATGGCGCATCTGACCAATCAACCTAGCAAGGCTATCCAACAGGGTGCAGCTACGTCCCATGAGGACACACCAGAGAAGGAGAAAGTTGAGGCCCAACCAAGCACATCAACGGCTGTCCTAGTTTAGGTTTCTGAGTCGTTAAGCTATGCACCTTCACTGGCCAAGAAAAAGAGGAGAAAACAACGAAAACAACATTAGTTCAAGTGGTTGTGGACCCTAAGAGCATTGAGACCAAGAGCGCTGGAGAGCTGAGAAATAAAGCATCGAGTCCATCCACCAATGAACCCATTGATGTCTCTCCTAATAGCAGTGAAAGCTCAGACACATCCGTGTGCTCTGAAAAATCAAAGCAAGTGTTACCATCAACGGTTTCTTGCAACACTCAATCCACCAACAATAGAACTCGCATTGACCAATCAAGAGTGGATACAACGCTCTCACAATAGGGTGACAAATTTATACCAGTCACATCCAAGGAGAACCATGACGCAATAACAAGGCCTCAAGAGAAACATGGAGACCCCAAGAGCATAAGCAATCCTAGAGTTGACCAATCTTGCTCATCTAGGCCTAAGCCCCTAGCTAAGCTAAATCCTAGGCAAACTCCTAGAACAATGCATGAGATAGCAACCGACAAGCCCTCGTTGAACATAGAAGTGTCACAGAATGCTTAACTGAGTGGGATGCTAAGCTCAAAGTGTTTGCGTGTGTCTATGTCCTTGAAAACATGGGTGCATTCCCTAAGGAGCAGCTTGAAGAATACTTGCCATTTCCCCTATCCTGGGAAGAGCAATAACATCTTGGCAAGCACTATGACAAGCTCTTGCATGAACGCATGCGACTCACCTCTGACGAGGAAGCCGACGAACTACGCTTAACTGTAACATTCAATGATGTGCTCTGCCATCCAAATCTCTTAGAGATAGAGCAACTAAAGTAACAATCAGAGGGTCGAAGCCAATTTGAAAAACGTTGGTTTGAAAACCATGTTGCAATGGCCGAACTAGGAGCCCAATCTCAGAGGAGGGATTGGCCAAATGGCGGTCTCAAAGAGACCCAATCTATGTGGCACCAACTTCCTTTTGAGTGGTGACTACCATTCAGGGTACAAACTTAGCTGAAACTAGCCAAGAGAACTTTATATCTGATAAGGTTTTCACTGGGGAGGAGCTACATGTTGCAAGTAGACTAGGACAAGGTACCATGATACTTGATGTTGCAAAATACCTGATGTTATTAAGAAGGCTGTCGGGGGTACTGGATGCATGTGCCACACTCTAGTACAATCCCGAGTTCTACAATTGGTTTTTATCCTCACGAACTGACTTGGATTCATAAATATGTACATAAATAAACAATGAATTTTGTGACCCTGTATAGATAATATCAACACACACAAGCAATGATAGTCAAGCGCAGGGAGAAGAGTTGGGTTTGACAAGCTAAGTTGTGTGACCATTCCTGCCTCCAGGTGGAGGGTATGTAACCCTCATTACCGCCATAGGAAGCCCTGACCAACATCTCTGATGGTGTTGATAGGGTACCATCCCTTTCTATACACATTTTCCCCTTTCCGGTCTATCCTTTTGAGGATGAGCCCTGCCCCACTTCATGACAACCAGTCCATGCAACTTAGCATAAGCCAAGATCTGCTAATGGAGGCAAAACGAACATCATCATGGGGGCCATCCCTCTACAACAAACAATGCATGCCTCACCTCTCCCCTTCTCCCGTTAGATGCGCTTGATAACCCATTGTATAATCCCTTCCATGCAAATAGTTTTATCCTACCTCAGGGCCTAATCCTTGGTTTGCATTTTGCAAGTCCCCCTATGGTAGTAGCCATGGACCACATAGTGCAGCTGGCATGCAAGGAAGTTCTCCGCCGTTGGAAAGAGCATAAGGCACTAGCACCCCCACCAGAACGCTACTTGCCTAATCTAAAGAGGTACATGTAAAAAAGAGGCCCTAAACGACACCGCCCAGGATGCAGGCCGAAAACCCCCCAAGCCAAGAGGACGAGGGCTCAAGGGAGCACACAAGGTGTGGCAACACCAGCCGTGCAAGCTCCCACCAGACGCTCAAGCACCAAGTGCTCAAAAGAGAAGAGAGCAGCTCGAGACAAGCAGGAATTTGACTCATTGTTTAAAAACATTGTGGAAACAATTGCGGCCACCCAAGGACTACACCATCCGGGTCCGAGTCGACATCTTCCCTGCCCAGCCTCATAGGAGTCTCTCACTGGCACAGCCTCAGTCGCCCGACCACCCGGACTCGCCCCGCCTCGTGCAAATAGAGTAGCCCCTATGATACATAAGCATCTTAACAAAGGCCATCCTACCATAAATTTTTGTCTTTAAATGGTTAAAGGGACAGGCTCCCCACCTGTATAAACTTTCCTTACCTATTGCTAATATATGCCACATCTCTAACAAGCACCGGAATATGCATCGCAATCAGCATCATAGGATTTTGATAAAGTAATATCTTGACATGATTGCATCTATTCATTGTACTTGAGGCATGCAACTTGCATATACTCTCATGAAGTGACAAGTGGATGCAGGACGACGCAGGTTTTTGTGCAAACTTGTTCAATGCCCAAGTCACCGCAAGACCACCAACCTCACAAAGAACCACAAAACAGACATGCTGTCGAAAGCAAAAGTCACCTTTGTGAGTGCCCATGTCACATGGCCCAAAGCATGATCTTAACCACTTCCTCTTTCTGGATTACACTCTACGCCAAGCACTCACGGCAACTGTTACCCAGTTGTATTAATATCGCACGTTCCAAAGAGGCTTGCAATATCTCAAGTGTATCTCCCCATCTCAACAACTGCTTCTCTAACAACGAGACTAGGACACAATCATCACTGTAATATCCATTTCTTGAACCTTCGAAGCTTGACATTTCCCAACCCATTGAAAGGCTGATAGCCTCAACATATTGCAATGGTTGTACTCACACAAGTCCAAAAAAAAAAGGGAGAAAATAGAAGAGAAAGAAAAGAGCACAATAAAAAGAAACGAAAAAGAAAACGGAAAAGGGAAAAAGAAAAGAAAAGAATGAAAAGATACGAAGCAGCCATGATCACAGCACAACACCTAGGGGTCCTCAAATTAGGTACGTCCAGTGACCTTGGTCAGTTGGCTCCATCCCTAGTCCCCTAGCCCTTTAACATCACCCACAATTATTCAGGGCACATCAAGGGCAAGACATACCTAGGGAGCTTGTCTCGCCTATGGTTAGACTTGTCACCCTGACCCATTCGCACAATTCCCTCTTGCACTCTGCCTTAATACCATTGCAATCAATTGTGGTAAGCATGGCATGAATGGCCATGAAAAGTACACCATCCTCATCAAGCAAGTCCAATAGCTCCCCGCTACTGAAAGTGCGGTGTCCGTGTGTTCAAATATTCTATGTCGTAGAGTCACAATGCAAAGGCTGTCTCATACACCTTCACTTGTACTTCTTCTCAACATGGACAACTTTGCATCCACATATTGTTATGAGAAACCATCCCGCGGTCTTCTAACTACGTAATATCTAAGTATGCATGATCACTCACACAATATCTATGCTAAAACATAGACACAATTTGGGTCCTCAAGTCCAGGACAATACTCTCAGATTTCTTAGAGTTTGACCTGTCTCCCAAACTAATTGAACTTTGTCTTGTGCACGATAGAGAAGACTAGCAGTACCCCTAGGGAGAGACCACCTATGAGAGGTTTTCAATTGCAGGTATTGAAGAATCCAACGAAAGTGTCATTCGCTCTTCATCGACACCCAACTCTGAATTCTTATCCTTTATCATCCTACAAGCCCACTAAGAATCGTCATGTACAGAATCCCCAACAAACCAACACTTGTGCTGGCCATCAGTGCAATCTCCAACAAAGAACAACCCTACCACCAACCATCTAGGCTACTAGCGTGCCCCCAACGACCTTCCTCCATATCACCACTAACAATCCTCCACGGCAACCACCAATGTCCCTTCCACCCACGTTTTCAGTACAAGCCAAAGCCTGCTACCTACAACTATGAGTGCCATGGGACTGGCACTCATCTAGGGGGGGTAATGTTAATCGTCAGACAAACAAGGTCAAAAATTTGGAAAAGCTGAAGCAGAATGTTGGGGGTAAAGGCACCTCTGCCTAGCCACCTGTGTATTACTACACTGACAGTCACCACCACTACACATTGCAGGTGGCGAGCGCCCGTCACCGTCACTTTATTCTTTATTCTTTTAGTGACTGTTTGAATAAAGGAAGGCCCGGTCACACATTGTGACTGTTGGAGTTCCCATTTCTAGTCTCTCCCTTTCTTGCTCTTGCTCTCTCGCCATAATTCTTGAGTCCAACCTTTGATCCCTCGCTCCCTTTCAATTGGTATCACAACTTTGCTTTCCAACTCTTGAGCTTGGTTCGTAGCATTCTCAGCATCCCATCGACTCCCTACTTGCATTGGGTCTCCTTCGCGGCAGCCATATCTGACTCCTCCGAGATTGCGTCACTCCCTGGCTTCCCGAGCACCTTCCCGGCATCGTTGGGCACCTTCAGGGCATTACATTAGAGGTATATGATCATTTTCTTCAGGGTTTACTTCAATTCTCAGGTCTCACAAGCTGTAAATAAGTTGTGGGCAGCCATAGCTTACACCTCTTGGAGCTTCCTTCACCTGGATCTTGCTACCAACCTATCAAGACTTGATGAGGCTTATTGTAGGCCTTCTTTGGCCCTCATTTGTGCCCCCTTTGGGCCCCATTGTTGACACGTAGGACAGCAGACCCCCCAGCCAGCTCACTTTTTTTTGCGCCTATTTCAAAATCTGGCCCAAAAATCACTCTTTTTGTCATATCTCGGGCATTCGGAACCCGATTCAAGAAAGATAAGAGTCTAAGTTGGGGTTTTGGTATGCTTCAGACGCGATGGTGATATTGGATTTGCCAAATTCTAATGATCGAATCTTCTGCAACAGATTTCAGGTCTAAGACAGCATGTATTTGTATATCTATGCTTGTTTGGGCATGACTACATAACCGGTTTGATGCCTATTGCATCCCGATTGATTGGGGGATTGAAGTTACATGTAATGCTATGATTTTGGCCTGATTTTGGGACTGGAAATACACAGTTTATAACAGTAAATGCATGCTAAATACTCTTGGGCTGGAGCTATCTTTCATGCTTTGACATATGCCTATTGGTTTTAGATGTATGTCTTGGGTTATTCTATGATGTATTGATCATCGAGGGACGACTTTGAGCTTGTCATTGAATTTGGATGCTTTTGGAAGCTTGAGCTTATTTCAGCCCACACTTATTGACATTGGTATATGCTTTGATAGTAATGCTTCTTGGGTTTATGCATACCCGTTGCCTACGGCTTGATGCTCATGTCACGATTGATTACCCCATGCATACGTTGAGCTTGAGTGCTCATTGAAGCTCCACCTTGCATTTTGGATTATCTGGAGTAGTCTTCGATGTTGATTGGCTTGTCAGAGTTTGGATTGGGATGTATTTGATGTCTTACATGCTTACGGATGCTCTACCGCCTACATGTTCGGGATGTACTATTGATGTATTGTCTTGGACTTATGTCATTGGCACTGTGTCTTGCCTTGGCTTGAGCTCTTGAGCTTGTACATATGACTTTTGTGCCAGTGGGAGAATTCTTGAATGCTTATCAGACATTAAGCAGGTGGTACTTTTATGCATTGAGCCGTTACATGCCATTGAGCAATTATAGACACTTGAGACTTTGGGACTTCTTGCCTTTTGGGATGATACATCATATGTCTTGGTTCACTATATGCTTATGAACTAATTCTCAGTTTTGGATTTGTATCTTTGTGAATTGACACCTACTTGTGTCAAGTTTTGGTAGTGGTAGGAACACTTTGCCCTGTTGATTGGGGGGTATGCCTACTCACTGGCAGATGTTTGTATGATATACTTGGGTGTTGGATTCATGCTTATCGACCGTCATACGCTTATGCTATGCCTGCATGATGCCGACTTTGGTCTTGGCAATATCTGATTGCCTTGGGATCCGATTTTGGCACTGTAAGCTCTCTTTTATTGAAATCTGAAATTTATTACAGAAAGCATATATGTATGGATTGACATGGATTTTTCATGTTAAAACACTCTGAAATGATGTACTTTTACTAATACATGGTGGGCAACAGCTTTGGTTCCACTTTCCTCACCGTTTTCCCTCAGTTTTGGTGATTTTTTTGTCATTTTCTGCAGTAAACAAGCAATTTTGAACTGTCTACAATCTTCCAGCCTGCATTATGGCGAGTTTGTCCATTGATCATGCTATTTTCAACATCACTAAGCTTGATGGTATGAATTACTCTTATTGGAAGAGCTAGATTTGGCAGGTGTTGGTGCAAAAATGGCAGATCAAACCTTTGAGGTTAAGCGGGCATCCGCCTGCAACTATGCTAGATGAGGAATGGCTTGAGCTTGATGAGTTATGCAAGTCCACCATTGTATTGTCTCTCACAAAACAGATTCACTACAATGTATTTGAGAAAGAATAGAGTGCATGGCAGTTGTGGCATAAAATCAAGAATCTCTATGACAATAAAAGTCCAGCGAATCAAATGTATTAGCTGAAGTAGCTTATGGATCTGGGCATGAAGGAGAATGTGACTATGTCTGCTCACTTGAGTAGTTCCATGCTATACTCAAGAACTTGACTTCGTAGGACATCACTTTTGCAGAGGATGTCACTCCTCTTTTCTTACTTGGTACTCTTAATGAGTCATGGGATGTATTCTGCACTGCATTATGTGCCTCTACTGCTACCTTGACATTATCTAATGTTGAGAGTGCTCTTCTACAAGAATTCTGCAAGAAGAGGTTAACCGTAAGAATTTGGATGCCTCTCATGTGTCGCATGCTATGACAGTTAGAGGCAGGAATGATGGATATGGAAAGCATGGCAGTGGCACTGGCAATGGACGGGATTCTCAAAAATCTCGGTCCAAGTCTCGTGGGAAGTCACGTAGCAAATCCCGTGGCAGTAATGTAGATGTTACTTGTCACCATTGTGGGAAAAAGAGCCATATTAGGCCACAATGCCATGAATTACGCAATGAAAGGCGCAAAGATAAGGGGAAAGACAAAGTGCAAGATAAGTCTTCTGATCGCAACATAGTACCTGCAAAGTCCAGTGTTAAAATTGAAGAGATCAATGTTATGCAGCCTGAGAATGTTGATGATGATGATTATATCCTAGCAGCTTCTTCTAGTGCTTTGCAAATGACAGAGATACACTCTATGTATGCATAGTGTTGGCTCTTCGACTCAGGTGCATCCTTTTATGTAACACCTTGCCGAGAGTGGTTTCAATCATACCGTACTGTTTCGGGTTCGCTTGGGTGATGACAACTCTCTTGATATTGTGGGCATTGGTGATGTTAGGCTGCAATTTCCTTTTGGCAACAGTTTTGTTATGCAGGATGTACATCATGTACCTGCTTTGACACGCAGTCTCATATCAGCTGGACAGCTTGATGACGTAGGATATCATGTATGTTTTGGAGACTCTGCATGGAAGATCACTCGTGGCAAACTTGTGATTATGAGAGGTGCCAAGGCTGGCAGTCTCTACCCCTTGATTGTATTAGCTTCTTCCCTTGATCATGCTTTGTCTGTAGGGTTCTATCCCACATGTATCTCTTTGGCATGGCCGTTTGGGCCATATGTCTTTGAAGGGAATGAAAATGCTTTCTGGTTTGCATTACTTACTGCCCCTTGATTATGCATGTTTTGATTCATGTGAGCATTGTCTTTATGGAAAGCAGACTAGGTCTACGCATAAGAAGTCTGATAGGCCACGCATGAGTGAGCCCTTGGCATTGGTACATTTGGATGTCTATGGGCCCATGCCTTGTCAGTCTATGGGTGGTGCAAAGTATTTTGTTACTTTCATAGATGATTTTTCATAGAAAGTTTGGGCTTATCCCATTAAGCTAAAATCCGATGTCTTGGCTATGTTTCAGAAATGGCTTGCATTGGTTGAGAACCAGTCTAAAATGCCTAAGGACAAATAATGGGGGTGAGTATGTCTCACGTGCTTTTGAGTAGTTAT
This sequence comes from Lygodium microphyllum, assembly GCF_053477565.2. Classification (NCBI taxonomy): domain Eukaryota; kingdom Viridiplantae; phylum Streptophyta; class Polypodiopsida; order Schizaeales; family Lygodiaceae; genus Lygodium; species Lygodium microphyllum. The sequence continues at coordinate 38,461,214 of NC_141149.1, read as the reverse complement.
GTGATGAGAGGGGTATTAAGCGTCAGGTGACCGCCCCCTACACCCCCCCAGAATGGTTTGGCTAAGCAGATGAATAAAACCATCCAAGAGTGTGTACGCAGTATGCTTAGCCATGCAGGCCTACCACACAGAGCTTTTGGGCTGAGGCAGTTAGTACAACTGTGCATGTCATAAACAGATCACCTTCTAGTGGTTTGGATTTCCAGGTTGCAGAGGAGGTATGGACTGGAAAACCTCCCTCTTATGCGCATCTCCATGTCTTTGGATGTGAGGCACTTTGCCATGTGCTCAGGGACAAGAGAAGTAAGCTGGATCCCAAGAGTGTCAAATGCATTTTCCTTGGTTATGGGGATGCAAGCAAGATGGGTTATCGTCTCTGGGATCCGCAAGCGTGAAAAGTCATCCGCAGTCATGATGTAGTCTTCCATGAAGATAAAATGCATAGGGATCTTGAGAGAGTTGTTGAGATCTGCAGGGTCATATTTCAGGAGGAGCCGAGAGCTCCCACACAGCCAGTTGGACAGCCTACAGCTGCAGCAGATGCTCATGGTCAGGGTGTTGGATAGGCAGTTGGGCAGGCAGCAGAGCCTGCCATGAGACAATCTACTAGAGACAGATGCCCACCTGGTAGATTTCAGCCCTCGATGCATTATGTCTTGGTTACAGATATAGAAGAGCCTTTCACCTATGATGAGGCTATGCGCAGGGGTGACAGTCACTTCTAGGAGAGGGCTATGTAGTCTGAGATAGACTCCCTGCATAAGAATGACACTTGGGATTTGGTTTCCTTGCCTACGGGCAAGAAGGCTTTGCCATGCAAGTGGGTGTACAAGCTAAAAAGTACCCCTCGACACCCAAGCCGGCATACAAGGCTAGATTGGTAGCAAAGGATTTTGAGTAGGAGCATGGTGTGGACTTTGACGAGGTCTTTTCTCATGTGGTTAAGATGACCACCCTACGCTTAGTCTTGGCTTTGGTTGCTTAGCTTGACTTGGATTTATACCAAATGGATGTCAAGACAGCTTTCTTACATGGGGACTTGCATGATGAGATTTATATGGAGCAGCCTAAGGGCTTTGCAGAACCTAGCAGGGAGCACTTAGTGTGCAAATTGAAGAAAAGTCTTTATGTCTTGAAACAGGCACCTAGGGAGTGGTATCATAAGTTTGATGCCTTTATGCAGTCACAGGGCTACAGCCGGAGTGCTATGGATTCGTGTCTTTATATGAAGAAAGCTCATTATGGTTCTTTATTGATTTTGGTACTCTATGTGGATGATATGTTGATAGCAGGGAAAGCTCATGATGAGCTAGATGCTCTTAAGGCTCAGCTCAAGAAGAGCTTTGAGATGAAAGATCTGGGATAGGCCACTCACATACTTGGTATGCGCATTAGATGTGACAGGCATCAGGGACTCCTCTACTTGTCACAGAGGGAGTACATTCATAAAGTCCTTGAGCGCTTCCACATGTAGGACATAATGCCTATTGGCTGTCTATTGCCTTTTTATGTGAAGGTATCACAGGCTCATTGTCCGTAGACAGAAGAGTAGAAGGCCGAGATGGCCAAGATTCCCTATGCATCCACAGTGGGCAGTCTTATGTATACCATGATAGCCACTTGTCCAGATATTTCCTTTGCAGTTGGTGTTGTGGCACGCTATATGGCTACACCTGGAAAGAAGCATTGGGATGCCATGAAGGGTATCATGAGGTACCTGAAGGGCACTGCAAATATGTGCATATGCTATGGCAGCCAGGATACAAGAGTTGTGGGATACAGTGACTCTGATTATGTAGGACATGTAGATAGTAGGAAGTCTACTTCCGGCTATGTATTCACCTATGATGGAGGTGCTGTTTCTTGGATGTCCAGGGTGCTGAAATGCACGACCCTTTCTACTATAGAGGCCGAATATTTTGCAGCCCACTGAGGCTTGCAAGGAAGCCATTTGGTTGGGTCATTTAGTTGTGCTGACCTTGGCATTGATGCTATCCCTACACTGCATTCGAATTCTATGAGTGCTATTCAATTAGCCAAGAATCTGGTCTTCCATGCGAAGACGAAACACATTGAGGTGAGGTATCACTTCATACGTGGGGTCATTGAGGACAAGTCTGTTGATCTTGTCAAAATCTCAACTGAACAGAATCTTACAGATCTGCTCACAAAAAGCCTCTCTATAGAGTGCTTTGCCTTCCTCAGGAGGTTGATGGGTGTGCAATAAGATGATGTCTTTCCTCATCCTGTTCTACACGTGTACAAGTTGTACTATCTTTTTTCTTTTTCTTTTCACTCCTCACTAGGGCAGATTCACCTTTAAGTGGGAGGTTGTTGGGGGTAAAGGCACCTCTACCTAGCCGCCCGTATATTACTACACTGACAATCACCACCATTGCACACTGCAGGTGGTGGGCGCCCATCACCGTCACTTTATTCTTTATTCTTTTAGTGACTATTTGAATAAAGGAAGGCCCGATCACACATTGTGATTGTTGGAGTTCCCATTTCTAGTCTCTCCCTTTCTTGCTCTTGCTCTCCCGCCATAGCTCTCGAGTCCAACCTTCGATCCGTCACTCCCTTTCACAGAAGACAAATGCCAAGGCAAAGTGAAACGGAAGATGAAGGCATGCTAAGAAAAATCTAGAAACACAAGAAGCACAGAAAAATCCTAAATAAGGGAGAAATGCGCACAAGGAAAAGCGCAAGTCAATACTTTTGTAAAAGAGTGCAAGTACATCATGATTTAATTTAAGGAGCGATGGGCTCTCACCCGTGCAATTTGTAAATGTAGATGGGCGGTGGAAAGGAAGCTAGGAAGATAGAAGGACAATGGGAAAAAAGGCCTAGTCCCATGTAAAAAAAGGGGATAAGGGGATGACCGCCCAAAAGGGATTTAGGATTTTGTATATCAAATTAAAAAGTGAATGAGAAGCTCATTCTTGTGTGTGGCCAAAAGTGGGTCTCCTCTTCTTCTTCTTCTTCTTCTTCTTCTTCTTTTTCTTCTTCTTGCTTGCTTGAGCTTGTGCTTGAGAGAGGGAGTGTGAGAGTGTGAGGGAGTGAGTGTGTGAGGGTGAGGGTGAGGGGAGGAGAAGCTCTCCATCTTCTCCTCTCTTCTTCTCTTCTCTTCTCTTCTCTTGTCTTGCTTGCGGAAATGGAGCTTAGAGTGTGGAGCTTGAGGATGGAGCTTGCTTGAACCTTGCACTTGGATCATGGAGCTACCAGAGTGTGCAGGAGAGGAGGTAACTCGATGGGCATGGAGGTAAGCTCACTACACCCGTAGATAGGGATGGCATGTCGGCTATGTGAGAGGTAGCCATTAGTGCTCGGCTTGGAACGCTTGAAACAATAAGCGGTCTGTGGGTCTTGGCGATTGAGCAAAAGCTCCCACAAAGGGGTAGTCAACTAATCCTTAATATTGCTCAAATGCCGTCGAGACATATTCATCCCCATTGTTAGATTATTGGTATTTTGGTGTATGCCCAAATTAGTTCTCAACCATATCAAGAAAGTACATAACAACTTTGACTTTTGCTTAATAGGATAGGCCAAGACCTTATATGAGTAATCATCAATAAACATGACAAAATACTTTGCACTACTCCCTGAGAGATCCACCTTATAGAATATGTAATATACTACATGAGTTCAAAAGAAAAAGTATTACACTTAGTAAAATTTACAGGATTATATTAAAAAAAAGAGTTTTGCAATTACAATTTGAAAAAAAATTGTAAGTTTAATCAAGTAAAAGGGGTATTTCTTCATATTCTTTGAATACATGTTATATAAATGATTTCTTATAGGTGGACTCCCTAGGCACCACCCAAGCATGGGCAAGGCATGGGAACACACAAACATCTAAATGAATTAGAGCTAACAACCCATCCATGCACATAGAACCAACTTTTTATGTGTATTATGAGTCTGCCTCCTCCCATATAACCAACAATCACAAGTCAAGCCATGAATAATCAAAGGGTAGAAGATACTATAAATAAGTCAAGACTTTCATTACTTTTATAGACATATGCCCAAGATGGTGATGGAACTTAGAATGGGCCGGCACTGGCTCGTGCACTAGCCGGACCTCTATCTCATGCGCTCAACAACCCCACGGCCTCGCGGCTAGGAGCGTTGATGACACATACATTGCCTTCCTAGACATCTTGCGTTTGTATTACGTCGTTTGTAGTCCACTCTTCTCTCACCCACTACTCCTCAGAGGGAGTCCCTTACACGTTGCCTAATGGCACGAAGCACAAACATAGGGGGTCCTCCAACGGCTGAATGCCGCCACCCCTCTGCGACTCTCCTACACCTTGGGGATTGGCCCCTCGATGCGTCACTCAACATATAAACATTTCGCACAAAATCCACTCAAGGTACCATTTAATCGTATACAGGAATGTACCATTGTCCTTACTTCTCTTTCCCCTAGACCCCACGACTAGCCTATGGCTTAGGGTGTCCTGTCTCTCACTCAGCGTGGGTCAAGGTCCTAATGAAAGCAATTGCTGTGCATCCAAGATTTCTGATACCTTTAAATATTTCCATGATTTATGCAGATTTTGGATGCTAAGTGCTCAAACAATTATAAAATCAATATTGTGCACATGTGGAAAACATCCTTTCAATGATTTTCAACTACCATTCTTATGCGGTGTTGCACGAACCTAGCACCAAGGAAACCCTCGTGCTACTAGGCTCTTATTTTATAATTATTCACCGACCTATATGGCATGCAAACAAAAAACCAGCAATCTTTTCATCATTTTACTCCACATTTGGACACATTTTAACCACTCTACCCTCCCATCGATCAAATGTTACATTATGGTATAGATTTATAGGGCATTTTGCCATCATTTTATGTGTAAAAAGCGGGAGAAACACACTAGAACAGGAAGGGGGGTTGAACTGAGGCAAATCATCATGCTTGAGTCCCCACAAACATTCACAAACATTGTTCTTAATTTTCATTAATTTTCCGCACCCAAAATGCATTTTTCCCCTATTTTTATGATTTTCCTCTATTTTCCTTGTATTTTTCCTTATTTTTTGCATTACTTAATTACTGAAAATTCAAAATAGATTATGGGCTGTGGCCCTTAGTTCCTTCTTGCAACAAAAATGAAAATTTAGTTAGTGTTCCTATTCATTTTTCCATTTTTATGCCCAAAAATATCATTTTCCCTTGATTTTCCATATTTTACGTGTTTTAGTGTATTATTTTGAGCCACAAGATATATATTTTTCTGCTTTTCTAATTATGATCAACAAGTACTCATGGAAAACAGCAACATAAACAATTTTTAGCCCACATGAACAACATTTTATCAATCAAAAGCTATGAAATCTCAAATTTCCTTTGAAAAATTTGAATTACCGCTTATTTGCGTGTTTCGGGTTTCATGTCCATGGCTGCAAATCTGAAAATCAGCAGCACTTCATGCTCAGCACGATCACAAATCACCATTTCCAGCCCATGGAGCAATCCGATCAATGCCGAACAAGCCTCCACCATTCTTTCTTATTCCTTTCTCTTCCCACATGAATTCCCCCTTAGAAGAGAGAGAGGGAGGAGAGAGAAAGACTAGATTTCCATCTCAGCATTCAGACCATCAATTGAGGAGCGAAGGACGGCGATAGAGTCAACATTCAGGAGGGAAGCAAGGGCCAATGTCGATTGGATAGGTTGTGTGTAGGCTGCCATGATGATCATCAAGCATCAAGCGCAAAAATCGGGCGCAGATGGCACCATCCCTCCTCCACATTTTTTCTCATCTCTCTCCTCAACAGTTTCATGCTACATTTTAAATTTGGGCTCCCAAGGGTCATGCCCACTTTGGCCACTCTAATGTCCATCTCTTCGCATCTTGACCGTTTTCTTGGCCATTTTTCCGTCCGAACTCGGAATTGAACTTTGAAAAATCCTGGGCGTCCATCTTGGCATCACACATTGGCCAGTAGCTCGTGTCAACCTGCACGACTGTCTAAAAAATTATGAAAAATCAACAAGTGTCGCTCGGGCACCTTTAAAGCACTTTGGTGCTTAAAATCGTCCTAGATCGAGCCGCCGCCTTTGACGGTGAATATTTTTCCCTTGATATTCGTAATTTTTAGCTATTTTTAAGCACTTATCGGCACCAAAATTCCACTCTCAGATGGTGATGCTACAGAGATATATGTAGAAGATTGGTTATGCAAAAACATGCTCAATAGATCAAAAGATAAGTAAGGGATACATGCTTCCAACCTTGGTACCTCTAGCAAAAATGCGATTGCCACATGTGATCTTCCATGTAGAGTCAACAAAGAAGACATGATACCTATCATCATCCAACTATCGAGCTAAGATAAGGTTTTTAGTCAAACTTGGGACATGATGTACATCATGCAATATGAATGGAATACTAGTACCAACTACAGTCTCACATCACATGATACCTATCATCATCCAACTATCGAGCTAAGATAAGGTTTTTAGTCAAACTTGGGACATGATGTACATCATGCAATATGAATGGAATACTAGTACCAACTACAGTCTCACATCACATATGCCAACAATGTCACATACATGATCATCACAATAATGGAGTACTAGTACCAAATTGTAGTCTCACATCACCAATGCCAAGAATGTCATAATCATCACTCAGTCCGAACCTATAGCAATGTATCTCCAAAATTTAAACCTATGTTGATATAATCTTAGCATAGAATGCATAGCCATTCAAACAATCCTTTCAAATATGCCCAAGCAATTGTTGAACTACAACTTATGCATATGAACCTATTCTAAATACCATTCTCTCTAGCATGAGATCCTGCTTTGTAACGTGCCCGCTTCTCCGCTTGCGGGACATGTCTTAGCAGCCCATTGAGAGGAGGGTCTAGAAGGCTCCGCCTGGCACTCGTAGGGAATTGACACAAGGTTTGCGATCTAGGTCTTCTCGAGTCTACCCCAAGCGGAAGTGTCCAGCCGTTCCCACTTTGGATCGACCTGAGGTCAAGATTCCTTTCCTATCAGCAAAGTCTCTAGGAAAAAGCTAGCGTCAAGCTCTAGTTGTACCACCTTTCATAGGAACAACACAGACGAAATGGTTTCAAGCTACACTTGGTTCATGGAGAATGGGAAACGAGAGGGATGCGAAGCTTAACCTCTTTGCCGTATAGCATACTCCCATTCCTTTCCCCTAAAACAAAATAAACTAGAAATTCTACATCTACCAACACTAGGTCTTTGTTGTCTTATTATCTCAACATTTGAGAAAAGTTCCCAGCTAACCGGGACCACCCTTCCATAGGATGGACCTAAATCACATCCACCGCACTTTCCTCAGTTTGCTTTAGTTATCTAATTACCTAACACATTACGTTTTGACATGAAAATTTAGCTTCCTTAATTAAACAAATTAATCACGGGTTCCTTCATGTAACTTAGACACTGACACAAAAACAATGCCAAGCAAGTTCCTTTTTCTCCAATAACTGTCTTTATTTATCAAACTCCTAGAGTACATTCCATATCACGCCCGAAGGCTATCCAAGCAATCTACAGGATTGATGCTCCAAGTTCTACCCGTTGACTGGACTGAGTAATAATATGAAGTGGGGTCATAGATTTTCAGGAAATAATAAATCATAGGAAGCTTGGGGTATCCCTTCCTTTGATACATGTTCTTCTCATAGCGCCCTAGCACTTTGATCCTATCGGCAGGGATTACCCAAGTCACTTCTTCATACACATACTTGTTCTGCTTGACTTGCCGACCGCCAACATGTAGGGTTGTGTTTGCATGAGCTTTGACAAAGATGAATAGCTTCACGATCTTTAAATCCTCCATCCACTTGATTCTCTTCAAGTTGGTCTGAAGGTACGCAAGTCGGTGGGCTGCTATGTAGTATATTCGTGATTCTCCCATCCACCTATGTTCCGCGTACAGGGGTGAAGGATTGTAGATGCGGTCTAGAATATTCATCATTCCTAGCCTCCGTCGATAATCCGAGGCATGCATTGCAGTCATAAACATAACCTGGGACACCAAGAATTTGTTTCATGCTTCGTGACTCTGTAACCTAGCATCCATAAGTGAGTAAGAAAATGTTTTCAACAGAAAACACTACTCTATTGTACTCACCTTCCCCTAGCTGTCCCCTTATTCCCTTTAATTTCCTCCATTAAGCTCCTTTGTAAATATTGGATCCCATTGGTTCGCTCTGATACCAATTGTAGCGTGCCCGCTTGTCCGCTTCTGGGACACGTCTTAGCAGCCCATCGGGAGGAGGGTCTAGAAGGCTCCACCTGACACTCGTAGGGAATTTACATAGGGTTTGCGATCTAGGTCTTTCCGAGTTTGCCCCGAGTGGAAGTGTCCAGCCGTTCCCACTTTGGATCGACCTAAGGTCAGGATTCCTTTCCTATCAGCAAAGTCTCTAGGAAAAAGCTAGCGTCGAGCTCCAGTTGTACAACCTTTCGTAGGAACAATAGAGACGAAGCAGTTTCAAGCTACACTTGGTTCATGGAGAATGGGAAATGAGAGGGATGTGAAGCTCAACCTCTCTGCTATATGGCATAGTCCCATTCATTTTTCCTAAAATAGAATAAACCAGAAATTCTACATGTACCGACAATAGGTCTTCATTGTCTTATTATCTCAACATTTGAGAAAAGTTCCCAGCTAACCAGGACCACCCTTCCATAGGATGGACCTAAATCACGTTCACCACACTTTCCTTAGTTTGCTTTAGTTATCTAGTTACCTAACACATTACGTTTTGACATGCAAAATCAGCTTCCTTGATTAAAAAAATGAATCATGGGTTTCTTCACGTAACTTAGGCACTGACACAAAAACAATGCCAAGCAAGTCCCTTTTTCTCCAATAACTACTCTTTATTTATCAAAATCTTGGAGTACATCCCACATCATGCCCGAAGGCTATCTAAGCAATCTATAGGATTGGTGCTCCAAGTTCTGCCCATTGACTAGTACACGGACCTTGAGATCCCATCTCGAGTCATGTCCGCCTCTTGTGAGGGAACCAAAGGCAAGGGATTTACAGCCACAGCCTCCCCTGGCACCCAAGCGTCCTCCTGCTCCAAGCAGTACCCACGGAGAGACCTTTTGCGACAGGTTAGGTCCATATACCCGGCACGGCTATCAACCCCCTTGGATAGGGCTAGGTAGACAGTCGGAGGTAAGTGTTCCTGCCTCTCCCTCCAGGCTTTCAACATGAAGCATTAAGTGTTTTCCTTGAATTAATTCCTTGAGCAGAGAGATCAAATAGTGTACCTAAGTACAAGCACAAACATTTTGGAGGTCATTTGTATAGCCGACTGCTAAGGTGTCACTCCTTTTTTCCCCGGTTGCTCCAAGCATCCAATCTTGGGTCTTTTCGTGACTTGGCAAGAACCCAATAATTTCAACAAGATTACGCAAGCAAATGGTATTGGTAAGTTGACTTATACTTGCCCTTCTCCCTTAGGTTTTACCTTAGGGTATCTTAGTCCCTAACTCAAGGATTAGCCGGTCATTCAAGGCAACGGACATGCCTTATTCGCAACCCAACCAAGGGTCTTCTAATCTCTAATTCCAACCAAGCTCAGTTAACACACATGGCAAACATGATTCTTCATTTAGACTTTCAAGATGCAGTCTAGATTCATACGATCCTTCCAATTCTCTTAGTGCGGTTCTATGCAAGATTTCCCAATCAACCTTAACCATCGTGCACATTGTGCATTTAGTATAGTTGTACCTCCTAAACAACTTTCATCTCTCTTTATTCTTCGCAACGAGTACTTATTTCTAATGCATTGGATCACATGTGACTTGCGTCTATGAAAGTCTAGGGTTTTGTCTAACAATGCAAGTGTATCTCATGAACATAAATTAACATTTCATGTTTTTCATTTAACCATGATCGCTAAACGTGAATTTTAAATGACTACTCATGCACTGAACTAGCTAAAAAGCTATCATTTTATGTGAAGTAAGGCGATAACCTTATCATTTTATGTGAGTAAAAGCTATCATTTCATGCATAAAATCTTATGCAAATTCCAACTCTATCATTTCGCGCATGCAACTTAGTACTTAGAGTAAACAAAACCCTGAGACTCGTTCTTGTTCCATGCACGTCGCAAACCATTTCATCTTTTCCATGAGAAATAATACCTAATTAATTTTAAAGCTTAAAACCTAGGTTTGATTCATGTTTGTTGCGTTGGTTGCTCCGCTTGCCTCTCCAACATTACCGGTAGCTTGGGCACCTACGCTTCCTGTGACTTTCTTTTTGGGAGCCATTCGCCTCGTGGAGATTGGGTAGTCGGAACCTTAATGGGTTTTGGGTTGACAAGTTGAGGTGAGAAAGATTGCTGGATGGGCTCCTTTGCCGAGGGAGTGGTTTGGGTGTGGCTTGTTGCGGTTGCCAACTCTCACTCCCTCTCCTTCCTTCTTTCTCCCTCTCTCTCTTCTTCTTCTTTTCACTTATTATCCTTCTCTCTCTCTTTCTCTCTCTCTCTCTCTCCCTCTCTTCTTCTCCACTTATTCTCCTACTCTTTCTCTCTCTCTCCCTCTCTTCTTCTCCACTTATTCTCCTACTCTCTCTCTCTCTCTCTCCCTCTCTTCTTCTCCTTCTCCCACTTCTTTTCTCCTTCTGCTCCTTCCCTCTCTTTCTCTTCCTCTTCTCTTCTTTTCTCCTTCTACTCTTCTTCTTCTTCTACTACTACTACTTCTCTCCTCTCTCCCTCTCCCTCTTCTTCTTCTTCTTTTACCTCTCTCCTTCCCCTTCTTCTTCTCCTCTCCTCCTTCTCTCCCTCTTCTTCCTCTTCCTCTACCTCTCTCCTCCTCCTTCTCTTCTTCTACTTCTCTCCCTCTACTTCCTCTTCCTCTACCTCTTTCCTACTCCTCCTCTTCTTCTACTTCTCTCCCTCTACTTCCCTCTCCCACTCCTTTTCCTCTCTGCTTCTCCTTCTCTCCCTCTTCTTTTTTTCTCCTCACACCTTTTTCTCTCCTCACTCCTTCTCTCCCACTTCTTCCCTTCTCTCTCCCACTCCTTCTTCTCACCTTCTCCTCTCTCCCTCTTCCCTTCTCTCTCCCACTCTTTCTTCTTCTCACCTTCTCCTTCTCTCTCCCTCTTCCTCCTCTTCTCTCTCTCCCTCCTTCTTTCTCTTCTCTCACCCTCTCCTTCTTATCCTCTCCTTCTCCTTTTCTCCTCACGGCCCGAAACAATCGGGGAGGGAGGCGGCTTGTTTGGAGGGCCCAGGGAGGGTCCCGCAGTGGTCGTAAATAGGGGGTTCCTCCTGACGTACCAAGTGGTGGGGATGGCGCAAGGAAGGGGCCATAGCCTCGGAGTGCCGCCAAGCGAGGAGGGGGAAAAACCTATAGTCGGAGGCCTAAGGCTGACGGGGGGAGGGTGGCGATGTAGCCTCCTCCCTTGCTCTGGGGAGGGGAGAAGTCTCCCCTTATATAGGGGAGGGGAGGAGGTAGGTGGCATGGCCACCCCTCCCACCTGGGGGGTTGCATGCTCCCCAGCACCATCGCTTCCTCTCTCTCTCTCCCCGACATGCTACCGATAGGGAGAGAGGGGGGAGTAAAAAAAATTGAACTAATGATTTTTTTTTTACTTTTTATTTTTCCTTTAAAATTTCAGGGGAGGGTTCCTATGGCCCATTACATGCTTGATATCTCTTTATCATGAGCTTGTTATATGCCTAAGCTTATCTCCTTGAAGAAAAATTCAATTTTGGGGTTTTTTGGAGTATCTTTAATTAAGCCTAGTCTCATTCTTATAACTTCAATTATTCTTAAGCTCAAATTGATGGTTTATTGAGGTCTTAGGTTTTTTCTAACCATAATTTCTTTCTTCAGCTAAATATAGGTCCATTACAAGTTGTGTGGAAAAACCATCTTTGCAAAGAGTTGTATAAGATAGCCCTTTAAATTTATAGGCTTGTAAGTTCTTATTAGATCGACTCATCTTAAACAATCTTCATTTAAATCTCCCTAGCAAGGATAATGTCCTATTAGTTCGAAGGAATAACAATCATGGTTAGAGATGCAATACTCTACTATCCTTTCCAAGGGTTGAGACCATTTAGTATAAATTGTTATAATAACATCAAGGTTATTAAACCTAGTCAAATCTAGCTTCCTTGTTTATGATTTTCATTGAGTATAATTTTCTTAGGGAAGGCCACATATTTAATGTGACAATTCATCAAGTATACCTATACGTTTCTTTTGGGTACTAGATAATGAATCTATCATTTTACTTCAATCAATCTTAAAATACCTCATGATGCAAGCATTAGTCCCATCATGGGAGACAATGTTCCTTTTAAAAATCCACTTTCAAGGTGACTACATTATTGTCCATCTACTTAAATCATGAGGTATCCATAAAAATCCTCAAACCTTGATGAGTAGTTTCTCTATACTTTATCTAACCCTTTGAATTAATAATCCCATTATTATTGTAAACAAAGTATACTTTCTAAACACAATACAGGAATCTAGCTTGATTGATACAATGGGATGTTCGTTCATATGTATGACCTCTTGCCAACTCCTAAGCTCCTTCACTTGGGGGCCATCATGAGCATGTGAACTCTCCTAACATGTCCCTTGTATTGATCTTCCTTGGTTATTTGTTGGTCTTTTAAAGCTTATATATCCTTGAACTAGGATTTGCTAAGGTAAAAAGAACAAGAAGAAGAGAAATGCATGGATTTTGGAAAGGTAATAGAGGTACTTCAAGGTATGGTGGAGGATGGCCCTTGGAGGGGTTTGATAGTATGGTATTCTTTAGATAACAAAAATTCTGAGGTTCAAGGTATTTTGGATAGGTTGTGGATAGAAAGAAAAATAAGTGAGATTGTAACAAAGGTGATGTTGCTAAGGAAATAGATATTGAGAAGAGTATGCAATGGGATTTTATTAGAAGATATAGAGGCTATTAATAATGGATCAATAGGATGATTCTTAGAGTTGTAGGGAAGATGATTCATAGTGCAAGAGGACAAGCTAATCTCCAACTCAATGATTCTTGGTGCCTTCTCACCTTCAATTTCCTCTCTACAACTCTATTCCTCCTCCTCTCTCTCTCTCTTCTCTATTGACTATGAAAGCATAAAGGATGAGGGAAAAAAACCTTAATGCTTTTTATAATGGTTGCTTATATGGCTTTAATTTCTCTCATAAGTGTACCCTCTCTCCCTTATCATCCTTGCAATCAATGCTATCTTTCTCCTTCTCTTTATTATGAGTTAGTTTCCCTTTATCAGTTAGGCCAATGGTGGCTCCACAATTAGTGATGATAAGGAGGGCTAGATTGGATGGACTTAACCCTCCTCATTCCAATGTTGGTCCACCTAAGATTTTGCTCAACCCTATGAAGATGAAAATTACAAGACTTGTCATGAATATTCCTTACCCTTAGCCACTTCTTCCCTTCTTCCTATATGATGTGAGCTCAATGATTCTTCAATGTCCTCATGGTGAAAGAGGGGGAAGGGAAAACATGCCAATGATGTTAAGAAAATCAATGGAATATAAATGATTTTAAAAATTAATCTTTTAATTCCTTTTTTCTATTAAACTTATAATTGACAAATCTATTAAGTTGATATTGATCTTACATGGTAAGCACTGAGAACTTCATAAGCCATACTTTTTAGAAATAGAAAAAATAAGAAAAGTTTCTCACAAACCTCCGCACCTACAAATGTACTGATTGACTACTACTGAGACACACACACACACACTCTCTCTCTCTCTCTCTCTCTCTCTCTCTCTCTCTCTCTCTAAATGTGTTCAATATAATGCGCATGATGTTGATTTCCTTCTGTTTCAAAAATGGTGTAGCATTTCTCTCTCTCTCCCACCGTCTCTTCCCACCTATATTTCCTCGAGTCTCTCTATGAGCTTGAGGATACTCCCCAAAGTGATGTTGCTTCTCTTTCTTTCTGCTTTGAGTCCACCTACTATTAGAAGATTCTTTTGGTTGAGATGATTCTAGCTTTGAGAAGGTCATAAGCAATGGTGGAGCTAATGCAACGAATTTTACCAATGAGAGATTACAAAGATTGACAAATTATACCTCCAATCCATCCTCTTTAAATGGAAAATATATTGAAGTGCATGCAAGGATTACACACATTTTTGAAGTCTTAGATGATGAGGTTAGCCTTGTGGAGAGTAGTATCTTAGGCAATATTGCAAGACATCTCTCTAATGGCAAGCCTACGGATGTTTCCACTTCTTCTCCACAGACAAACAAAGGGGAACAAGACTGGTCTCCCCTTGATGATGATGATAGTGAAGTGTAGTAGGTGTCTGGTATAGGAGCCTAGTGGCTTGATAAAGCCTTTGAGCACGATCAAAATTCTAAACCAACTACGAGTGGCTACCTTATAGTAGCGGATCTATAGATCTTTTTCAAGATCAGAGATTGATTGCTGATACACACACAATTAAAGGCAACAATAGCAGCAACATTTAAAGCAAGGACCACAAGTGGTGCATTTATGAGCTAATGGGTGCAAGAGTAGTAAATACCATTGGTACAGTACATGGGTAGAGGGAATATTGCAGTAAGAAGTAGGCTATAGAAGGAAGAGACTTACCCAAATAAAAGGTTTGTGAGACAATCGAGGTATCAAAAGCTTGACTATTAGATTTTCTATGTGTCCCTTGCACTAATCCTTTGATTGGAATCCTATGTGATACCACATTAGTAGAGTTTTCCTCTTTGCATGTCTTGAGTCATGGCTTGTGGTAGCAATACTTCCATTGTGTATGCATCATTGGTTGCCTCAAGTCTATCAGATATTGTTATCCCTCCATCTTTTGTTCTTGAGTATTTAGTCACTATCATTTTTTCCTCTACTAAGACTATTGTGATGTTCCATCTAGCAATACACATTTGAGTATTTCCTTTATTGAGTATCTTGGTATCTCTCTTTATTTCCTTGACTATGTCAGACTTTGGAATCAAGTCACTCACTCTAGATTAGGATGTCAGTGTCCACGCGTGTTGGCTATGAATATGATTGCCCTTTACTATGTGGTGACGGTGCTTGGACCCAATTACACATGGCAACCATGATCATCATTCTTATGTGTGCTAAGATAAATTCATATGCATTTGCAAGGTTGCCTGATGTAGTCCCACAAGCAAGACTATCTAGGTCTAATCATCGCCAAATTGTCCCATCTTCTGAGGCTCCTTCTATCCTCAGCAATGATACATCCTGAGCACAACAACCGTCTCAGAAATTGCATATATTTTGTTCATGTTCCACTCCACTAACTGGTCACACCTCTGTACCTTTGTCAATTTCTTCCACTAGTCCACTAAGCCTAGCAAATCATTTCTTGGCTACTATGAAATCAATTTCTATCTTGCCAATACCCCCTTATACATCTTTAGTTCATGTCCCAATGGCCCACTCACCTAGTATTTCATTTTCCAAGTTCTCAATATCTTCCACCGAATGCTCCATCAATTTGATATGGCTTATACAATCAACTTCCTTGTTCAAGTTAATGCGCCTCACAAAGTCATTGTTATTCAAAACTTCAATGTGCAAAAAGGCTACAACCTTGCTACTAGTGGTAAAGCATGGATGGCTAGCCTAGAATGACGCAATCACTACATTTTGCATTAGATTTCAACCCAACTGAATAGATACATAGAATCTAAAAAGGCTATGCAATCTTAAACAAGGTAATTGATTTTTCCAAGCCTACTGTTCAAGCCTATACAACTAAGTTTAGCCTACTCAAAAGTAGAATTGACCCAAATGCCCAATCCAAAGATGAGATGTTAAATATCTTGTATGTTTAAGTCTTCAATAAGCTAATCCAAAAAAGATTTTGCTTCTGATGATTTTTTTGGTAATAGTATCAATCCATTTTGCGAAAAAACTCTTAGATCAGAACAGTTTCTAAAGAAAAAGTAAAAAAAATGACAAAATCCACCAAGTTGGCCCAAAAAACCAGAGTAATGACACTATTGATTCTCATTTGGATTCCACTGTGGAGGTAGAATCGAGTTGAGGAAACTGATAGAGGAGGAGAAAGAGAAAAAGCCCAGTAAGAGTAAAATGAAGGAAAAGGGCATGAAAACATTGAAAAGCATTCTAAAAAAATGAGGTTGAAAACCTACAGTGCTTACAATTCAATAATCCCAACCACATTCAAGCTGAATGTAGCCTAAATCAAAGATGGTATTGTATGTGTAACATGGCCACTCATAACATCGAGTACTATCGATACATTGGTAGGTACAACATAGCCCACCCAAGAGGATGGCAAGGTATAGGAGCATCCCTATTGTTTGGACAATGGACCACCACTTTGGCCACCCAAGCACAAACACCTGCAATTGCTTGCACAAATGGAGAGTACTAGCAACTTGACAGTGGTCATGGTATGTGTGCGAGAGAAGGGCTTATTGGTTCCCATCCAGTTTCTTTTGTACACTGGAGTACTAGCATTGGCCCCCATCCAGAATAGTAATATTCATTGGCCCCCATGTTTTTTTTTTTGTATATAAGGAGTCTAGAGATCTGACTCTCTAGAAGCTCATGTATATGATGCCCAAAAAAGGAAGGACAAGAAGCACCTATGCCTAGAGCCAACACGATTGAAATCAAGAAACTAACAAAGCTAAATGTTCATGTGGTAACCCGATTTGGAAAAACATACAAGGAAGTTGCATTGAAACCCACAAGCACTTTGTGGGCAGTGCAAGAGAAAGTACACCATCCAATGGCAAGATGTTTACCACATGAGAGTTAGTTGCGATAAAATATCCACCACCTCTAGTCAAGAAGTTATACTCGCAAGTTAGTCTAGTAGCTCCTATGAGGAGAAGAATTCTATGTCGCACAAGGATAATTGAGATAATAAAACTATGATAGAAATGAAAGGAATCTGCATTTCACTACAATGGATTATCCATAGTAACTAGTAGTGAGATGCATATATATCTTGCCAAGAGAGGGAGTATAACAAGGTGTGAAGCTAAACCCACACTTAGGATGGAGTCACCCAAAATCCAAAATGAACATAGGCCTCAAATCTACAAAGTCCAAACCACACCAAGAATATGAATAGGCAGTCAACCCTAAGCAAGAGAAAAACAAGAAAGTTATGAGGGAAGATCCCCAACCCAATGGAATTAAGAATCCGTATGGTCATCCTAAAATTCACAAAGGGAAGCAACTAGAGGCTTATCCTAGCAACAAAAGAATCATACACCAGATGATCATCGCAATAGAGAGCACATGAAGAATCTAGAAGATTAACCCAATAATGACATGGTAAGACCCTAGAGATCAATCCTAGAGGTAGTAGAAACCAAAAAAATGATGTTGATCACGCAATAGCAAAGCGAAACACAACTCACAATAGTAGAGCAAAACACGCCAAAAATTTTGGATATTCCAAACTCATCCAAAGAACTAATGAGATGGGGTTGGGACAAGGCTAGGACATAATTGTCGATGTAATATCCAGTTCCGCAACCTTTGAATCTCAGCATTTCCCGCTCCAATTGAAAGGCTAATAGCCTCAATGTATTGCAATGGTTGTACTCATGTTATTCTTTTATTTTAAGGGAGAAAGAAAAGGAAAGAAGAAAAATAAAAATAAAAAGGAAAAATAAGAAAAATAAACAAAAAAAGGAGAAAGAAGAAGAAGCACTCACAATCACAGCATGACACCTAGGGGTCCTCAAAGTAGGTACGCCCAATGACCTTAGTCGGCTGGCTCTATCCCTAGTCCCCTAGCCCTCTACACATCCCCCACAATTATTCATGACACATCAAGGGCAGGACTCTAGTACATCTCTTGAATCTTATACCAACTTTCAAGGATCACCTATTGAAGATGATTCAACCAAAGTGCCCAATGTTACAAGAACTTAAAGTAGCAATGGTTACTACTAACGCCCTAAAGGTGATAGTTCAAAGAATCCAACAAGAGCCAATACCACATGACCCATTTTTAGATCTGACCATTCCAATAATTCAATATGTCCTACTCAACCATGGATCCAATGTCAACATCATAACACTAACAACCTATCAAGAATTAGGATTGATGGATTGGGAACCCATCCCGATCAAAATGGCAATTTAGCAATGGGTGAGACCACTTAACATCATACGGTCAATCCTCTTGGAAATTGCTACAATTCAATTTTGGGTCTAAATAGTTGTGTTAAATATGGAGCACACATGTAAAAATTATCACCTATTGTTGGGAGGGCCTTGGCTTTTCTAAGCAAGAGTAACCCAGAAACTAGGATAAAGACAAACTCACAATCTGCATGAATCAACATAAAGTCACTAGTATGTTCTTGAAAAATGTTACCCCTCCCTCACTACAATGCAAACTGGCTATAGCCAAAACAATCAATATGATAGAAGGCTTAAGCAATCATGAGGAGGAGGAATTTTGAAAGGCTAATGCACATTTATAGCCATGGTATCTAATTAATGTGTTGCAAATCAGTGTACAATATATGCAGCCATAGAGATTACGTGACAAAACCCTTGAGAACAAGGAAAAGGACCACATTCCAAATAGTTCCAAAATTGAGAGCCCGAACTGTGAGAAGTAAGATGTTGATATTGATGAGATTGCTGAAGCCTAGATATAAAAGAAGTACTAGGATAGAATCCAGAGTTTGAAGCACAAATGTAGAAAGCCATGAAAGTGAAGTTCCTTGGAATTCCAAAATCGTGAAGATCAGTGCCTAACTAGAGCCGCAATTCTGTGAGCAACTCATGAGTTTGCAAACTCAATTTAAAGACATGTTCACTTGGGAGTACTCAGGGATGAAAGGACTGGATCCTAAATTCTACTAGCACTAGATTTACTTGAAATCGGATGTTGTTCCAATTTGGATGAAATGATATCGTATGAGCCCGCACATGGCCAAATAGGTCAAATAGGCCGACTATTGCAAGTTGGCTTCATAGCCCTAGTAGATCGAGGTCATTGGATTCTGTCAATTGTCATAGTCCCCAAGAAGAACAAGAAGTTGTGGATCTATGTTGATAGCCACTATTTGGATTTGTTTCCCATTCCCTACTAGGATACTATTATGGATGAGGTGGGTGACCATGAGATGTACTCTTTTCTTTGGTTTCAATGGCTACAACTAGGCTAGTCTTATCCTAGAAGATCAACCTAAAATAGTGTTCATTATTGTCTAGGATGTGTATGTCTATATGGTAGTGTGGTTTGACCTCAAGAACGCTTTGACCTCTTTTTAGAGAGACATGTAGGAGATCTTTGGGTCTTATTCAACTGGTGTTATGAAAGTGTTTTTGGATGACTATAGTGTATTTGGAAAAAAAAAAGCTTAGTTTGATGCACCTCTAGTTTTGTCTAACACACTACCAAGAGGTAAGCTTAAGTTTAAATATTTTAAAATGTATGTTTGCTATTAAATGAGAAATTTTATTCGGCCACATTATTTCTCAATATGGCATTGTTGTTGATCCCACCAAGATGGCAGCAATCATGCAAGCTACAATGCCAAATTCACCATCCACACTACTCAATTTCTTGGGGAAAATTCAATGGCCATGGTCGCGACCTAGTACTTTGAGTGTGCTTCATTGTCCCCTTGATCAAATTGGCACATGTGACAAGATCTATCTTTTCGTAGAATTAAGAGATGAACTTAGCATTTCATCACCTCATGCTATTTCCCTCAAGAGCCCCAATTGTGATCCCATTAGATTGGGAGAAACCATTTTATATATTTGTTGATGCATCGGGTATGGATTTTGGTAGTGTGTTTATGCAAGAAGATGCCAATGGATGGTTCCACCTAGTATTGTATATAAGGAAGAGATTGTTGTTAACCCCAACACGAAGAAAGCAAAATGAAGTGGAAAAGACGCAGGGCAAAGACGGAAAAAAGGTAGCCCGACTAAAGAAAGAAAAGGAGAAAAGGCCAAAAGCGCAAGGGCAACCTTAAAAGTCCAAGGCAAAGGTAAAAGGGGAAAGGCGCATTTTAAAATAAAAAGGCGCACCCTGAAATCTTGTAAAAGAGCGCCGGGCTCTTACCCGTGCAATTTGTAAATGTAGATGGGCAGTGGAAAGGAAGCTAGGAAGATAGAAGGACAATGGAAAAAAGGGCCTAGGCTATGGCCGGCCATGTAAAAAGGGGAAAAAGGGGATGACCGCCCAAAAGGGATTTAGGGTTTTGTATATAAAGTTGAAAAGTGAATGAGAAGCTCATTCTTGTGTGTGGCCAAAAGTAGCTCTCCTCTTCTTCTTCTTCTTCTTGTTCTTGCTTGCTTGAGCTTGTGCTTGAGAGAGAGTGTGTGAGAGTGTGAGGGAGTGAGTGTGTGAGGGTGAGGGACCGAGGAGGAGAAGCTCTCCATTGTCTCCTCTCTTCTTCTCTTCTCTTCTCTTCTCTTGTCTTGCTTGCGGCAATGGAGCTTGGGGCGTGGAGTTTGAGGATGGAGCTTGCTTGAAGCTTGCACCTGGATCGTGGAGCTACGGGAGTGTGCGGGAGAGGAGGTAACTCAAACGACACGGAGGTAAGCTCACTACACCCGTAGATATGGATGGCGCGTCGGCTATGTGAGAGGTAGCCATTAGTGCTCGGCTTGGAACACTTGAAACAATAAGCGGTCCAAGGGTCTTGGCGGTTGAGTGAAAGCTCCCACATTTTGGTTCCATTGCCGGGACCTACGGATTCAAGCCTTGAGCGCTTGCGCGCTTCGAATCGAGCATCAAAGTAAGGGTTTCCCTAAACTGGTGCTTGAGATAGGTAGGAAGGGAGGGGGTTGAAGATGGTATTCGATCTCCTTGGTAAGTAGGTTTTTTGCTTTCTGTGATTTATATTGTGGAATGGAGTAGCATAGGTATTTATTTTGTGATTCGGATGCATTTAGGGTAGGAAAAAACAAAGAAAAAGAACAAAAAATAGGCAAACAACAGGGTTTTCTGTTGTTGTATAACAGGCTAAAACAGGGAAACAGGGGACCAGATTCATGTTCTGGGAAGGCAGGGACAGGGAACTGGCTGTGAGGTTCTGCAGTGCTGGGGAAGGACCTTAAAAGGCCTGGGAGGCCAGGACAGACCTCATTTCCTTGGTTTGCCTTGAGAGAGAGAGAGAGAGAGAGAACTTCTGGTTCACAGGGCGAGGAAGCGCTGCCCCGATTCTAGGCATTGGTGATTTGTATTACTCCAGGTGAGTCTGGTGTTTTCTAACAAGTGCCCTGATCAAATTTAGAAAGTATGTGGTGATTTGTGCACCAGACAGTGAGGAGGGGTCAAAGGCGTGGGAATTGCGTCTGCTCCGCCGACGCACTCGGACCAACTCGCTGTGGTTCGATTCCCAGAATCGGACCACCCGAGTTCGGGAGTCGGACCGTCCGATTCCCAGAATCGGACCATCCCGATTGGACGTGCCACGTGGCACTCGGACCAACCCGTCCGATTTTGAGAATCGGACGCTCGGACGCTCGGACCAATCCATCCGACTCGGACACTCGGACGAGTCCATAATCGGACCACTCACAATCGGACCAGCTGGTCCGATTCCCAGAATCGGACCAGACAGAATCAGACCACCCTGTCCGATCCAATTCCCAGAATCGGACCAATTGAAAATCGGACCACTTTTTGATCCGATCAGACGTGACCAAAATCAGACCACTGGTCCGATCGAACCCACCAAAATCGGACGTCCGATTCTGATAATCGGACTCCTGAAAATCGGACATCTGAGAATCGGACAAAAAACTGTCAAAATCGGACACATGCCTAGAACACAAATTTTGATACATCTAAACCCCGAGATTGACCCCAAGGCTGCGTAGAGCTAAAGGCACATCACAGATCCATAACCGGGCTAAAGTTTAGAGCACGTAGCTCAAAATTTGGCTATAAACGGTCCTCCAAATTGCATATGGCGTCTACCGTAACGGCCCTGCGGGCCGGGGGGGACTGCTCCCCCCGGACCCCCACAGAGGGGGCTCTGCCCCCTCCGCACCTCCCCCGAGTAGGTTGGAGAGAAAACGCGCACCGTGACAGGTCTTCCAAATTGGACCCTAGCATAGCAATGGCTCTACATGAGCAAGGAGTCCCACTTGCAATAGAGCAACCAAAAGCCCATACCCGAACAGAGACAAACAGAGACCCTAGAACCTCAATGGGCCAATCTAGCCATCAAGGGCAAAAAGGCCACAACATGAGAACACAAAGACATTGTGTTCAAACCGTGTCTAGTCAGAGCAAAATGCAACTTCAGCAAGCTACAAATGCGAAGATGACTAGACCTGACACTCTTGACGAGAGATGTACCTTGAATAGCACTGCACTGATGATCCAAGACAGCAGTGGAGAATCCACATCTGATCGTGCAGTCGAGAACTCAAGGGCATCTGTCAGAAGGCTTAAATTTACAAGCCAGGACCCGGAAGATGAAGACATAGTACCACCTGCCTATCTTAGGGTCAAACTCGACGCGAAAAGAGAGCATACTATCGATGCTCTGATTGATGAAGGAGTAGATTTCAATATCTTGACCTATGAATCATGGACCCTACTGGGCCAACCGGAGCTCACACCGACTAGCGCAACTCTTAGCCCTTATGGGGGACACCCACAAGCACTCATGGGGAAGTGCAAGATCCTAGCAACTATTGAAACTGAAAGCTTGCCTATCCTATTTCATGTTCCTCCAAATAGTGCTAGCTGCAGGAAAGAAACCCTCCTTGGAAGACCCTTCAAAAGGGTGACCAAGTGTGAGGCCGACTATGTAGCACAGAGGATACACCTGACACTACCGGGTGTGAGGATAGTCACAACCTTTAGCAAGGGTGACCTCATCGAACCTCAAGGGAAGGGCAAGGAAGGTGATGACATAACAGTCACGCCCACAAACGAGGGCAAGGACTTGTTGGAAGAGTTGATACAAGCACAGGTCGAATAACGAGAACCAGTGAGTGAGGCCATGCCGGAAACAAGAAGGTCAAGAGACAAGGCCAAGGACACGGTTTGGACTCACAAATATCGTAGAAGACCACGAAAGAAGCCCAAGCCTTATAGACGGAGGCGTCGATGGAGGGCTAGCACAACGCCACGATGGATATCCAAGGCGTTGCTACATACTCAAGGGTATTATGCAGGCAATCGATGGATTTGGGTACCAAAACCTCCTGTTAGACCTCCTTTGTTGACTGAAGGCCAGGACGTCTCAAGAGCAAAGAAGCGTAGGAGGAGATCTAAACGAAAAACCAAGCCCCAAGTCAAAAACAGTGGAGTGACCGAGCCCCTCATGGTCGAAATCAAGAAACCCAACGGGACCAATTGGAGGGTAGATCCTCAGCCTAGTGTGCTTGACAAGCAGAGATCAGATGTAATCGTTGAGGGTGTGCAAAAGCCACTAGTGCCCAAGGAGCCTTTGTATCCCCAAGAGGATAGCAGGCATCATAGGCACAACATTGCTCATGGCAAGGTTAAATGCTCAACAAAGCAAATAGCAAAATCATCTAACAACCATGAGCAAATCTCCAAGCCGGTGTCAAAGCCACTTAGGAGTCCCAAGTCTCCTACACCCTCTTCTCCCAAACAGACACAGGGAGCAATACAGCAGTTGTTAAGCGCGACTGCTCAATTCCAATCTCTATCTCCATCTAAGCTTCCAAACGTCAAAGAGGTGGGGCATGATGCCATCTGTAGCTCTCGACTCAAGGATATGCATGAGCAACCTAATGTGACTAAATCAACTCATGCTCGATCTACACAAATAAGTGCTCAAAGGCCAACAAAAGACATGACCACTTCTGATCACCCTAGGGACTTGACACCACAATCCACCAAGGGTAGCCAGCCCACTAAACTAGCTGCTACTACTTCCAACCAGGGATCACAGCAGTCACAGCCCTTGGCCGTGACAATACCCTATGTGGAACGTGTCCTTAGAAGTTCACCTGTGGAGGAGGTGTCGCAGCCAAATCCCTCGGCAACTCCAGCACTTTCAAAGTGCCTAAAGCCTAGGATGGAGGAGTCAAATGCAAGGGAGTTGGTTGAAAAGCTAGACTCTCTGAAAAGGGCGGCAGTTGTGCTCTCACAACCGGGCAAGGCTATTCAGCAACCCACGGCTATGTCCCATAAGGACACACTAGAGAAGGGAAATGCTGAAGCTCGACCAAGCACATCAACGGTCGATATAGCCCAGGGTCCTGAGTTGCTGAAAGAGGCACCTTCATTAACCAAGAAAAAGAGGAGAAAGTAGAGAAAGCAACAACAGATGCAGGTGGTTGTGGACCCCAAGAACATTGAGACGAAGGGCACTGGAGAGTTGATGAATGAAGCATCGAGTCCACCCACCAATGAACCCACTGATGCCTCTCCTAATAGCGGTGAAATCTCAGACACATCTGTGTATTCTGAGAAACTAAAGCAACCGTTGCCATCAACAGTTGCTTGCAACACTCTATCCACTGACAATAGAACTCACATTGATCAATCAAGAGTGGATACAACGCTGTCACAACAGGGTGACAAATCTATACCAGTCACATCCGAGAAGAACGAGGACAAAATAACAGCAAAACCTCAGGAGAAACGTGAGAACCCCAAGAGCACAATGAATCCTAGCGTTGACCAATCTTGCTCATCTAGGCCTGAGCCCCCAGCCATGCTAAAGCCTAAGGAAACTCTTAGAACTTTGCATGAGATAGCAACCGAGCAAGCCCTCGTTGAACATAGAAATGTCGCAGAATGCTTAACTGAGTTAGAGGCTAAGCTCAAAGTGGTCGCACGTGTCTACGTCCTTGCAGACGTGGGCATGATCCCCAAGGAGCAGCTTGGAGAGTACTTGACCTTTCCTCTATCATGGGAAGAACAAGAACATCTTAACGGGCACTACGATAGGCTCCTGCATCAACAGATGCGACTCATCCCGGACGAGGAGGCTGACGAACTACGCTTAACCGTCACGTTCAATGAAGTGCTCTGCCGACCGAATCTCGTAGACCTAGAGCTACTAAAGCGACTGTCAGTAGGCCAGAGTCAATTTGAGCGGCGTTGGTGCAAAAGCCGCGTCGTAATGGCCGAACTAGGGGCTCAGATCATGACGGTCTTAGAAGAGAGATTGGCCAAATGGCGATCCCAAAGGGACCCAACCTACGTGGCACCAACTTCCCTTTGAGGGCTCACTGACATTCGGGGTGCAGACTTGGCTGGGATTAGGCTACAGGGCCCTTTGATTGATAAGGTTCTCACCGAAGAGGAGTTACATATTGCCAGTAGACTCGGTTAAGGTTCCATGCTACTCGACGTGGCAAAATATCTATCAGTATTAAGTCAGCTGCCATGAATACTAGATGCGTGTTCCATGCTCCGGTACAACCCCGAGTTCTACACTTGGTTCTTATCCTCATGATGTGACATGGATTCATAGATATGTATATAAATAAACACTGATTTTTGTGTCACCATGTATAAACAATATCAACACACACACAAGCAATGATAGTCAAGCACTGGGAGAAGAGTTGGGTTTGACAGGCTAAGCTCCTCAGGTCCTCCTCATATCACACTTTTAAAAGTCGTGTGACCAGCCCCGCCTCCAAGTGAAGGGCATGCAACCCATATTGCCACCATAGGAGGCCTTGACCAACAATTCTGATGGTGTAGACTGGGTGTAGTCCCTTCCTATACACCTTCTTCCCTTTTGGTCTATCCTCCCGAGGATGTACCCTCTCCCACTCCACGACAACCAGTCCACGCAACTTAGCATAAACTAATGTCCGCTAATGACTGCAGGCAATGCGAACATCAGCATGGGGACCATTCCCCTACAACAAACACCGCATGCCTCACTCCTCCCTTTTTTGTCATATGCGCTTCATGAACCACACTAAAATCCCTTCCATGCAAATAGTGGTCTCCTGTATCAAGGTCTAACCCTTGGTTCGCACCTTGCAGGTTTCCTGTTTGGCGGAACGCATGGAGAATCATCAAGAGTTGGCTTGCAAAGACGCTCTTCGTAGAAGGCGGGAGCATGTGGCACGCGCCCCTCCACCAGAGCGCTATGTGCCCGCCATCAAGAGGTATGCCAAGAAGCCGGGCCCTAAGCGACATTGCCCAGGGCGAAGGCCAAAGAACCCGTGAGTCCAGAAGGTCGAGACTCAAAACCTGCAACATGCCACAGCACTAGTGGTGCGCACTCCCAGCTCCTGCTCGGGCCCCAGATGCTCAAAGGCAGAAAGGGCAGCTCGGGAACGAGAAGAATTTAATGAATTATTTAAAGAAATTCTGGAGACGGTAGCAAGCCGGGATTACACCATTCATATCCTAGCCGACATGTTCCCTGCTCACCCCCACAGGAGTCCCACACCAGCAGAGCCCCAATCACCCGGCCATCCAGACTCGCCCCGCCTCGTACAAATCGAGTAGCCCATAATGCATAAGGGGCTTATCAAATGATAACTGGCCAGGACTTTTTATTTTAGATGATTGAGTGTTCTTGACTTGTTAAGTGTTGACATGTGCCTGACTTGTATGAAGTTATCATATATGCGTTTAATACATGCTATGCCTTTACCAAAAGAAAAAGCTAATCAAGCGCAGGTGATAAATATCTAGTCAACACCATAGAATTTAAATAAGTGATGTCTCCTTGCATTGCATTGGTTTATTATAGTTGCGGCATACACAATGCATATCCTCTCATGAAGCGACAAGTGGATGCAAGATAATACAGGTCCTTGTGCAAAAATGCTCAATGCCCAATCACTGCAACACCCACAACCCCATAGCGAGCCGCGACAAAGCCATGCTTCCGAAAGCACCCTTGCCAATCGCCCACATTGCCACGCCCCTTTCTGGGTCAAGCTCTATAGTTGGCTCACGGCAGCCGTTACCTCAATTGTACCCACATCGCATGAGCCACAAGGAGGGTTGAAATATCTCAAGTGTATCTCCCCCTTTCGCCAACTGCTTCTCTAACAACAAGGCTAGGGCACCATCATCATTGTACTATTCATTTTCTGAGCCTTCGAAGCTTGACATTTTCCAACCCATTGAAAGGCTGATAGCCTCAACATATTGTAATGGTTGTACTCAGGCACAAAAAAAAAGAAAAAAAAAAGAAAAAGAAAAAAAAAAGAGAAAAAGAAAAAGAAAAAAAGAAATGAAAAGAAAGAAAAAGAAAAGGAAAAGAAATGAATGGAAAAATAAGAAGCACCCAGACCATACCACAGCACCTAGGGGTCCTCAAATTAGGTACGTCTGGTGACCTTGGTCGACCGGCTTCGTCCCTAGTCCCCTAGCCCCCTACAATCACCCACAATTGTTCAGGGCACATCAAGGGCAAGACATACCTGGGGAGCTTGTCTCGCCTAGGGTTAGACCTGTCACCTTGACCCACTTGCACAATTTTCTTTTCACTCTGCCTTAGTACCATTGCAATCTGTGAATGATAAGCACCGACGATTGGCCATGAAAAGTACACCGTACTCATCAAGCAAGTCCAATAGTTTCCAGCTCCTGAAAATGCGGTGTCCCTGTATTCAATTATGCTCTGTCGTGCAGTCACAATGCAAAGGATGTCTCATATACCTTCACGCATACTTCTTCTCAACACGGACAACTTTGCTTCATCCACACATTGTTATGAGAAACTAGCCCATGGTCTTCTAACTACGTAATATCTAACTATGCACAAGCACTTACATAATATATGCACCAAAGTATATGCACAGTTTGGGTCCTCAAGTGCAAGGCAATACTCTTAGCTTGCTTAGAGTTCGACCTGTCTCCCAAACTAATCAAATATGTCTTGTGCACGATAAGAAGACTAGCACTACCCTTAAGGAGAGACCACATGTGAGGTTTTCCAATTGCAGGCATAAGGTGTTGTTCGCTCTTCATCAACACTCAACTTTGAATGCTTGTCCCTTACCATCCGACAAGCCCGCAAAGAATCGTCATGTGCAGAATCCCCAACAAACCAACACTTGTGCTGGCCATCAATGCACAACACAGCATAGCCCTACCACCAACTCCAACAACCTTCCACCAGCCACCTCGACCACAAAACAGGCCCCCAGGACCTTCTGCCACACCGCCACCAACACTCCTCCACGGAAACCACAGGCGTCCTCATCACCCACATCTTCGGTGCATGCTACGGCCTGCTACCTACGACGGTGAGTGCCATGGGACTGGCACTCGTCTAGGAGGGGGGTAATGTTAACCCCAACACGAAGAAAGCAAAATGAAGTGGAAAAGACGCAGGGCAAAGACGGAAAAAAGGTAGCCCGACTAAAGAAAGAAAAGGAGAAAATGCCAAAAGCGCAAGGGCAACCTTAAAAGAGGCGCACCCTGAAATCTTGTAAAAGAGCACCGGGCTCTTACCCGTGCAATTTGTAAATGTAGACGGGCAGTGGAAAGGAAGCTAGGAAGATAGAAGGACAATGGAAAAAAGGGCCTAGGCTATGGCCGGCCATGTAAAAATGGGAAAAAGGGGATGACCGCCCAAAAGGGATTAAGGGTTTTGTATATAAAGTTGAAAAGTGAATGAGAAGCTCATTCTTGTGTGTGGCCAAAAGTAGCTCTCCTCTTCTTCTTCTTCTTCTTGTTCTTGCTTGCTTGAGCTTGTGCTTGAGAGAGAGTGTGTGAGAGTGTGAGGGAGTGAGTGTGTGAGGGTGAGGGACCGAGGAGGAGAAGCTCTCCATCGTCTCCTCTCTTCTTCTCTTCTCTTCTCTTCTCTTGTCTTGCTCGCGGCAATGGAGCTTGGGGCGTGGAGTTTGAGGATGGAGCTTGCTTGAAGCTTGCACTTGGATCGTGGAGCTACCGGAGTGTGCGGGAGAGGAGGTAACTCGAACGACACGGAGGTAAGCTCACTACACCCGTAGATATGGATGGTGTGTCGGCTATGTGAGAGGTAGCCATTAGTGCTCGGCTTGGAACGCTTGAAACAATAAGCGGTCCGAGGGTCTTGGCGGTTGAGTCAAAGCTCCCATAATTATCCAATGCAAAAAATAACTACTTAGTCACGGAAAGAGAGTGCCTTGGCATGATCTATAGCATCAAGAAGTTTTGACACTGTTTGCTTGGACATGCTTTTGTTTTTCATGTAGCTCATTCCTCTTTAGTTTATTTGGTTAAACAACAAAATGTCACTAGGCAACTAGCCTAGTGGATTTTAATGTTACAAGATTTTGAATAAAATGCAATATATTGCCTTGGATCCCTGATTGCCAACTTTCTATACCACCTTAATTTCAAAGAACTCCCTACTAGTGTCAAATATGAGTTCCCATATGCCCATTTATTTGCAGCTGCAATGCATGTACCAGAGCTTGAGCCACCTTATCCTCTGTGGATATGGTATGAAGAAATGATTACTTTCTTAGAGACCAAAGTGGCTCCATCCCATTTCAAAAATGGCCAATACAAACAATTGGCTCTTTGAACTAGCATTTTGAGGCCGAGCTAGTTATATTATCACACCCTCTCTATAGTGTTACAAAGAGTAGTCCTCCCAATGGAGTAACCTATAGTTCTAGAGGAAGCTAAAACAAGAAGTTTCTAGAGGCCACTTTGTTGCAGAGGTGACAATCCACAAAATCCAGTAAGCTAGCTTGTGGTGGCCATGGTGTTGTATGCAAGTGGATCTAGCAATGTGACTCGTGTCAAAGGATGGGTCAACTTGGTGCCTGAGAACGCTTGCGGGTCTAGCTAGTCCTACCTTTGGAGTGGTTCCAAAAATAAGGTTTGGATTTTATTGGTCTAATCTCACCAACATCTACTTATTCAAGAAACAAGTATATCTTAATAGCCAACAATTATTGCACCAAATAGATAGAAGTATGGTCTCTACTAGATAACTGGTGCGCAGATCGGTCGCAGCATGCTCACGTAGTGAATCCCGGAAGGTCCCCAAGAACAATGAACTCTACCTTTTTGCACAAAAAACAATGTAAAAGTATGAACGACAAGAAGTAAGAGACCAATTGGGTTCAATCTCCCCCCATGCCTTGTGTGAGCGCTTCACAAAGCATGTATTTTATGTATATTTCCATCTTCATGCTCAATAATAGCCCAATTTACAAAAATATGACAAGCTTTTAGCTTTTGAGTTTGCTTTCTACAAAAATAGGAAATAAAGCTAATGGACGGTGCCCATAGAGTCTGGCACGCCCAATCTCAATGTCCAAATAGAAATAACATATCCATGCGCATAGGCGCATACAAAATAATAATCAATAATCAATGTCTCAATAGACATAACAAAATATAGGTGTGGCGCCTATCAAAATATAATCCAAAAGACTCCAATGCTTTCCTCCGCCACTGCTGCTATCTCTACACATCAACTGAAGCATTCACAATCGTTAGTAAAATAATACAATTAAATTGACAAAAGTGAATACCTAGCAGTCTTCAGCTACATAAATAAATCAACTGGTTAGAAATAAATCCTAACCTTAATTTATTACGAGTGCGCACTCTAAACTCATAAACCTTTATTAATTTAATATGCATTTTGCGGAATCACCCGCTATGGAATCACCCATGTACACACCAAATTAATGAAATGCCCGAAAAGGACAGGTGTCCCCATCAACTTCTCGCACAAAGAATCCTCTTTGTGTATGAGCCCCGGTCATCTAAGTTTACGGAATCCACCGTAAAACCTCACGGAATCCACCGTGGCACGGAATCCACCGTGGAATATGCCTCCTGGCATCATACCCCCGGGGTGAGATAGCAATTGACCTCAATTGCTATTAGCTCAATGTGGAGCTAACAGAGTGGGGAAAGCATTTAAGTCTCTAGCGTGCATCCATTGTGCTTCCTCTACAGGATGGTTCTTGAATTTTACTAGATATCTAGAATACCTTCGGCCACTTCTAGTGGTCATGTAGTCAGTGTCTATGATGGCTTCTGGTTCAAGTATTTCAGTCTCTTCCTCTAATAAAGGTGGGTTTTCAT
Source organism: Lygodium microphyllum (assembly GCF_053477565.2). Classification (NCBI taxonomy): domain Eukaryota; kingdom Viridiplantae; phylum Streptophyta; class Polypodiopsida; order Schizaeales; family Lygodiaceae; genus Lygodium; species Lygodium microphyllum. The sequence goes on along the minus strand of NC_141149.1, from coordinate 38,430,211 downwards.
AAACAGGGTGGATAGGTAATTGGCCTCTAAATGGTCTCAATAAACTAATGTGAAATGTATTGTGAATTTTCCAATGAGATGGTAATTCTAACTTGAATGCATTATCATTAATCTTATGAATGATTCTAAATGGTCCATAGAATCTAGGAGCTAATTTGACAACTGGATGTCTATCTACACTTTGCAATCTACGTTTTTCTATTCTAAGCCAAACATAATCATCAACTTTGAAATTCATGGCTTGTCTTTTCTTGTTGGCTTGTTTGGTATATGATTGTTGGGCTTTAGCAATCATATCCTTAACCTCATCAAAAATACTACTATGCATAGTAGCAATATCATCAACACTCTGAATTCTATTAGACAAAGATGCAACAGGGGTAGATAATCTATATCCATAAATGACTTCAAAAGGTGCTTTCTTTGTAGATGTGTGCGGTGTATTGTTGTATGCAAACTGTAATAAATGCAAATAAGTATCCCATGTCTGAGGTTTAGAGATAGTATATGCACGTAAAAGATCTAGAATGGTACTATTTGTGGCTTCTGTTTGTCCATTTGTTTCTGGATGAAATGCATATGAGAAATCAATCTTTGTGCCTAGATTTGCAAACAGTGTAATCCAAAAATTGTTACAAAATCTAGAATCACGATCTGAAATAATCACTTTTGGCAATCCATGGTTAGTAAAAACAATTTTCAAAAATAACTGTGCTGCTTGTGATGCTGTTAAAGTTTTCTTACATGGAATGAAATATGCTTGCTTACTAAATCTATCTACAACTGTCCAAATCATGTCATGGTTAGATTTAGTATTTGGTAAACCAGTAATGAAATCCATAGAAATATGTTCCCAAGGTTTAGATGGAATAGACAAAGGCATTAATAATCCATACTGTTTACCATGATGTCTCTTTATTCTTTGACAAATCAAACATTCAGAAACGAAATTAGATACATCTGCATCCATATGCGGCCAATAAAAATCTTCAGTTAACATGCGTAATGTAGAAATGATACCTCTATGACCTTGATATGGGGGACAATGAATTTCATTCAAAACAAAAGATCGGAATGGAATAGCAACACACAGTCTCTTTTCAAAAAACATAAATCCATCATTATATGACAATGAATCAACAGGAATGAAATTATTTTGAACTAATTTTTGCCAATCAGAATGAAAAGTAATATCCTGGTGATATGTATCTTTCATAGCAATCAAAGAATCAAAAGATATGACAGAAATATTATGAATTGCAGGTCTTCTACTCAATGCATCAGCAACTACATTTTCTTTTCCAGGTTGGTATTGAATGATAGGATGAAAACTTTGAATGAAGGAAGCCCATTTGATATGACGGTCAGAAATTTGGGGTTGGCTAAGTAAATGTCTAATGCTTTGCTGGTCAGTCTTTATCATGAATTCTGAACCCATTAAGTAGTGTTTCCACTGTTTTAATGCTTGTACAACTGCTAATAGTTCTTTGTCATAAGTGGAATATTTTAGCTCAGAGGGTTTTAGCTTAGAACTAGAATATGCTATTGGATGATTGTCTTGCATTAGTACGGCTCCTATTCCTGATCCGCTAGCATCGGTCACAACTAGAAAGAATGGTCTATTAAAGTTAGGCAACTGTAGAACAGGGGCATTGGTTAATGCACGCTTCAGTAAGTCAAGGGATTTCTGCTGAGTTTCAGTCCATTGATAAACAATTCCTTTCTTAAGAAGTTTGGTTAATGGTAAAGCAAGTAATGAAAAATTACGTTCAAACTTCCTATAGAAACTAGCAAAACCAAGGAATGAGTGTAACTCATGCACATTTTTAGGAACAGGTCAATGCAATATTGCATCAATTTTCTTAGGATCAACTTTAATTCCTTCTTTTGATACAATATGACCTAAATACTCAATTTCCGTTTTAAAGAATTCACTCTTTTCAGGATTTGCAAACAATTGATTTTCTTTCAGTAATTGAAAAACTAATGACAAATGCTCATAATGCTCTTTTTCACTTTGACTAAACACCAAAATATCATCAAAGAAAACAATCACACAATATTGATATTTCAAAAAGATACAGTTCATCATTCTACTGAAAGTGGCAGGTGCATTAGTCAATCCGAATGGCATGACTAAGAATTCGTAATGGGCAAACTGTGTTCTGAATGCAGTCTTAAATATGTCAGATCTATCTAGCCTCACCTGATGATATCCAGACTTAAGGTCAATTTTACTAAATATAGAAGATCCTTGCAGTTTGTCCATAAGGTCATCAACTCTAGGTATAGGATACCTATTCTTTACAGTGATCTTGTTTAAAGCTCGGTAGTCAATACACATACGATAAGTATTATTCTTTTTCTTGACTAAGAGTACAGGTGCACCGAATGGAGAACTGCTAGGTCGAATTAAGCCTCTATTTAGTAATTCGTCAACTTGTCTCTGGATTTCTTTTTGCTCTATTTGATTGTGCCTATATGGTGCTTTGCAAGGTGGTTGTGTGCCAGGGATTAAATCAATCTTATGGTCTTCTGGTCGTGAAGGTGGTAAACTTGGTGGTAGGTCTTCTGCAAAACAGTCCTTAAAATATGCAAGAAATTCTTTATGCCTAGGGTGCATATGATTTTCCTTTGCGTGCTATTCATTCACCCAAATGAGATATGATTTAGTACTCTTGCGTAATGCACGTTTTGCTTGAGTATGCGAAAGCAGTGGATAAATATTAGATGCATGCATACCATATAATGTAATAGATTTTCCTTGAAAATTAATATTCATTGTGTGTGTGGAATAATCTATATTTGGATTATGCTGGTGTCTCCAAGGCATTCCTAAAATAATGTCGCTTGACTGTAATGGGACAACTAAGAAATTTCTTCTTTCAATATATGAACCAATTTGAATCTCTAAATCTTGTACTTCTTGTGTGCCATTGTACCTAGTGCCTAAAAATGCAGCTTTTATGCGATAATGCGTAGGTATAGTCTGTAATTTCAATTCCTTTACCAATTTTGCTGAAATAAAGTCATGAGTACTACCGTCATCATGCAAGATAGTTCTTTCCTTTCCATGCACCAAACATTTCATAGTCAATAATGAATGTGGAGTAGGCATACCTGGTAAAGTGTCGGAAGTAGTAGTAGGATCATCCTCATCTTCAGTGAAGTCAGGCATATCCTCATGCTCGTCTTCGTCCATAGCTCCAAGATAGTTGATATGTGCTGGTGGCTTCTTTGAATGACAATTTGCTGCGAGATGCCCAGGCTGGTGATACTTATAGCATACTGTTGGCTTGGCTTTGGTTACATTATTTGCAATGACTGGAAGTCTGGATACATTTGGATTTGCTTGTGGAATAGGCTTAGGATTTGGATTGACATTAGAGGGTAATGCAGGTGGTTTAGCCCAATTCTTGCAGAAAGATGGTGATGAGAAACGACCTGGATTAGACCTTCTAAAATTGGAATTGAATTGTTTAGATCCATAATTACCATTGGCTTGGAATTGCTGTGGTCATCTGTCTCTTCCACGTATCTTATCTTCAGTGTCGTGAGCTAGTGAGATGGCGTCTTCAAGGGTAGCAGGCTTGAACATGTTCACTTTAGCGTAGTAATGTCCAAGGAGTCTAGACATATACTTCTGCTTATGTGTCATCTCTGGTACATCTTCAAGCATGCGTAGCTGTAGGAGTGCATTCCAAAAACGCTCTGTATACTATGGAATAGGCTCACGATCCCGTTGTTGAAGTAAATCCCATTGCTTGATAGCCTTCTCATGAAATTGCGGTGGAAGAAAATTCTGCATGAACTTCTTCTTGAAATCTTCCCAAGTAGCAGGACAGTCTATGCTCTTGCGTACTACAGTCCACCATAGTGATGCTCTGTCTATCAGATGATTAGTAACACACTTGATTTTATCTTTTTCTGGATAAGTTTCCTCATGGAAATAGTCATCAAACTGGCTAATGAGTGATAAAACAGCCTTTCCTTCTCGTATGCCATTGAAAGTACGAAATTTGAAACTTCGTTTACTTATCTTTGATTCCTTGCAAATGGTTTGTGCTTCAAGAGTGGCGTCGATGGTACGTCGAATCAGATCTTTAGCTTTAGGTTATTCTTTGTCGATGGACGATCTTTGTAATTTTGTCAATTGCGCTTGCAATGCTTGCCTAGCCCTTCGTTCTTCTTCCAATTGTAGCATGATTAGATCCAGCTTTTGTTCCATGGTAGGCTCAGGTAGGTCGTCTTTAGCCATAGGGTCATCCATATGTGGAGTCGTCATCCTGTAAAACTCAATAAACCTTTCTCTCTCAAAATCAGGTTAGTGGGATGAGCGTAGCTCAAATTCGGGGTTACAAGGCTATGTATTTTTTGGTATTTCTTTCTCAATTTTCAAAAAATCTTCAATATTTCCTTCGTCGTTTGCTGAAAATACTTCAGCGAACCTGTAGATAGGTAGAACACTTTGCCATGAACAACTTTCCAGTTCAGAGTTTTTGCATAGGAACAAGCCTTCTAGGAGTTTTGAGCACTAGTCAGTTCTGACTCCAGTTGACTAGTCTGACTTGCAGAGTTGCAGGCTTGCAGAACTTAGGCCGACTTGATGAACTTGCAAGACTTGATTCCACTTGACTTGCTGAACTTGACTTTTGATGTGCAGGACCCGGAGTTTGGTGACTTTCTTGTTCTGTGTGACTTGAATAGCTTGGCTTGACTTAAGGAAATTAAGCTTAAAAAGCTTAATGATCAGTCGTCGTGATTTCGTGGGGGAGGGGGGGCCGTTTTTGTGACGGCGCGAAATTTTCGGGCCTCCTCCTAGATCAATCGATTGATTTTCTTGCTGTTCACCAAGCTTCTAAGCTTTCTCTTAAGCTTTTTGAAAGAAATAATTAGAAAAATAATGAAGCTTATCTCTGGTTTTTCCACGACTTGATGAAGGAGATGAATGCGTGGTCCTCCGCCTGCACAGCCTGGTCCTTCGCGATCTGACAGTAGAAACAGGGGTTCTTGATCGCCAGAAGTCTGCCTGTATCGACGGTTCGCGATGAGATTGACTGTAGAGCTCGATCATTCCTGGAGCTCTGCCTTTGCCCGAGATTGGTAGAAATTGGAAGCTCTTGATCTCAGCTATGCTCTGATACCACTGGTGCGCAGATCGGTCGCAGAATGCTCACGTAGTGAATCCCAGAAGGTCCCCAAGAACAATGAACTCTACCTTTTTGCACAAAAAACAATGTAAAAGCATGAACGACAAGAAGCAAGAGACCAATTGGGTTCAATCTCCCCCCATGCCTTGTGTGAGCGCTTCACAAAGCATGTATTTTATGTATATTTCCATCTTCATGCTCAATAATAGCCCAATTTACAAAAATATGACAAGCTTTTAGCTTTTGAGTTTGATAGGCGCCTATCAAAATAACAAAATATAGGCGTGGCGCCTATCAAAATATAATCCAAAAGACTCCTTACATAATTAAATCGATAATTTACAAAAATATGACAAGCTTTTAGCTTTTGAGTTTGAAGCATTCACAATCGTTAGTAAAATAATACAATTAAATCGACAAAAGTGAATACCTAGCAGTCTTCAGCTACATAAATAAATCAACTGGTTAGAAATAAATCCTAACCTTAATTTATTAGGAGTGCGCACTCTAAACTCATAAACGTTTATTAATTTAATATGCATTTTGCAGAATCACCCGCTATGGAATCACCCATGTACACACCAAATTAATGAAACGCCCGAAAAGGACAGACGTCCCCATCAACTTCTCGCACAAAGAATCCTCTTTGTGTATGAGCCCCGGTCATCTAAGTTTACGGAATCCGCCGTAAAACCTCACGGAATCCACCGTGGCACGGAATCCACCGTGGAATATGCCTCCTGGCATCAATAACACTACCAAATCAGTTGCTAAATGCCTATTCAGAGGTATCTTCGCAAGCATGGTATCCCTATTGAATTGGTCTATGATGATAGAGGTTTGCATTTCTTCAATAAGGTCATCAAACAACTAACTTTATTTTTCCTAATTGTACATAAAAAGTCCTCCCCTTATTATCTACAAGGTAGTGGATTAGTAGAATCAACTAACAAGGTGTTGTGTAAAATTCTAACCAAGTTGGCAAACCACCAGAATAGAAAAGATTGGGATACCAAGCTTTCCACAGCATTATGGGCCTGTCACATCTCCTTCAAGATCGTGACTAGAATGACCCCTTACAAATTAGCATTCAGCCTAGAAGAAGCCATTAGGCCTTTGGATTATGTAGTACCCAATTTACAAATCATGGTACAAGGATGGCTCATTCTAGAGAAAACTCTTTCCTTCCAAATGGAAGCCATTAAGCCTTTGGATTATGTAGTACTCAATTTACAAATTATGGTACAAGGATGGCTCGTTCTAGAGAAAACTCTTCCCTTCCAAATCATGGTACAAGGATGGCTCATTCTAGAGAAAACTCTTCCCTTCCAAATGGAAGCCATTGCACAACTCAAAGAAGACCAAATTCATAGTGCTTGCATTTTATCCAAAGTCCAAGTCTCGGTAAAAGCATCAAGTGGATAGGCTTTCTAAGAAATCACTTTTTCAAAAGGGCCAACTTGTCTTGGTCTCTAAGACCTAGATGGATAAACTTCTAGGCAAGTTCAATTTAGATGGAGTGGTTATTTCTATGTCTTCCATAATTCAAAAACTAACTCATTCTATCTTATTGATTTATAGGAAAATTTTCTGCCAAATCTCATCAATGGGTTCTAGTTGCGTCATTATTATATTGAAGGTTTCCAATATCCATTGTTCATTGAAGCAAATTTATTGATCACTCCTTTGCAATCGGATTCAGAATATTGTGTCCCCCTAGTTGCCTAGATGATGATGACATCAACAAGTAATTCTGTGGGTCCCCGAATCTGCCATGCTTACCAATGTTCAAGGTGGCAGTAGGAGCAGTATTTAACACAAGGGCCGCCAACAATGTATTTATGAGCCGATAGGTATATAGGAGCACTAAAGATCATTAGCACAACACATGGATGGAGGGAAGATTGCAGCAAAAGCAATAGAGTATATAAGGAAGAGGCCTATCCAAATAGAATATTTGAGAGGGGATAAAGGAATCAAAAGCTCGACTATTAGATTTTTCCTGTGTCCCTTTGATGAGTCCTTTGACTAACATCTTGAGTGTTACTAGATTAGCAAACTTGTCCGCTTTGTACGTTGTATGTCACGGCTTCTAATAGTAGTGTACCAATTGTGTATGTATCATTGGTTGTCTTGAGTCTATGAGATCTTTCTATCCCTCCATCAATTGTTCCTGAGCATTTGGTCACTATCATTTTCATCTCTATTGAGACTGTTGTATATTTGTCCCATCTAGCAATACACATTTGAGTATTTTGTCCATTGAGTACCTTGGTATTTGTCTTCATTGTTTTGACTATGTTAGACTCTATATTCGAGACACTGATTGCATATTAGGATGTCAGTACCCACTTGTGTCAGGTTTGAGTATGACTGCCCTTTACTCTGTGGTGGTGGTAATGCTTGGACTCGATTACATACACACACACACACACTCTCTCTCTCTCTCTCTCTCTCTCTCTCTTCTCCCCTATTTGTGGGTGAGCAATCAATTGAATATCCAGATGGGGGGAGTTGAGTCTCAGATATTTTTGGCCATACAAAATTATAAAATGCCTTGGGACACATGCCTACAAGCTAGCCATACCTCCTAATCTAAAGATTCATTATGTATTCTATATAAGCATGCTAAAATTATATGTCCCCAATTCCAAGCATATCTTTGACGATGACCAAATTGTAATGCCAACTCAAGAAATCCTTGAGATCCAACTAAAGAAAATCTTGGTAATTAGGGAAAAGCCTATAAGAACTCACACCTTACAAGAATATATAATCCACTATAAGGATTTCCTAAAAGAAGATGTGACCTAGATAGAGAATATTATTATCCAAAGAAATTAAAATCTCGAGATAAAAATATCTTGATTTCTCTAAGGGAAATAGAATATGATACATCCAACTTTTTTCAATCAACTATGTTGTCGTGGTTAGACATTCAATGAAGGAAAAATAAGAAAAAAGCATGCGTACATGGGGAGGCCAATCAACAAGGAGAAAACGAGAAGACTAGAGGGGAGGGGAGGCTACATGACATTTAGGTCACCTCTCTCTCTCTCTCTCTCTCTCTCTCTCTCTCTCTCTCGATAGCTTCACGAATAGCCACACTCCATGGGTCCACGAGTGGGCTCTCTCTCTCTCTCAATCGTGGTGGGCTGGCAATGCACAATCATGAAGGGTGTGCAATGACGCAGGCGTGCGTGTTGAAGGCGAGTAGCCAAGGCAGGGGGCATCGGACATGGAATTAGTGGCAAGAGTGACTAGCCGCCAAGACAGAAAACAAGAGTTGGAAGATGGAGCAGGGTGGCCACGTCAACGGACGCGAGAGAGAGAGAGAGAGGAGGAGGAGGAGGAAAAGGAGGTGGTGGTGGTGGTGGTGGTATCATGGGTGAGAGGCCAATATTGACCAATAAGACTAAGTACAATGCTATATAATAATTTCCTCTCGTAGGCTATCACAGCCATGTGAGAGAGAGAGAGAGAGAGAGAGAGAGAGACCTCAAGGCGAGCTCCATCTCGTGGAACTTTGGAGGGCGGCCAAGGGACTGAGTGAGGACGCGCGGGAGGAGGAGGAGGAGGAGGAGGGGGGCTGTGGACGTGGTGGTTCTGCTGCATGTTGGTCGTCATGAGGATATTGACGACTTTGTTGTTGTGGGTAGTGGCTGGCGGCGGCCTCTGATTGGAAGGCACGCAGGTAGACGGGCAGGGGCACGTCCTGCATGCAGGGATAGGCCACGTGGCGAGCCTTCCTCACGAACAATAGGAGAGGTCGGCGGGAGGAGGAGCTGGAGACGATAGTAAAGACTGGTACGGTGGACCAGGCGGGGCAAGAGGTGTGATGGAGATATTCATAGTCTACATATAATAATCATGTAACATGTCAATGGTTGATGTAGCCAATAACTAGGTTTCTTCATACTCTTATAATCTCTTTAGTCTCAAGAATAATTTGTATCCCCTAGTTTATTGTAATAGAATCTGATGAGCTTATTGATTCATTACTTATAATATTGTTCATAGAGTCTAAGTGACATACTTTTTGTAAGAACAAACAATATTAATCATGTATGTTGCAAGTACATCATGTGAATGCTTGTGACAATGGGGTTACATATTATAATCCTACCTTTCATTTCCTCCATTTCTTTCTAAGTAGTAAGGATGAGAACTCTCTAATGTGTGGGTTTATATTTCCTCCATTTCTTTCTAAGTAGTAAGCATGAGAAAACTCTAATGAGTAGCCTTACTCTAAACATTTTAACATATGTTGATTAGGTTTCCTCATACTCCTAGCAACTAAATTGTTCCAACAATAGTTAGTATACCCCTATGCGTTGTGAATTTGATTAATGATGTCTTTTGCATTTGTAGAAGATAATGCTTGATGATGGGGTTGCATGTAATAAACTCTTAACAAAAATGTGCCCCCTGTTTTCTTCATTTCTTTCTTAGCATTAAGGATGAGACTTGGTTTGGGATTGATCATACCTAAATGATACATTAAGTAAGATTAGCATACCATAGGTAAGCCCAAAAATAAAACATAAAATGATAAATTTTATTTGGATGACCTCTTCATAATGCTTTTTCTTAAAACTTTGATTTCAACCAATTTTTTCTCTTTTATAAGAATGTATATACGTATTTTTACTATCATTATTCTGGTAATCATATTGTTTATGGCCATTTCATGATCTTAAGGTGACTAATTATATGGGGTCTCCTCATCAAAATACAATTAGGGTAATAGATCTAGCCACATTTTCCTCATGTTTGGCATGCATAAGGTATTCATGAGAAATAGAAAAGTATAACATCTCTTTCCAATGGTAAGGATGATGTCTTTTTCTATGGTCTTAAATCTCTAGTATAATCTTGGCATTCTTGATCATGTAGGTCAAACATTATTGAATACCAACACATTACTAGTGAAGATGGTCATCATCTTTATAATAAATTCCAAATTACTTTGTCAATTTCCTTCTTACTCTAAGCATTTCAATAAGATTAAATAAATCCTAGTTCTCTCCTGTGGTCATAACAATGCCTCTAGATGCTATTTGGATTTTAATATATATTACCATAAGAATGATGGCCAAAATCATTTGGTGCTCTATGTTTGTCATGATCATAGTATTGGACTTGGACTTGAATGAAGAAATGATGAGTCTCATTGCTATCACATCATGACAAAGACTTCACCATACAAACTCATTATTGAACCCATATTTGGTTCTTGTAGTTGTTAGTTCTTTCTTAGAATTGCCTAAATTCTCCATTATAGTCATTTCAAGGAATACACCATATGAAGGAATCTTTTTAAAAAGTAATACTATTTGTTAGGAATACATCATGATAGTACTTGAGTGATATCCTCCATGTAGTGATAGTCCTATATATTGGACATAATTGAAAATATCAAAAAAGGGTCATTGAACATGGTCTTAGATAAGTTAAAAAAGTCTAGAACTAATAATAGTAATGGATTGTTGCAAGTTGTTAGTTCTGATTATTGCATGTCTTTAATTCAACTCGTCTACTATGTTTTGAATGAATCTAGTTAGGTTTGGATTAGGGGTTTGTACAATTTGTAGTTATTTAGTTTACCACAAATCTCCTTACCTTGATGCCTATATTATTGTAGACTTTATATATAAGCACATATGATATCAAAATACCATAGCCATCTAACACTATATTTCCTACAAATTTAATGGCAAATTGTACATGTAGGTACATTTATGAGCCCAAGAAGTTTGCTCACCTAATGCTTTGCATTAACTCTTCCGCTTGGCACAAATGTGAATTTTGAAGTTTCATCTTCCTCTCTACATGCTATTAGGTCTCAAATTTAGTAAAATGTATTATTTTTAAAAAAACCAAGTTAACTGAAACAATCATTCATATGATAAAAATGATGTATGATATCTTATATTTAACGTGACAATCCCAATTACACAAAGTGGATAGTCCTACTAAACATACCACTATGTGGGATTTTATAAAAGCATAGTTTATGGAGGAGGGGCTATGATTTGCACTAGTTGCTGCCACTAGAGCATGTGCTTATTTATGTGTATATGTGCATCTATCTATGAATTACACATGTGTGTAGATATGCATGCATGCATGTGGGTATATACATATGTGTTTGTATATTGATATTTTTGGGCATCGTGATGTTGTTACATGTATGTTAAAGTTTCTAACTTATAGCCATATGGTTGTCAAAATTAGCACTTTAATTTGACATTATCTACAAATGATTTGTTTCACTTTTCTGTAGCACACATATGTGCACATGCATGCATGCATGCAACATGCGTTCATGCATGTGTGCACACATGCACACCCTCACCAACCCATCCATATATATAAACATCCTTATTTGAATCCATAAGTTGGGAAACCTACATATGCTTAAAATAGTTGACCATCTACCCTAGGAATAATCATGATCTAGATTTTCAAAAAAAAAGAAGAAGAAAAATGATAATTCTTATATAGTAACAAAACCTATTTTACTAGATCTATAGCAATTTGGCAATGCTTCTATAGTTTAAGAGTTTGTTTACAATGATGTCAATTAATATAAATAAATCATGGCAGATACAAGAAAGAAAGGTTTTTGTCTACCTCCCATTGGACTTTAATATCGGTGTTACATGTTATCCTAAGTGAACTCTATATTCCTTAATAAAATCTTCTTAGAGAAAGAGCATTCATCCTTATAAGGATATCAGTGTAGGGAGAAAACCTCCAGAATACTTCCATAATGCAACTTTTAGTCTCACGTAATCAATGTGCTTTTTTTAATTCCTCCACAAGGATGGATGGCGTGATTTTGTTACATTGACCTTCTCATCTTCCTATCTTGAAAATATTTACATTAAAAACGATTGGCATTCTAGTACACTTTAAGCATTCAATATGGTACATTTAACAATCCCTATGTGTAATCTATTTTGAAACATGTTTGTAGAATGGAAGAACCAACATGTTTTTCAAATCCCTATCATAGGTACATTGCACATCAATGATACCTTAAGATCATCCATCTTGTATGTACCTTAGTTTAATGTCTACTAGCAATCAACTTTTGTTAAACAAAGAATGAAATAGGGTGTCTTAAGATTAAAACAAATTCAAAGTTAAGACTAAAATTGCATACTATATATTAGGGACATTGATATATCCATGCAATCTGTGTATGTATGAGTGTTCTCAATTCTTTGTTAGAAGTTGCTTAAAATTGAGTTTGGCTATGAGTGTATGTTTGAATAACTAACAACATTGTAGAATTCTACAAAGAAAAATGTGAAAAGAGGAACCATATTGTCTTCTACAATGTCTCTTGATTAAAAAATAGTGAAAAGTGTATGCATCTTAGCTCCATGTCTTGTTGATGCAAATAGAAATGTCTAAAACTAGCTCACAAGTAGAATTCACTCATTTTATCTTTCAAGATTGTGATGTAAAAGTGGACATAATTATGAAGATAATGAAATCATTTGTTTGAAAATAATATGTTTATCTGTGTGTGGGAAGGGAGGGCTAAATATATGACAAGTATACTCCATGCTTCATATCAAAACACCACCAAAATCTCTATGGAAAATATATTTGCACAAAAAATTAATTGATTCTTAAAATATCATACATGCAATTTTACCTTCAACTAAGGAGGGTGGTTATACATCAATTGATGGATGCCCAACACCTATGGATGAGTATAGGTATGAATTTTTTGAAAGAAGATGTCGATATATGCACAATACCATTTACAGCCTCTATAAACCAAGATGATACTTTTTGGAAAGACATGAAAAATACTAAACATGTGAATTTTTTAATTGGTTGCACGAACAAAGACTGCACACTTGTCTATAAATTTTCAAAGGATGGGGGAGACTTCTCATCCAAAGGCGGAAGGAGAGTTGACTAGTTTAATAAGTCAAAAATGTATCATGTCTTCTCCCATGTGTAAAGGAGAGAAGACATGCAAACCCTAAATAAAGACTTGATTCGTTAACAACTTGCAATGAACATCCATGAAATGGTCTATAACTAGCTTAAAGTTCTTCAGCACCTAGTTGAAGTGGCCTAAAATTTTCGTAGAGTCATTCCAAAATTGTCATGTGGCAATTCAAGGCAATTCAAGAAATTTTAGAGTCATTCCAAAATTGTCATGTGGCAATTCAAGGCAATTCAAGACCTTGTATGAAGTTTCATGCTCAAGCCCCTTCTAGGCAACACAATAGGGACATGCATATTCTTTGTGCTGTCATTCATGGAATATATGAAATTTCCCTTTACAGTTCATTCAACCCTTTCATAATATGTCCTTTGACCATTTTGATGAGTACATGATCTTTCACTTATCATAACCCTAGAAACTACTGTGGACCACTTCTCAAATCTATAAGAATCACAATATCTTTGGACCTCTTCCAGATGGAGAGAAAGAAACTTCTTGAAGTGTGAAAAATCATTGTAACAAACTAGTCAACAAATAAATATTATTGATTTACAATACTAGTTGGAAAGCATTAAAGACAAAGCACACAATAAGAGGCCATTTTAGAAAATATGTGAGCACTCATACCTTTAAAAATTCATAAGAGGCCATTTGAGAAAATATGTGAACACTCATATCTTAAAAAGTCAAAATGTAAAGTTATTCATTATTGATATTGAACATCTCTAACTTGTGTTGCAGTATAATAAGGAAATAATATTTTTCTTTTTTATTGTGTAAAAATTCTTGGTTTTTTTTGTATTCACATATACATGACTTCACACACACATGCATGGACATATAAATATACACATAATGTAGATTCTATTTCTAATGTGTGTAGTTGTATATGTGAGAAATCTATTATTTATATCTACATATACTTGATGAATCATTAGGTTAAATACTTGGCCTTCCTTAATAAATTTATGCTCAATGAAACATTAGATTAGATTCTTTGTCATGTTTATGAAGAAAGCTAATAGTTTGAGTGGTAGCAAGTTATCAATTTAAACATAAAAGAGAAAGGTAGGTCTGAATAGGTTGAATGACCTTGAGGTTACTATAATAATCTATATTCAATGGGTCCTATCCTTGGAAAGGATATGTTAGTACAGTATCAAGATCGTCATTACTTCAAACTAATAAGACATTATTCTTATTATGAAACTTAAAATGAAGATAGTTTAAGATGAGTTAGTTTAATAGGGACTTAGGTGCATATACATTTAAAGGACTTTCTTCTAACACCATTTGCAAAGAAGGTTTTCCTTGTGACTTGTAATGAACCTACATAACCACAGAAAGTAGTTATGGTTAGAAAAAACCTAAGACCTCAATAAAACATCAATTTACACTTATAAATACTTGAAGTTCTAGGGAAGATACTAGGCTTAAATATAGATACAACAATAAATCCAAAGTTAGAGCTTTCCTTCAAGAAAATAAGCTTAGGCCTATCATAAGTTCATGACAACTTAGAAAAGTCGAGTGGGATCTCATACTAGAGGGAATGGTACATAGAATAGATTTCTATACATAAATGGTATTTTAATCATTGCCTTGTAATATTTGAAATGTCTCTTGAATGATTATGCATTCTAAGTTAAGTTTATATCAACATATGATATGATGCCAGGAGGTATATTCCACGATGGATTCCATGAGGTTTTGCAATGGATTCTGTAACATTATATTTATTTTCCAGGGCTTGTACACAATGTGGATTCCTTGTGCAAAAAGTCGATGGGGACGCCTGTCCTTTTCGGGTGTCTTGTTAATTTACTGTGCAAGTGGGTGATTCCATAGCGGGTGATTCTGCAAAATACATATTTAAATTAATGGACGTTTATGAGTTTAGAGTGCGCACTCGTATTAAATTAAGGTTAGGATAGAGTTCCAACCTATTTATTTATTTTGTAGCTGAAGACTACTAGGTATTAACTTTTTTGATTTAATTTTATTATTTTCTAACAATTGTGAATGCTTCAGTTTTGATGTGTAGAGCAAGCGATGGTGGCACTGGGAAGCACTAGGCGATAGCATATATTCAAGTTATTTAGAAAAAATTATCAGTTTTTATAGGTGCATGTCTTAGGCATGGCACCAATATTTATTTTGATGCACTTATTTATTAAAGCGCTTGACATATATTTATTATTTTGTATGTGCATGGGCATACGATTTAAATATTCATTATTGGTCATTGTATTTGGACATAGCCCAACACTTGGGGGCGCCCAATCGCTTTATTCTTTATTTGGAAAAAAGTAATCACAAAAGCTAAAGCATGCTAATTGTAAATTTGGACTATTTTTTAGCTTGGAGATGAATAATATATTAAATACATGCTTTGTGGAGCGCTCACACAAGGCATAGGGGAAGATTGTACCCAATTGGTCTTCTTGCTTCATATTGTGCAAGTCTTCTCTCTTGAAATTTGAGCAAAAAGTAGAGTTCTTTGTTCTTGGGGACTTCCCACACTTGCTACGTATGCATACAACATCCGATTCTGCGTACCAGTGGTATCAGAGCGAAGCTGAGATCGAGGGCTTCCAATTGCTTACCATCTCGCGCGAAGGCGAAGCTCCTGGAACGATCAAGCTCTACAGTGAGTCTCACGACAATCCATCAATACCAGCGCGTTCGTGGCGGTGAAGAACCCCTTGCTACGCAATCAGATCGCAAGGGACCACTCTCTAAAGGCGGAGGACCACCTCCAAAGATCCTTCATCAAGTCGTTTTTTTCCTGAGAAGAACAGATATGCGGTTTTCAATTAATTTCATTTTAAATCTTAATAAGCTTTATAAAAGGCTTAAACTCTCATTTTTAATCATCTGCGAGGCGGAAGGACGAACTCATTACTGTCAACGTTAACAAATGGATGCTGCCATCCTAGTCATTTTGATTCAGGCAAAAGATGTTTTACTTAAATCTTAAGGAGCTAAAGTTTAAAGATTTCTAAGCTTTAAAGTTTAAATTCCTAAAGTTCCAAACTCTCCCATAGCAAGAGTTCACACACAACAACTCCTGAGCCAGCTTTTAACTTCGTTGCAAGCCCCTATTCGCACCTGTGCTCTGACAGAGCTAAATTCCAGCAAACAGATTGCTATACACAGTCTACACGTACGAAGTATACGCTTGGAAGAAGACTGACATCAATTTCTGTAGCCGTGAAGAAGAAAGATCATTAAAAGTCACTTTAAAAAAACAAGCCTTGTAAACCGAGACTTGAGATATGCTCATCCCGCTAACAGGATTTTGAGTGTGTGAGATTGTTTGAAATTTTTCAAGATGACCGATCAAAATATGGAAGATTTTATGGCTGAGGGTGATCTACCGAAACCAACGATGGAACAAAAATTGGACCTAATTATGATGCAACTTCAAGAGGAATGAAGAGCACGTCAAACTTTGCAAGCTTAATTGGCCAGTTTGCAATGATCTACTGCCGATCAAGATGGACCACAATTTGAAGATATTATACGATGTATGATCGATGAGACACTTGAAGTGCAATCTATTTGGAAAGAAACCAAGATAAGTAAAAGAAATTTCAAATTTCGTACTTTCAATGGGTTACACGATGGGAAGATTGTATTTGATTTTATAAGTTAGTTTGATGATTATTTCCATGAAGAAAAGTATGCCGAAAAAGGCAAAATTAAGTGTGTCACTAATCATTTAGTGGACAGAGCATCCTTATGGTGGACTGTTGTCTGCAAAAGCATTGATTATCCTACTACTTGGGAGACTTTCCAAAAGAAATTTTTACTGAATTTTCTTCCACTCCAATTCCATGAAAAAGCAATCAAACAGTGGGATCTTCTGCAACAAAGAGATTGCGAGCCTATTTCCAATATACTGAGCGTTTTTGGAATGCTTTATTGCAACTTCGAATGCTCGAAGATGTACCTGAGGTGACCCATAAGCGCAAGTTTATGTCTGGTTTGCTTGGTCACTTCTATGCGGAAGTGAGCATGTTCAAGCCAATGACTCTCAAAGATGCAATTTCCTTGGCCCATGATGCTGAAGACAAAATTCGAGGATGAGAGAAGCGACCACAACAATTCTCAAACAATGGTAACTTCGGTACAAAACAATTCAATTCTAATTTTCAAAGATTCAATCAAAATCGCTTTCTTCTATCTTCATTCCGTAAATCTTGGATACGACCCCCTGCTTTACCATCAAACACAAATCTAAATCCTAAGCCATCTCTTCAACCAAATCCCAACATTCCTAAACTTCCTACTATTACAAATGATGTGTCTAAAGCCAAATCCATAGTCTATTATAAATGCCATCAACCTAGACATCTAGCGACGAATTGTCAATCCAAAAATCCAACTATTCACATCAACTATTTGGGAGCGACTGAAGATGAAGACCATGAAGAAATGCCAGATTTCATGGAAAACGATGACAATAATGGCACTACTTCAGATACTTTACCAGGAATACCAAATCCTCATTCTTTATTAACGATGAAATGTTATGTGCATGGTAAAGAAAAGACTATTTTACATGATGATGGGAGTACACATGACTTTATTTCTGCAAAATTGGTCAAAGAATTGAAATTACATATTATTTCTACTCATTATCGCATCAAGGTTGCATTCTTAGGAACTAGATACAATGGAACATAAGAAGTGCATGACTTAGAAATAAAAATTGGTAATTATGTTGAACGTAGAAATTTCTTAGTTGTGCCTTTGCAATCTAGTGATATTATTTTAGGAATGCCTTGGTGTTATCAGTATAATCCCGATATAGATTATTTCACGCATTCAATGAAGATTCATTCTCATGGGAAACAAATCGCATTGCATGGTATGCACACTTTTGATAATTTTCCATTACTTAGTCATACATAGGCTAAACGTGCATTAAGAAAAAGTAGCAAATCCTATTTAGTCTGGGTGAATGAAATTTAAGTTAAGGAAAATCAGATGCATTCCATGCACGCACAATTTCTTCCACAATTTAAAGACTGTTTTGCTACTGACTTACCACCTAGTTTACCACCCACACGTCCTGAAGATCATAAAATAGACTTAATTCCAGGTTCTCAACCACCATGTAAAGCACCTTATCAACATAATAAAATTGAATAGAAAGAAATTCAAACTCAAGTTAAAGAATTGTTAACCCGAGGACTCATTAGACCCAATAGTTCTCCATTTGGTGCACCTGTCCTATTAGTTAAAAAGAAAAACAACACGTATATGATGTGCATTGATTATCGTGCCCTAAATAAAATCACTGTCCAAAACAGATATATGATCCCTAGGGTAGATGATCTTATGGATAAATTACAAGGGGCTGCAATATTTATCAACATAGATCTTAAATCTGGATACCATCAAGTATGATTGGACACATCTGACATTTTCAAAACTGCATTTAGAACTCAATTTGGACATTATGAATTCCTTGTTATGCCTTTTGATTTAACTAATGCACCAACCATATTCAGTCGTATGATGAATCACATATTTTTTAAGCATCAACATTGTGTCATTGTTTTCTTTGATGACATATTGGTTTTAGTAAGAACGAGAACGAACATTATGAAATTTATCTTTGGTTTTCAAATTATTGAAAGAAAATCAATTATATGCTAATCTTGAAAAGAGTGAGTTTTTCCAAACACAAATTGGATACTTAAGACACATTGTTTCATCTGAAGGTATTAAAGTTGATCCTAAAAATATAGAAGCAATTTTGAATTGGTCGATACCTAAAAATTTGCATGAATTACGTTCTTTCTTAGGTCTTGCTAGCCTTTACAGAAAATTTGTGAGAAATTTTTCATTGCTTACATCACCTTTGACAAAATTATTAAAGAAAGGTATTGTGTATCATTGGTTTGAAAATTAGCAAAAGTCTTTTGATTTACTAAAACATGCCTTAACCCATGCTCATGTATTGCAACTCCCTGACTTTAATAGACCATTGTTCCTAGTAGTCACTCACGCTAGTGGAATTGGAATAGGAGCTGTCCTTATGCAAGATTCCCATTCCATAGCCTACTCCAGCTACAAGCTTAAACCCTCTACCTACGATAAAGAATTGCTAACTGTAGTACAAGCTTTATGTCAATGGAAACACTATTTAATGGGATATGAATTCATGATTAAAACTGACCAACAAAGTATTAAACATCTCCTTAGTCAGCCACAAATATCTGACGGGCACATTAAATGGGCCGCCTTTATTCAAAGTTATCATTCACTTATCCAATATCAACTCGGAAAAGAAAATGTTGTTGTCGATGCCTTGAGTAGAAGACCAACTATTCATAATATTTCTGTGATATCTTTTGATTCTCTTATCCCTATGAAAGATATATATAACCAAGACCCCAATTTTCAAGTTGATTTGAATAAATTAATTAACACTAATTGGATTCCAATTGATTCATTGTCTTATGTTGATGGATTTATGTTTTATGAGAAAATGTTATGTGTAATTGTTCCCTTTAGATCATTTGCATTGCACGAAATTCATTGTCTCCCATATCAAGGTCATTGAGGTATTATTTCCACTTTACATACTTTGATTGAAGATTTTTATTGGCCACAGATGGAATTTGATGTTTCTAACTTTGTATTCGAGTGTTTAATTTTTCAAAGAGTTAAGCAACACCATGGTAAGCAGTATGGTTTCTTAATGCCTTTACCAATCCCTGAAAGACATGGGAGCATATTTCAATGGATTTTATTACTAGTTTGCCTAACACTCAAGCTAATCACGATATGATTTGGACTATTGTAGATCAATTTAGCAAACACGCATATTTCATTCCATGCAAGGAAAAAAACTGCATCTCAAGCTGCTTAATTGTTTATGAAAACTGTTTTCACTAACCATGGTTTGCCAAAAGTTATTATTTCTTATCGTGATTCTAGATTCTGCAATAATTTTTGGACTACTTTGTTTGCTAACTTAGAAACAAAGATTGATTTTTTATCTGCATTTCATCTTGAAACAAATGGACAAACAGAAGCTACAAACAGCACAATCTTGGATCTTTTATGTGTATACACAATCTCAAAACCACAACCCTGGAAAATACACTAGTATTTACTTCAGTTTGTATACAATAACACACCATATACAACTACATGAAAAGCACCTTTTGAAATCATTTATGGACATAGATTGCCTACACCTGTTACATCATTGTCAAACAAAGTTAAAGCTGCTGATGATATTACCAACATGCATGCTACTATTTTAGATGAAGTTAAAGATATGATTGTGAAAGCCTAGCAATCATATACTAAACAAGAAAACAAGAAAAGAAAAGCCATGAATTTTACAGTTGATGATTATGTTTGGTTACGAATTGAAAAGCAAAGACTACAAAGTGTTGAGAAACACCCTGTTGTAAAATTAGCTCCTAGATTTTATGGACCTTTCAAAATAATTCAGAAAATCAATGACAATGCCTTTAAATTAGAACTACCCAAACACTAGAAAATCCACAACGCTTTTCATATCAGTTTGTTACAACCTTTCAAAGGCCAATTACCTATCCACCCTGTTTATGAAAATCCTCCTTTGTTAGAAGAAGAAATTGAAATCCTTGAACCTAATACTATTTTAGATACCGACTTTATGACCACTAGAATCGACCGTAGATATTCTAGATATTTGGTGAAATTTAAAAATCATCCTATTGAAGAGGCCCAATGGATGCATACTCATGATCTAAGTGCTTACCCCACTGCTCGCTCCACATTGAGCTAATAGCAATTGAGGACAATTGCTATCCCACCCTGGGGGTATGATGCCAGGAGGCATATTCCACGGTGGATTCAGTGAGGTTTTGTAGTGGATTCCATAAGGTTATATTTATTTATCCGGGCTCGTACACAAGGAAGATTCCTTATGCCAAAAGTCGATGGGGACGTCTGTCCTTTTCGGGCGTCTCGTTAATTTAATGTGCAAGTGGGTGATTCCATAGCGAGTGATTCTGCAAAATACATATTTAAATTAATGGATGTTTATGAGTTTAGAGTGCGCACTTATATTAAATTAAGGTTAGGACAGAGTTCTAACCTATTTATTTATTTTGTAGCTGAAGACTACTAGGTTTCCACTTTTGTCGTTTTAATTTTATTATTTTCTAACAATTGTGAATGCTTCAGTTGATGTGTAGAGCAGGTGACGATGATGCTCGGAAGCACTAGGCGATAGCATGTATTCAAGTTATTTAGAAGAAATTATCAGTTTTTATGGGTGCGTGTCTTAGGCGTGGCGTCAATATTTATTTTGACGCACTTATTTATTAAAGCGCTTGACATATATTTATTATTTTGTATGCGCATGGGTGCACGATTTAAATATTCATTATTGGTCATTGTATTTGGGCACAGCCCGACACTTGGGGATGCCCAACCGCTTTATTCTTTATTTGGAAAAAAGAAAACACAAAAGCTAAAGCATACTAATTGTAAATTTGGGCTATTTTTGAGCTTGGAGATGAATAATATATTAGATACATGCTTTGTGGAGCACTCACACAAGGCATGGGGGGAGATTGTACCCAATTGGTTTTCTTACTTCATGTCGTGCAAGTCTTCTCTCTTGAAATTTGAGCAAAAAGTAGAGTTATTTATTCTTGGGGACCTTTTGGCGCTCGCTACGTACACGTACAACATCCGGTCTGTATACCATGATAAAATTTTGGAGATGTGTTGTCACATGGTTCTATATCTATAGGATGAAACTTATAGGATACCTATTAGTGTTGGGATTTCAACTGTGTGCCTATGGGATTACTCTATCTGTATTTCTACTAAACTCACCTTGCCTACAAGTATTTGTCATGAAGTTTTTTAATTGATTTACATCTCTCTTGTATCTATGAAGTGATAAGACTTCTTAGGTAGTAAATGACCAAGTCAATGAGCTTGGGCAAGCTGTTTGAAGTGTCTATGGCCTGGAGAGATAGCCTTGCAAATAACACCAAAAAATACACGCTACTATAGACACCTGGTCTTCTATGATTTGGTAGAGAAAACCCATGCTTTTTGCTTGGGAAAGCTCAAGTAAAAGCAAGATGTAAGAAGGGCATGACTAGACAAAGATTGATTGATGTGTGGGGATGGATTTGTATGGAAAAATTTGGGTATCTTTAGATTGTTGTGGACTCATCAAACAAAGTTTATAGGCTATTCAATGTTGCTCATAGTGGATAAAGGGATTTCATCTTGAATTAGGTGTGATCTATTGCTCTTGATTATCCCAAGTAGAGGCATTGTCGATAGGTTTGAGGTTTTTCTATTAGACTATTATAGTGAATCAAAATAGGGATTTTGGGTTGAGAAAAGACTCTTTTTGAAGCTTTAGGTATGCAAATCATTTTAGACTTGGACTATTCTATGTACATTTGGAGATTGATTTTGGGACTTACATATGTTATTCTCTATTTAAAGAAAATCATTGAATCTTTTGGGCTAATTTAATTGGGGTTTCTCAACCAGTCTCAAAAATATTGTTCATAAGTAGATGTATATGCTATATAAGAGTCGAGTCAAAACTCTTTTGTAATAAATAAAATTTAAAATTGGATCTCTTCTATTTATTGTATTCATGTTGAATCTTGCCTTCATTGTCTATAGAATTTTTTCTCTCTCTAGTGTATACTATTCTCGCAAGACCCCTGGTGCTTTTTGGCTAGACACAAGCAATCTCCTAACATCTTTGGTGATCCTAAGATGTGAACGGTTAACAAAAGAGTTTTGTAGAATATGAGATGCTATAAGTTCTTTGGATGATGTAAGGTACTTGTTGTAGACTTTTATTTTCATATTTATAGAAGTAAATAGTAGCTATAATACTTGTAAATCATGAATCCATTGTAACCAAAGCATTGCAAACTATGGAAAGCTAGATTTTTTTTAAAATGGTCGAAATGATTCTAACTACCTAAAGATCTAGGTAGGAAAGATGTATTTCTTTGGGATTCCTCCATAGATGATGAGCTAGTATTTTATGCATTTACAATTCATGACTTGAAACCATGCATAAACAAGATTTATACAAAAAATCTTACATGATGGTAAGAATTTAAGAAAGCACTAAAGGAAGATTTTTTCATTGACATATGTTTCCTTACCAAGAATTTTATGGAGTGGGTGATAAAACCCAATAAAGGTCTTGCTTTATGCATTTACAATTCATGAGTTTAAACCATGCATAAATGAGATTTATACAAAAGATGTTAAATGGCAAGAGTTTGAGAAAGCACTAAAGGAAGAGTTTTTCATTGAAAATATATGTTTAGTTACCAAGTGGACTTTCATGGAGTGGATGATTAAACACAATAAAGGTCTTGCTACTCTACCAAGATTTTGCACATAAGCTTGAGCACAAATTTGCCTAGTTGGATACTTAGAGTAGCAAGGTCTAGAATCAAAGAAATAATTGTTTTTAGAGGCTATAGATTCTACTTTATAGATGATAGGTTGGGATGCCTGAGTGAATTCTTTTTCTATCCATGCATATCTTACTAGGTCACGGACTATGGAATGTTATTGTGGAAGAAAATGTTGGGGGTAAAGGTGCCTCTGCCTAACCGCCCGTTATTACTACACTGACAATACCCACCACCCACTGCACACTGCATAAAGGAAGGCCCGGCCACACATTGTGGTTGTTGGAGTTCCCACTTTTGAGTCTCTCTCTCTGTTGGCTCTTGCTCTCCATCCGCCATAGCTCTCACCGCCAAGCTTCTTCCTCCTGGGTTCCACTTCCCTTTCAACTGGTATTAGAGCAAAGGCATTGGAGCTTGCCTAGCATTCTCTTCAGCCTGGATTTGAAGAGTTGCAACCCGAGCTTCAATGGCAGCCATGGCACCTTCCTTTGCAAGTATGTTTTGATCTCTCACCTCCTCCCTAAGCTTCCAAACCTTCATCGGCTTCTTCCTGGGTTACATTAGAGCCCCCTTGACATTGCCAAGTGCCCCCGAGGACTGTTGAAGATCCCCCAACCCCCAAGAATAGCCAGCCCAATTTTCAGTGCATTTTTAGGGGGTTGGGCTAATTTATTCCCTGGCATTTCCCTACTCCTCCTCAGCTTCCCAGCACTCTTGGCAACCCCCCCGAGCATTTCTTGGCTCCCCGGCATTAATGCTTGACTCTTGGTGATCAATTCGAGTGCTTTCCCTTTCAGCCCTTTGCTATATACACAGTCCCAGGACTGTCAAAATAGGGCAGCACTTGACTTTTACTATTTGATGCTTCTTGGCATTGCCCGTTTGATGCCTAATGATGCTCAGTGATGCCCAGATGTTATGGGATGCTATGTCTATGCTTTGGGACTTATTTGGAGCAGATTTGAGCACCGTTTGAGCTTCATTTAACAGTAAATTGCTTGCTGTAATACGATGGACTGAAGCTCATTTACTTGGTGTATGCATTAGTTCATGCATATGGGGTGTTTATTGGAGGTTTGAATGATCATACCAATGTATTTGGTGGTTGTGAAATGCTTCTTCTTGGTTATAGAATGCTTTTGAGCTTGTATTAAGCTCTGACTTGGTTGTTCTTCATTGGCATTTGGTTTCAGTTGGCATGCTTTGGACCGGTCTATGCCTGTTGTCATTGCTTGACATGTAGGCCTCTTGTATTTATGCTTTGGTCAGATATGGATGCCACTTGGTTTGCCCATGCTTGACAGTTACTTGAAGCTTCATCTTCAAATATATTTGAGCATTTTGGATCTACTGGGCATTACATTTGGTTGTCAATTACATGCTCTTTGAATGCTTTCAAGCTTATGCTTTGGGATTTATGCTCCGGATGTACCCTACTAGGATTTGGCATATCTGATGCTATGTATTGATGTATTAGAGCATTGCTTGCTCTCTTTGCATCTGACTTCACTGGGAGCCTATTGGTATATTTGGATGTACATTGAGTCTTATTTACAGATGAGCTTGAGCTTGTGGGACAGTTCCATGCATTTGCTCTCTTGAGAGCTTTATGTCTGTAGTTTGTCTGTAGTAGTGGGCTGGTTTGATACACCTATTGGGGTGGCAGGCACCTATCTTTGTCACATGTTTGTCAGTTTTGTATGCATCTTGGATGGTTATGTATTGAGCTTCTTGCCCTATCAATTGTGCTTGTGCTTGGTCTCTTCTCTTACCCCGAGACCCATTACATGCATGACTTCTGGACCTATGAGATGTCTCTTGCCTAACAAGTTATTAGTTTGATAGTTTTTGGTACCTTCTTGCCCCTAGAAACTCACTGTTGGATCTATCTTGCTACATGGCAGTTGTAGTGACATATGTATCAACGATTGCTTCATCTTGGGACAGTTTTATATACTGTTGTCATTTATTACAGCAAGCTGAAATCTGTAGATTTTGAGCACTTCTATGAGGGTAATGCTTACTATTTGATGTTATCTTGGTCATATTTGGTGGACAGGTGCTTCTCTTGGTGAAATCCATCCTTTCACCCAGTTTTAGCAATGGTTTTAGTGCATTTTTTGCCAATTACAACAACCTGCAATTTTGCTTTTTTGCCTTGATTTGGGACAGTATGGCTGGTCATCTGAAAGATATAGCTCTCTTTAACATTTGCCAAGTTGGATGGTACCAACTATGGGTATTGGAAGTCCTAAATATGGTAGGTTTTGGTACAGAAGTTGCAGATTAAACCCTTACATTTCAAGGGTGTTAAACCTGAGGAAATGGATGATGATATTCGGATGGAAGTTGATGAGCTATGCAAGTCTACCATTATTTTTTCACTCTTAGAAGAAGTCCATCATAATGTTGTTGAAGATGAGAATCAGAGTGCATGGGATTTATGGGAGAAGATTCAGGAGCTCTATGCACAACAGAGTCATGCGTCATAGATGTATTGGCTGAAGCAATTAATGGATCTTTGCATGAACGAGGGGACCTCCCTTTCATCTCATTTCAGTCAGTTTCGTGCTATCATGAAGAGTCTGTTGTCATAGGGTATTGAGTTCAAAGACAACTTGCACCCGTTGTTTCTCCTTGGCACCTTGCCTGAATCATGGGATGTATTCCATACTACCATATGCACAAACAAGCTTGATGGGCTGAAAATCAAAGATGTTGAGAGTGCTTTATTGACTGAAGAGATCAACAAGAGAAACAATGATGCTTCCTACTCTTCACATGAATTGACCATTAGAGGTGGCAGACATGGCCGACATGATAATGATCATAAGGGCAGGGACTCTCAGAAGTCCAGGCCTAAGTCATGTGGTTGCAGTAAGTCTCGTGGACGGAAGTCTGATCTTACTTGCCATTATTGTGGGAAAGCATGACATATTAGGCCACAGTGCCATAAAATGCACGATGATAAGAGCAAGGAAAAGGGCAAAGAGAAAGTGCAAGAAAAGTCTTCTGAGCACAGTATTGTACCTGCAAAGTCCACTGTGAAGATAGAAGAGGTTAATGTCATGCAGGCCACTGATTCAGATGATGATTACATACTTGCAACTTCTTCATGCGATGCCTTGCAGACTTCTGAGCTATATTCTATGTATGTGTAGTGCTGGCTCTTGGATTCGAGTGTGTCATTTCATGTGATACCCTGTAGAGATTGGTTTCATACCTATCGTACCATGTCTAGCTCTATGTATCTTGGTGATGATAGGTCTCTTGACATTGTGGGCATTGGAGATGTTAGGCTGTAGTTTTCTTCAGGCGGCTCTTTTGTTTTTCATGATGTACGCCATGTACCTGCGTTGAGTCACAGCCTTATGTCAGCTGGACAGCTTGATGATGCAGGGTATTTTGTGTCTTTTGGAGACTCCGCATGGAAGATTACTCGTGTGGCGGGCTTGTACTTGCAAGGGGTGCCAAGTCTGGCAGTTTCTATCCGTTACTTGTATCTGGAGCTACATTGGATCATGTTTTGTATGTGGGTTCTACTCCCCATGTATCCCTTTGGCATGCTCATTTGGGGCATATGTCTCTTAAAGGAATGAAAATGCTCCGTGCTTTGCAATATCTTCTGCCTTTTTATTCTTCGCATTTTGATTCTTGTGATCATTGTTTGTATGGCAGGCAGACTAGAAATACGCATAAAAAGTCTGGTAAGAAACGCATGGGTGAGCCCTTGGCTCTTGAGCACTCAGAAGTATATGGGTCCCTTCCATGTTAATCACTTGGTAGGGCAAAGTACTTTGTTACTTTCATAGATCATTACTCATGTAAGGTTTGGGATTATGCCATAAAGAGAAAATCCGATGTCTTAGACATATTTCAGCATTGGCTTGCATTGGCAGATGTAATATTTCCGCGTAATCGTACCGTAAATATTAACCTTCCGCACGTCGTGTAAACCCCGTACAAAGGGTATCTCCTGCATTGAAATTATTGACCGCGTAATGTGTGACCCGCGCGCGTGAAATGGGGTCCTCCGCTTTGGTAAATCAAGACCGGGAGATCAAAACCGCAAGCCGCACGAAAACACCCTCTTGGGAGGGACAATTTTAATTAAATTAAGGCAATTTTTTTTACTATTATCCCTTCCCCCAGCCGATGCATGGCTGGAGGAGAGGGAGTGTGGAGGGGGGGATGGCCAAGTGAGGGTTGCATGAGGAAAGCTCTCCACGTGGGTGGAGACCCTCTTCCCCACCCCCATTCCTATATAAACACCCCTCATCAAGGGGGTGTGCTAAGGAGGGAGACTGTGGAGGAGGAATTGAGGGAGAGAGAGAGGGCCGTGCTGCAGAGGGAGGGCCGTGCTGGCCGCCGTGGAGAGGATCATCGACGCCGCGCTGCCGCCAGCTGCCACATCTGCCGCCCAGCCCTGTCCGCCAGCCGCCTTCGCTGCCGCCACAGCCGCCAGACAGCCAGCACCCGCCCGCCACGCTGATCGCGACCCCGACGTGGTACTGAAGAAGCTGAAGCTTCTTAGAAGCTTCTAAGGGGGGGGCGGGGCCTCTTTAACCCCCTTTCCCACCATTTTCCCAAAGGCCCCTTCCCAATGGCCCCTTCCCACCACAATTCCGAATAAGCCATTAATACCCCCTTCCCGGGATTTGAAGAGGGGCCATAAGGACCCCACTAGACCGTCGGAAAAGGCTTCCCGCAATAAGTCTTTAAAGCCCTTCACCGCAAGCAACATTCCGTAAAAGAATATTCCGCCTACGAGGGAAGGCAAAGGCTGGAAGGTTGCATGTCAAGGCAAAACAATCCGTAGACGATGAAAGCAAAAACCGAACCTATGTGTACGATGGCCCCGAAAAGATCGCAAGGTGCGACCGCGAAAGGCTCATCTCCGAATGTACAAGTGGACATCTCCCCGACTCCACAAGTCCAGGTTCTTTCGAGTTATTTCCGCATAAGGAAAAGATTAGGCGCGCTTAGCCCATAAAAAGGAATTGCATTTTTACGCTTAATATGCATACGGAAATTGGAAAGAAATACATCTCTTGAACATTAGGTAAGATTAAAATTGTCATGAATTTGAACGAGTAAAAGACTAATTGCATGTAGATTTGGTACCTTATCAAGGTAATGAGTCTAAACTTAGGCAAAGAAATGGAATTTATAAGTGCATTATCTTTCGTCTTAGATTTGGTAGAAATAAGCGTATACTGCACATTAGGCAACATACTTCTCGTAATGATTTCATAGGAAAAGGTTAGCACCATAAGGTATCATCCGGGAAGAAATAATAGAGTACCAAAGTGAACGTATGGACTTGCAAATAGCTTGTAAGATGAAATAAATTAACACTAGTTTGTATAAACTTCATTATCTACTTCGTAGCTAGGAGAACGTTGTGTATTGCGTAGTCGTCATGCCATCGTTAAGAGCTGCATTTAGGAGTCAAAGCATAGTATTCAAAAGTATGGACTACAAGTAGTAGGCATGATTAATTGGTAAATCCTAGTAGGACCTAGGAAAGTTAGCGTACAGATTGGCAAGCATTTTACCTTACTAAGGAAAGATAATGTTATCATGAACCATGTGATACGTAGAGGCAATCAATCGCATGTTTACGCGTTTTGGTGGTATTGTATCTATTGCTCTCCGTTAGATTTAGTTATTACCTTTAGAAGGATCATCCTCGTCGCAAGATAGTGACTAAGTAACCTAATCATGGGTATGGCTCCGTCGGAATGAAAGGTATTCCAAGTGCTAACTAGAACTTAGTGCAATAATAATTCGACCTAGCTTTAGACAAAAACCGTGAATCTAAAGATCCTACACACGTTCACAAAATGTCGAAGCAATTGGATGTTCATGTATGAAATGATCTAAGGTTATCCTAAGGATCATGACGAAACTCCGACGGAGTTGCATATTTCTGGAACCATGGGCCAACCTAATTAGGAATGATTTGGAGGATGTCTAATCATCCTATTACTCACTTTTGGAATAATTTGCCAAGGAAAAGGAAAGTTAAGTATTTGCCTTGAAGCAAATGACCAGACTATAAACCAAAGCGACATGGTCGCTGGAACCTACCACAACTAAACACTAAAGTATGGGTAGGGTATGACCCTAACCCAAGAATGATAGGAATCTTGCCAAGTTGCAATTGATTCCGAAACGAATGCGGATTGCATTCGGAGGAAAGGAAGTCACTCCTTGATAGTTTGCCAGCCACAACGACCATTGGAATTTGTTTGTGCTTGTAACCGTTAGAAAAGCACTGTTTGCATTGTTTGCTCAATGAACTAAAGGAGGAAAACATATCTAAATACTTCAGGTTGAAGCCTGAAGGGAGAGGCAGCTTCAGTTACCCCCGACTGCCTGCCTAACCCTAACCAAGGGGGTTGTGAACCGCGCCGGGAATGTGGACCGAACCCGCCGTGAGAGGTCTCTCCGTTGAGTTCTGCTTGGAGCAGGAGGACGCTTGGGTACCA
The DNA here is from genome assembly GCF_053477565.2 of Lygodium microphyllum. Classification (NCBI taxonomy): domain Eukaryota; kingdom Viridiplantae; phylum Streptophyta; class Polypodiopsida; order Schizaeales; family Lygodiaceae; genus Lygodium; species Lygodium microphyllum. Next base: position 38,400,156 of record NC_141149.1, on the reverse strand, counting down.
GGGGGGGCTCTGGCTGTAAATCCCTCGCCTTCCGGGTCCTGCACAAGAGACTAACGTGACTCGGGATTGGATCTCGAGGCCCGCATACTAGTCTACGGGCGGAAACTTGGATTAAGTAATCACTGAAGGATTACTGGATAGCCTTCGGGCGGATTATGAATACGCCTACGGGCGGAAACTCCTTGTATTTCAAAGATAAAAGGATAAAATGATAATAAAGAAGTTGTTTGACATTGTTTTCTTTATGTCTTGTGATAAGATTACGTGAAGGAACCAGTGCTTAACAGGGTTAATCAAGGAAGCTGTTTGTATATGTCAAACTAATGTGGTAGGTAATTACATAACTAAAACAAACCGAGGAAAGTGTGGAGGATGGACCATGGGTCCGTCCTACGGATGGGTGGTCCCGGTTAGCCAGGAACTTTTCTCAAGATCTTCGATGGACAGAGGATGATCATCATCACCAAAACAAGCAAGGAGAACAATGACTTGGAAGTACCGATTACCCGATTCAGGCTGTTTTAGGGGAACGGAATGGGACTATGCCTTTTGGCAGAGAGGTCGAGCCTTGCATCCCTCTCGTTTCCCATTCTCCTTGAACCAAGTGCAGCATGAATCCGCTTCAGACCAGGTGTTCTGCGTAAAGTAGTTCGATCAGGTCTGACGCTAGTCGCTGTTAGTAAATGACCAACAATTCCAGCCGATCCTAAGTGGGAACGGCCAGGACGCTTCCGTTACGTGGCAGACGCGGAAAGTCCTAGATGACAAAACCTGCAACATTCCATGGGAGTGCCGGGTGGAGTTTTCTAGACAACCTTTCCGATGGACTGCTAAGACGTGTCGTAGAGGGTTCCAGTGGACACGTTACAGTTGGTATCAGAGCCGACTTATAATGGAATTGTTTTCATAAGATTTCATTAGAAGTAAAGTAAAGAAATTGTTCCTATCCAAACATTTTCTCATCTTCAATGCTGTATTGTAGAATTATGAAGCATGGAACAGGTTCTTAGTGTTCCGAGTCATGTTTATGACCGCGATGCATTCCACAAATTATCGACAAAGGGTTGAGATGATGAACATCCTAGACCGCATTTACAATCCATCACCTGTGTACGTGGAATGGAGATGGATGGGTGTTACAGGGATCTATTACATAACTGCCTATCAACCTGCGTACCTTCAAATTAACTTGAAGAGAATCAAGTGGATGGAGGATTTGAAGATCGTAAAGCTGTTCGTCTTTATTGAGGCTCACGCAAACGCGACCCTACAGGTTGGAGGTCGAAGGGTTAACCAGAATAAGTATGTGTACGGGGAAGTGATTCAAAGAATCCCTGCCGACCGAATCAAGGTTTTGGGACGTCGTGAGAAGAATAGATATCAAAGGAAAAGATACCCTAATCTTCCAATGAACTATCGATTCCTGAAAGTCAATGACCCCAATCCGTACTACTACTCAGTTCCTGTAGCTGAATGCAATAATATCTTATTCTCCTCGAATTAATGTATTAACTTGTTCCATCGGCCCAAGAAATAATTGTGCCCTGAAAGGGCTATGCTAATATGAATGGAATAAAACTTTTTCCCGATTGTCTATGAATATTGATAAAGAAGTAAAGTGAATTGGTCACTTGGCTGAAGGAATACGTGGACGTAGTTTCTGAAGAGTTAACAAAAACGCCCACTTCAAAGAGAAGTAGATCATGAGATCAAGCCAGTAATAGGAGCCGTGCCAATTGTGAAGAGAACCTATAGAATGTCTATAACGGAAGCAATTGAGTTGAAGGAACAACTCAAGCAACTGTTAAACCAAGGCTACATCCGACCTAGCAATTCACCATGGGGAGCTCCAGTCCTATTCCAGAAAAAGAAAGATGGGACACTTCGACTATGTATTGATTACCATGAGTTGAATTAATCAACAGTCAAGAACAAGTATCCAATTCCTAGAATAGATGAGCTTCTTGATCGCCTTCAAGGTGCAAAGATCTTCTCCAAAATTGATCTCAGGTCAGGCTACTATTATCAAATCAGGATCAAGGATGAGGACATTCCAAAAACGGCCTTCAATACAAGATATGGGCACTTTGAATTCTTGGTTATGTCATTCGGACTTACAAATGCACCTGCCACTTTCAATAGATTAATGCAGGATATTTTTAGACCATATCTTGATGATTTTGTGCTTGTCTTCTTCGACGACATTTTAGTCTATTCTAAACAGGAAGGAGATCATGAACCCCAACTACGGATTGTGCTGGAGACAATGAGGTCTCATAAGCTGTATGCAAAAATGAAGAAGTGTGCATTCTTCAAACGTCAGATTGAATACCTAGGATTCATCGTATCATCTGAAGGAATATCAGTAGATCCGGCCAAAGTCAGAGATGTGCTTGAATGGCCAATACCAGTATCTGTCAAAGAGATACATAGTTTTCTTGGCTTGACAGGATGGTATAGGATCTTTATCAAAAACTATGCTTTGATTGCAGCACCTCTTACCGACTTACTAAGGAAGCAGACTTCTATTACATGGTCAACTCCCGAGCAAAATATCTTCAACCAATTGAAGCAGTGTTTGGTATCAGCACCTATTCTGAGACTTCCTGATCTCAGTAAGGAGTTCGAGGTAGTAACTGATGCTAGCATTCTTGCCTTGGGGTGTGTTCTTATGCAGGAAGGTCATCCAGTAGCGTATTCTTCAAGGAAATTGAAGAGTCACGAAAAGAATTATGCCACTCATGACCTGGAGTTGTTAGCTGTCATCCATGCTCTAAAGCTTTGGAGACACTACTTGTTGGGAAACAAGTTCACTCTAGTAACCGATCATAAGAGTCTCAAATGGATTTTTACCCAGAACGAGCTCAACATGAGGCAACGTCGATGGATTGAAGTATTGGAGGAATATGATTTTGAAATCAAGTATCGACCAGGGAAAGAGAATGTGGTTGCCGATGCACTCAGTCGCAAGGCATTCCTAAACTTTCTAATCTTGTAGAATCCATCAACGGCCAGATCTCTGGCTACAAAGGTATCTATGCCAAGCAACCCTATGCTCGAATTAGCTAGAGAGGAAGCATGCCATGACTTAGCTTACCAAGCAATGATAAAAGAAATATCTGCCAAGGATCAGAATCCGAAGTTACAGGCAAAGTATCATGAATTTTCTATTGACAATGGACTTATTTACTATAGAACAAGGCTATGTATACCAGCAAGCCAGTCACTTAAGCAGAAGATATTGTGGGAAGCTCATGACTCCCCTTTCGCAGGACATCCCGGCTATGCAAAGACTCTTAATGCAGTCAGGAAGAGCTATCATTGGGAGAGGCTCAAAGGTGACGTCCTCAAATATGTCACTGAATGTTTGTCTTGCCAACGTATCAAGGCTGAACATGTCATGATGCCAGGAAAATTACAACCACTTGACATTCCCCAAATGAAATGGGAATTCATCAGTATGGATTTTGTGGTGGGCTTACCCCAAGTCCAAGGAGGATACAACTCCATTATGGTTGTAGTTGACATGCTTACTAAGGTTGCACACCTGATTCCAGTAAAGACAAACTATAAAGCTTCCGATATTGCAAGAGTGTTTATCAAAGAAATATTCAAGCTACATGGACTACCTAGAAGGATCATTAGCGATCGAGATTCTCTTTTCACTTCTCACTTCTGGAGAGCTATCTTTGAAGCTATTGGGACTCAACTCTGTTTTAGCACTGCCTACCATCCCCAAACAGATGGACAAACAGAGCGAGTAAATCAAATCATTGAGGATATTCTTAGGGCCTACTGCTGTCGAGAGCCAAAGAGATGGATTCAATATTTGCCGTTAGTAGAATTTGCTTACAATGCTTCTTATCAGCAGAGCATTCAAATGACTCCTTTTCAGGCATTGTATGGTCATGATTGTCGAAGTCCTCTAAATTTTTCTGATCCTACCCTGAGAGTGGAAGCCTCAAGACAAATGTTGGAGTACATGGATGACCAAATAAGGTCAATAAGACAAGACATACAAGCAGCCAAAGATAGACAAAAGGCATATGCGGATTTGAAGCGCCAAGAGAGGATCTTCGGAGAAGGAGACATGGTCTTCATTCGTGTACGCCCCAAGAAGAGTTCTTTATCTCTAGGTAAATGCAAGAAGCTAAGTCCAAGGTACTGTGGACCGTATAAAATCCTCAAGTGCCTAGGACCCAATGCTTATAAATTGCAACTTCCTGACAACCTAAAAGTTCACAATGTATTCCATATTAGTCTCTTAAAAAAGTATGTACCCAACCCAAATCATGTACTTGATGACCAACAAATTGTAATGCCTAGTCAAGGAATCCTTGAACTAAGGCCGGAAAAGATTTTAGATGTCAGGGAGAGACAGTTGAGATCTAGAACCTTGAGAGAATGCCTTGTCCAATGGAAAGATTACCCCGAAGAGGATGCTACCTGGATGGATGAAAGCACTCTCAATCTTCAATATCCCCAGTTTATCTCGAGATGAGGACATCTCGATTCTTCTAAGGGGGAGAGAATGTAATATTTCCGCGTAATCGTACCGTAAATATTAACCTTCCGCACGCCGTGTAAACCCCGTACAAAGGGTATCTCCTGCATTGAAATTATTGACCGCGTAATGTGTGACCCGCGCTTGTGAAATGGGGTCCTCCGCTTTGGTAAATCAAGACCGGGAGATCAAAACCGCAAGCCGCACGAAAACACCCTCTTGGGAGGGACAATTTTAATTAAATTAAGGCAAATTTTTTTACTATTATCCCTTCCCCCAGCCGATGCATGGCTGGAGGAGAGGGAGTGTGGAGGGGGGGATGGCCAAGTGAGGGTTGCATGAGGAAAGCTCTCCACGTGGGTGGAGACCCTCTTCCCCACCCCCATTCCTATATAAACACCCCTCATCAAGGGGGTGTGCTAAGGAGGGAGACTGTGGAGGAGGAATTGAGGGAGAGAGAGAGGGTCGTGCTGCAGAGGGAGGGCCGTGCTGGCCGCCGTGGAGAGGATCATCGACGCCGCGCTACCGCCAGCTGCCACATCTGCCGCCCAGCCCTGTTCGCCAGCCGCCTTCGCTGCCGCCACAGTCGCCAGACAGCCAGCACCCGCCCGCCACGCTGATCGCGACCCCGACGTGGTACTGAAGAAGCTGAAGCTTCTTAGAAGCTTCTTAGAAGCTTCTAAGGGGGGGGCGGGGCCTCTTTAACCCCCTTTCCCACCATTTTCCCAAAGGCCCCTTCCCAATGGCCCCTTCCCACCACAATTCCGAATAAGCCATTAATACCCCCTTCCCGGGATTTGAAGAGGGGCCATAAGGACCCCACTAGACCGTCGGAAAAGGCTTCCCGCAATAAGTCTTTAAAGCCCTTCACCGCAAGCAACATTCCGTAAAAGAATCTTCCGCCTACGAGGGAAGGCAAAGGCTGGAAGGTTGCATGTCAAGGCAAAACAATCCGTAGACGATGAAAGCAAAAACCGAACCTATGTGTACGATGGCCCCGAAAAGATCGCAAGGTGCGACCGCGGAAGGCTCATCTCCGAATGTACAAGTGGACATCTCCCCGACTCCACAAGTCCAGGTTCTTTCGAGTTATTTCCGCATAAGGAAAAGATTAGGTGCGCTTAGCCCATAAAAAGGAATTGCATTTTTACGCTTAATATGCATACGGAAATTGGAAAGAAATACATCTCTTGAACATTAGGTAAGATTAAAATTGTCATGAATTTGAACGAGTAAAAGACTAATTGCATGTAGATTTGGTACCTTATCAAGGTAATGAGTCTAAACTTAGGCAAAGAAATGGAATTTATAAGTGCATTATCTTTCGTCTTAGATTTGGTAGAAATAAGCGTATACTGCACATTAGGCAACATACTTCTCGTAATGATTTCATAGGAAAAGGTTAGCACCATAAGGTATCATCCGGGAAGAAATAATAGAGTACCAAAGTGAACGTATGGACTTGCAAATAGCTTGTAAGATGAAATAAATTAACACTAGTTTGTATAAACTTCATTATCTACTTCGTAGCTAGGAGAACGTTGTGTATTGCGTAGTCGTCATGCCATCGTTAAGAGCTGCATTTAGGAGTCAAAGCATAGTATTCAAAAGTATGGACTACAAGTAGTAGGCATGATTAATTGGTAAATCCTAGTAGGACCTAGGAAAGTTAGCGTACAGATTGGCAAGCATTTTACCTTACTAAGGAAAGATAATGTTATCATGAACCATGTGATACGTAGAGGCAATCAATCGCATGTTTACGCGTTTTGGTGGTATTGTATCTATTGCTCTCCGTTAGATTTAGTTATTACCTTTAGAAGGATCATCCTCGTCGCAAGATAGTGACTAAGTAACCTAATCATGGGTATGGCTCCGTCGGAATGAAAGGTATTCCAAGTGCTAACTAGAACTTAGTGCAATAATAATTCGACCTAGCTTTAGACAAAAACCGTGAATCTAAAGATCCTACACACGTTCACAAAATGTCGAAGCAATTGGATGTTCATGTATGAAATGATCTAAGGTTATCCTAAGGATCATGACGAAACTCCGACGGAGTTGCATATTTCTGGAACCATGGGCCAACCTAATTAGGAATGATTTGGAGGATGTCTAATCATCCTATTACTCACTTTTGGAATAATTTGCCAAGGAAAAGGAAAGTTAAGTATTTGCCTTGAAGCAAATGACCAGACTATAAACCAAAGCGACATGGTCGCTGGAACCTACCACAACTAAACACTAAAGTATGGGTAGGGTATGACCCTAACCCAAGAATGATAGGAATCTTGCCAAGTTGCAATTGATTCCGGAACGAATGCGGATTGCATTTGGAGGAAAGGAAGTCACTCCTTGACAGTTTGCCAGCCACAACGACCATTGGAATTTGTTTGTGCTTGTAACCGTTAGAAAAGCACTGTTTGCATTGTTTGCTCAATGAACTAAAGGAGGAAAACATATCTAAATACTTCAGGTTGAAGCCTGAAGGGAGAGGCAGCTTCAGTTACCCCCGACTGCCTGCCTAACCCTAACCAAGGGGGTTGTGAACCGCGCCGGGAACGTGGACCGAACCCGCCGTGAGAGGTCTCTCCGTTGAGTTCTGCTTGGAGCAGGAGGACGCTTGGGTGCCAGGGGGGGCTCTGGCTGTAAATCCCTCGCCTTCCGGGTCCTGCACAAGAGACTAACGTGACTCGGGATTGGATCTCGAGGCCCGCATACTAGTCTACGGGCGGAAACTTGGATTAAGTAATCACTGAAGGATTACTGGATAGCCTTCGGGCGGATTATGAATACGCCTACGGGCGGAAACTCCTTGTATTTCAAAGATAAAAGGATAAAATGATAATAAAGAAGTTGTTTGACATTGTTTTCTTTATGTCTTGTGATAAGATTACGTGAAGGAACCAGTGCTTAACAGGGTTAATCAAGAAAGCTGTTTGTATATGTCAAACTAATGTGGTAGGTAATTACATAACTAAAACAAACCGAGGAAAGTGCGGAGGATGGACCATGGGTCCGTCCTACGGATGGGTGGTCCCGGTTAGCCAGGAACTTTTCTCAAGATCTTCGATGGACAGAGGATGATCGTCATCACCAAAACAAGCAAGGAGAACAATGACTTGGAAGTACCGATTACCCGATTCAGGCTGTTTTAGGGGAACGGAATGGGACTATGCCTTTTGGCAGAGAGGTCGAGCCTTGCATCCCTCTCGTTTCCCATTCTCCTTGAACCAAGTGCAGCATGAATCCGCTTCAGACCAGGCGTTCTGCGTAAAGTAGTTCGATCAGGTCTGACGCTAGTCGCTGTTAGTAAATGACCAACAATTCCAGCCGATCCTAAGTGGGAACGGCCAGGACGCTTCCGTTACGTGGCAGACGCGGAAAGTCCTAGATGACAAAACCCGCAACATTCCATGGGAGTGCCGAGTGGAGTTTTCTAGACAACCTTTCCGATGGACTGCTAAGACGTGTCCTAGAGGGTTCCAGTGGACACGTTACAGCAGAGAACTAGTCTGGGAAAAGGCTCAAATACCTAAGGTCAGATAATGAGGGTGAGTATGTATCTTACACCCCTCCCCAGAAAGGTATGGCTGAACGCATGAATAGGACCATTCAGGAAAGGATCCATAGCATGCTTAGCCAAGCTCACTACCGCAGCAGTTTCGGGCTAAGGCAGTTACTACTGCAATGCATCTCATTAAGAGGTTACCCAACAGTGGCATTGTCTTTCAGGTTGCAGAGGAGGTATGGGTAGGCAAGCCCCCCTCTTATGATCATTTACGTGTCTTTGGATGTGAGACATTCTGCCATGTGCCCAAGAACAAATGCAATAAGCTAGATCCTAAAAGTATCAAATGCATTTTCATTAGCTATGGAGATGCAGGAGAGATGCGTTACCATCTATGGGATCCACAGACGCAGAAAGTGATCCGCAGTCATGATGTCATCTTTCATGAGGACAAAATGCATATGCAGCCTAAGAAAGTGGTTGAGGTACGCAGAGTTATCTTTCAGGAGGAGCCACTTGCTCCTGTTCAGCCCGCTCCATGGCCAGCTAGACAGCGTGCAACATCACTTGATGCTCATGGCCCGGATGCTAGGCATGCTAATGTTAGACAGGATGCCAGTCATGCAGCAGAGCTTGGATTGAGGCATTCTACTAAAGATAGACGATCTCCTGACCATTTTTCGCCCTTTATGGATTATGTATTGGTTACAAATGCAGGAGAGCCTCTCACTTATGATGAGGCTATGCGCAGGGGTGATTGTCACTCTTGGGAGAGGACTATGCAGTCTGAGATTGACTCATTGCATAAGAATCAGACTTTGGATTCGGTTTCCTTGCCTTAGGGTAATAAGGCTTTGCCATGCAAGTGGGTGTACAAGCTGAAAAGTACCCCGTGACACCCCAAGCCAGCATACAAGGCTCAATTGTTTGCTAAGGGTTTTAAGCAAGAGCATGGTGTTGACTTTGATGAAGTATTTTCTCCTATGGTCAAGATGACCATCCTCCGCTTAGTCTTGGCTTTGGTTGCACAACTTGACCTGGACTTGTACTAGATGGATGTCAAGACAACTTTTCTACATGGGGACTTGCATGATGAGATTTACATGGAGTAGCCTAAGGGCTTTGCAAACCCTGGTAGGGAACACCTAGTGTGCAAATTAAAGAAGAGTCTATATGGTTTGAAGCAGGCACCTAGGGAATAGTACCATAAGTTTGATGCATTCATGTAGTCACAAGGCTACAGCCGCAGTGCTATGGATCCATGCTTGTACATGAAGAAAGCCCGTGACGATTCTTTATTGATTTTAGTACTCTGTGGATGACATGCTTTTAGCAGGGACAGCTCATGAGGAGCTAGATGCTCTTAAGGCTCAGCTCAAGAAGAGCTTTGAGATGAAAGATCTGGGACATGCCTCTCATATACTTGGTATGCACATTACGTGCGATTGATCTCAGGGACTACTCTATCTGTCATAGAGGGAGTGCATTCATAAAGTCCTTGAGTGCTTCCGTATGCAGGATTTTAAGCCTATTGGCTATCCATTACCTTCTCATGTGAAGGTTTCATAGGTTGATTGTCCGCAGAGATAGATGAGCAGAGGGCCGAGATGCAAGATTCCCTATGCATCCAGCCATAGGCAGTCTTATGTATGCCATGATAGCCATCCATCCAGACATAGCTTTTGCAATTGGGATTGTGGCACGTTATATGGTACACTTGACAAGAAACATTGGGATGTTGTAAAGGGTATCATGAGGTACCTAAAGGGCACAACAGATATGTGCCTTTTCTATGGCAGTTAGGATATAGGAGTCGTGGGGTACATTGACTTTGATTATGCAGGACATGCAGATAGTAGGAAGTCCACTTCTGGCTATGTGTTCACCTATGCTGGAGGGGCGATCTCTTGGATTTCTAGGGCGTAGAAATGTATGGCTCTTTCTACTACAAAGGCCAAGTATATTGCAGCCACAGAGGCTTGCAAGGAGGCTCTCTGGTTAGGCCATTTGATTGCAGACCTTGGTATGAGAGATGTTATGCCTACATTGCATTTGGATTCTATGAGTGCCATTTATTTGGCAAGAATCTGGTCTTTCATGCGAAGACGAAACATATTGAGGTGAGGCATCACTTCATTCGCAAGGTCATTGAGGAAAGGTCAATTGACCTTGTCAAGATTCCAACTGAGCAGAATCTTGTAGACATGCTCACAAAAAGCCTCACTACCGAGCGCTTTGCCTTCTTCAAGAGATTGACGGGCACTGGATGAGATGATGTCTTTTTTCTCATCCTGTTGTACATGTATACATGTACTATCTTTTCTTTTTCTCTCTCACTGGGGCAGTTTCACCTTTAAGTGGGAGGTTGTTGGGGGTAAAGGTACCTCTGCCTAGCCGCCCATGTATTACTACACTATCAATACCCACCACTGCACACTGCAGATGGCGGGCGCCCATCATAGTCACTTATTCTTTATTCTTTTAGTGACAGTTTGAATAAAGGAAGGCCCAGCCACATATTGTGGTTATTGGAGTTCCCACTTTTGAGTGTCTCTCTCTCTTGGCTCTTGCTCTCCATCCACCATAACTCTCACTACCAAGCTTCTTCCTCCTGGGTTCCACTTTCCTTTCATAAAAGAGAGGGAGAGGTCATAGGTCGGGATGCTTGAGTGAATTCTTTTTTTGTCCATGCATATCTTACTAGGTCACAAAATATGGAATGTTATTATGGAAGAAAAAGAGAGGGAGAGATTATGGAGACCCTAGAACACAATATTATGAGTTTGAGAATCTCTCAATTCCCATTTTTTGAATACTAAAAAGGTGGCACCCGGATAACATGCCCATAAGTTTCTCAAAACCATATGATGTGACCTATCATTTGAAAGCACTTGAAAAATAGAATTTATTGAGCTATAGAGCGCTTCATTTGGAGTTATAGTGTTCAAGTTATGACAAATCCAAATATTTTACCACGTGTCCCAAACTTATGGGAAATTCCCATATTCCCCAATATGGTGTTCTAGCACTTCTAAGAGGGTCACTTGAGGGAGTGGTAGATTTGATTCAAATCAGCCACCACATCCTACCAAGCCCATAGCTGAGCATACCATGCAAAGCCAAAGGGAAAACAGAGGTACATTGAGATGGCCATTGATTTGCAAAAATTTCTTGAGAAATGTGTCTTGAAGAGCAAAGTAGAATTCACTCTAGGAGAGATTCTTCGCCTTGCCAAGAGAGATTTCCATAACGAAATCATTGATATTATCAAGAGAAAGAGGTAGTTTATTGGAGAATTGTCACATGCTATGATATATGGTTAAGAAAAGATAGGACTGTAAGGTATTGAGGTAGTCCATGATAATGACATAAGTGCAATAGTTGCATTTTTTAATGTTGAAAATGTCATTGTTGATATATGCTAAAACATCAATGATTTATAGCAATGCACAAAAGGGAGTGGGAGGTATGCATTATAGTGATGAAGAGGCTTTAGATGTGATACCTAGGAGTTATTATACACACAACCATTGGGCTCTTGAGACAATTATCAAGGTTGGGGATCTTGAAACTCCTTGTATTGCTCTTATTGATCATGGTTTAGATGGCCAGGAATTTGTATGAAAATGACAGATGGCCAATGGATGTTGATGATGGATGGAGAATGAGGAATTCCAACAATTATCTAGGGGATTTATATATAGATTGCCTACATGTCAAGATTAATATTAGAGATGTCCAAGATGAGCAACACTTTTTCATGCACGATTCCTTTTCCTATCCCATTATCCTTGGACAACCATAAATCATTGTTGTGCATTTGGAGAAAAAAGTTTTAGATGATGGACTAGCTTATGCACAAATCAAGAGCTAAGATGGTAAGAAGTTTGGTTAGTTTTTGGTTGTTTGTATAATCATGCCAAACAAAAGATACTACAATGTTGCTAGATGAAAAAAGATATTTACTCACATAGTAAGCTCAAGTGCCTTTTCTACAAGATTTATTGGATTTCCAACAAGGGGTTCCATATATGTTTAGCGGATCAAGACTATGGATAGGCATGAAAAGAAATATTTTTTAAACAATGAAAATGAAATGAAAGATCATGGGTTATTGAAAGCTAATGAATGTATTTTTGGCATGTATAATTGGTTTTTTTGTACAAATACATTGGGTGAAATTCTAGCTATATTGAAATCTAGGCAAAAATCTAACAACAACATAATATAGGTGTGGAAAGTTCATGCTCAAATGAAAGGGCTAGAGCTAAGACTGATAAGAACCATAAGACTATGGATAAAAAACTAAAACAAAGTTTAATTGGAGCTCGCAAGAGAACACCAAGAAAACGAGAAAAGAAATGCAAAAAAGTTTATCTTCTCACATCAACAAGTATTTTCTTACTCTTTTGATAGCACCACACAAGGAAATAGAAATAAAGTAAACAATTTCACATAGCATCATAATGCATTCCTCCACGACAACATCTTCAATTGCAAAGCAAAAAAACTCATCCAAAAGCCAAGATTGGATGGAAAATAATATCATCATATTGTAATAGTTTTCTTCAACAATATCCTCATTATTCTCTTAGACTATGAAACTCTCAATCTCCCATAGCTACAATAGATTGATCACTAAAATGGCTATATTTCTCTCTTAATCGCTCTCTTACATGCTCTCATGCAATGATTTAATATAATAATTAACTATATCCATCTATAGATTGTGATGCAAGGATCCAAAGTGTGAAATCCCTAAACATTAACTTTAAGAATCAACATTATAGCCTTTACAGGTTATATATTACTCATGAGATTTTCACACCCATTTTGAGACCCCTTTTAAACCATATTATCAACTGCAAAATGAATTCTCATAATTTTCTTCTCTCTCACACAATCAATTCCAACAAATTGATCATTGCAAATAATAATGCCACTCAACGAACTAATAGATGAAGCCTCAAATAGATCATCATCATCAACCACATGACCTTTTCCTCATCACAAAACTAGTCACTTCATACCCATCGTTCCCTTCATCGTCATTATCTTCATCTATGCTAATAGAATGATCATCAACTCCATCATAATACTTGTCATCACCTCAAAATACTAAAACTACAACATCATGACTACCTCACGCCACAAAACGAATTGCTCATTACCTCAAAGTTACAGTTCTCTCAACAATAAAAATGAGAGAAGATTTAAAGGCTATCTAAGCCTTAGAAGCTAAGGCTCTCAAAGATGAATATAGAGACATGAGAGTGAGGGAGATGCAAAGAGAATGAAAGAAGAAGCAGTTGAATGATTGTTATTGCCATGAACCATCGACACATTTTATAGGCTTTAGGTATGACCCTTGATATCTCAACACAAGGCATTCATATGACCCTGCAACTCTCCCTCCACAAACACATGGCACACGTGTAGGATTTGAACCTACAATGGTCTCTTGATAGCAAAATTTATGACATTTGATATCCCAACACGAGACATTCATATGACCCCTCAACTCTCCCTCCACAAACACATGGCGCATGTGCAAGACTTGAACCCACAATGGTCCCTTGATAGCAAAATTTATAGTGCAAATCTTGAGTGCACAAAACATTGGTAAGTGAATTACAATGGATCACTTGTTAGCACATGCAAGGCTAATTACAAATTTGAATAATCTTGAAGTAGAATCTTGAATAGTATCCTAAACATTTGAATGGAAGTGAATAGGAACCATGCACTAGCACAACCTAGATCTATGGGCAATTTGTTAGCTCAAGTCACTCCCCTTTGGCTCTTTTCGCTTTACACCTCCCCATACACCCTTTTCTCACATCAGATCTTCAATTATTAGCCACCTACAACTTGGAGCTTGTCATTGTCTTTGATAATGTACCCAAAGCATAAGAGTGTCAATTAAAAAAATTAGGAAAGGAACCAGGGTGTTGTACCATGGTAGTGTAGGGATAGGAATTAAGAAACCATAGGAACATTTATGGTAAATTGTTGAAAGAAATCATAGGAACAAGGTGCAAGGGAGTTAAGGATGAATACTGTGGAGGGTTAGCCGCAATAGTTAGAAAAGGTAGAAAATAAGTAAAGGTTTTGATGATGGCAAAGAGGAGCCACTCAGATCCACACCACCTTTGCAATAACATCCACAGATTCCACACCTCAAGATGCTTCCCATAGCATCCAGAGGTGGCCTTCAAAGATTGGAACATGGTAGTTCTAACCTAAAGCAACCTCTGCACTTTGGTTCTTTGTTTCGATGCATCCCAACCTCAATGTGAAATACAAAGAGGTCCCGATCAATCCACCAATGCAAGAATGTTTGGGATGTTGACAAGTGACCCTTCTTTTGAGCATGATGATAAAGACAATCTACCATCAATATTGTGCACTAACCATAAATGGGTGCGATTTCTTTGAACTCAAAGTATAGAGAGAACAGAAAGCAGGCTATAATGGATTATGGTGCTGACGACGAGCAAAGGATGGTTACAATCCTTACTGCTATGACAGAAATGGCAATCTGGCGACAATCAAGGAAGAGCCTGGATAATATAGATCGATGGGAGAGGGAGCATGTTAATTATTCTCAAGACTCACGTGGTGGGGGGACTTGCTTGAGCTGCTCCACCAAACACACATTGTATACACAAGAGAAAGCTCACTCAAGAACATAACAAGAGAGATGGAAGCCAAAAATGTTTTCTTGCTAATTTCTTCTTCTTCTTCCACACACTATACAATGTATAGAAAGTATAGATAAGATACAACATAAAGGAAAGTGGCCTACTAAGTCAAATAGTGCATAACAGACTACACTAATTGACTGGCACTATATCTTTGCTAGCTGAAGATAAGTGTAACAAACTAAATATAATAAGTGATAAGTCAGTGGCCATGTGAGTATCATAATGACCACCAACGTGCTAAGTGTAGATGTGTGGACCCATCTAGCCAAGCAGTCCATCATCAATGTTTGCACGTGTTGAGCTTGCCATCTCAACCTCCCCCTCAGGCTCAACTCTATTTCTGCAACTCCAAGTAAGCTTCATAACTTTTGAAGGGTCTCTACACCTAATGCCTTTGTGAAAATGTCAGCTATCTAATCCTTTGTACTGACATATACCAAGTCAATCTCTCCTATAAGTACCTTCTCTCTCAAAAAGTGGTAGTGCACCTCAATGTGTTTTGTCCTAACATGGAACACTGGATGCCTAGCTAGTTGTATGCTACTCATGTTGTCACAATCAGTGACAACTAGACCATCTCCCTACACATCCAAATCACCTAATAACTTCTGCAGCCATACTACCTCACATGCTGCCATAGCAGCACCTCTACACTCAGCCTCTATACTTGATAAAGCAACAATAGGTTGCTCTTTGCTGCTCCATGTAACTGTTGCACTACCAAGGGAAAACATGAATCCACTAGTAGATCTTTTATCTAACATGCTACCAACCCAATCTACATCTATGTATCCAAAGACCTATACATCCTTACTTGCCTCATAAAAAATTCCATAATGTAAAGTGGACTTCACATACCTCAATAAATGTCTAATTGCATCCAAATGAGGCTTTATAGCCATCTGCATAAATTGGTTGACAAGGCCAACAACATAGCTCAAGTCTGGCCTTGTGATAGTCATGTAAATCAAACTCCCTACTATCCTCCTAAACATAGTAGGGTCATCTATCTCATCCCTAACATCAGCACTCAACTTCACATTTTGCTCCAATTGTACAGAAAGAGGCTTGACACATGCTATCATACCATACTTGGATAACATATCCAAGCCATATTGCCTTTGGGATAGCCATATACCATCATCACATCTGATCACCTTAATACCAAGAAAGTATCTCAGCTCACCCAAATCCTTCATATCAAACTTCTTCTTCAAGAAGTCCTTAACTTCAATAATCCCATTGTCAATGTCACCTGTAATAATCAAGTCATCCACATAAGTGACTATGATAACCAAACTTGCATCTCCCCTTCTCACATAAAGTGAGTGATCAGTATCAGAAATACAAAATCCAACATTGACAAGATACTCTCCAATCTTGTTAAACCATGCTCTAGGTGCTTGCTTCAATCCATAGAGCACCTTCTTTAACTTACACACATATGTGGGATGCTCTAAATCCTCATAACCTATTGGCTGCTCCATAAACACTTCTTCTTGCAATTCACCATGCAAGAAGGCATTCTTAACATCCATTTGTTGTAAAATCCAACCTTTGGCTACTACCAAGGCAATCACTCATCTAACAGTTGACATCCTAGCAATTGGACTCAATGTCTCTTCTTCATAATCTATGCCATATATTTTAGCATTGCCTTTTGCAACCAGCCTAGCCTTATACCACGGAACCATCTGCATTATGGTTGACTTTGTAAACTTACTAAAAGCCAATAGATTTCTTACCCTTAGGAAAGGGTACCAAATCCCAAGCCTTATTGGCTTCTAATGCAGCCATCTTCTCAATCATTGCTACATCCCAATGAGCATGACCAACATCATCCTCAAAACAAGTGGGCTCAACATCCTCAACTACCTTCATCATATAAGCATAATGGTGAGCTACATAACCTTCAAAAACAAATCTTTTAACAAGGTATCTGACCCTGCTAGACATGTGTACCACTCGATCACTCAATGGAACCTTTACATTACTATGTGCTCTCTGTACACCTGGTGTCCTGACTAAAGGAATACCAAGCTCATCATCCAAACTCTCAGAAACACTAGAATCTCCATCAAATCCCAAATGACTAGTAGATGCATCATTACCATCCAGCACTTTCTTCTTTCCATTGTCTTTGCCTATAACACTTATAGATCCACCTGAAGATGTGGGACTACTCCTTAGTCTCCCAGACCAAGGACTCACTGTGGATGTAGTACTAGATGATGTTTCTAGTCCACTAAGTCTCCGTAATTCTTGCTTTTCTTTCTACACATAGCTATCATGATCATTATCATCATCTAATACATCACCAGCAGGTGCATACCAACTACTCATCTCATAAAAAATAACATCCCTGCTCACTTTGAACTCACCTGTGTGACACTATTATAACAACGATACCCTTTCTGCTCTAAAGAGTATCCAATAAAAATACATTTTTCATCCTTTGGATCAAGCTTCTTCCACAACTCATCTAGCACATGAACATATGCAACACATCCAAATACCTTCAAGTATGATACATCGAGCTTCTGCCTGTCAAGCATTCTTCGGAGGTTAACCCATGAACTATAGCTATGGGAGTTTTGTTCATAATATAGACAACATTATGAACAACTTCAGACTGAAAATTTTTTGGCATGTTCTTTCAGCCCCATTAATGCCCATGCATCTTCTACAATATGCCTATTTTTTATTTCTGCAACCCCATTTTGCTGTGGGATATACTTGCAAGTAAATTTCCTCTTTATCCTATGAATCCTCAAGAAGCCATTAAACTCATTAGAGAGATACTCTCCCCCTCCATCTGATCTCAAGCACTTAACTTTCAAGCATGTTTCTGTTTCAATAGCTTCCTTTTGAAAGATTTTAAGTGCTCAAATACATCACTCTTTTCCTTCATGAAATAATAGTCATCAATAGATATGACAAAGTATTTGTTGCCACGAAGAGATACATTCTGTGTAGGCCCCCAAACATCTATATGCACTACATCAAGTATATTTCTACTCACTTCTCTGTCATGCGAGAAGGGTTGTCTTGCCTGCTTACCAAATGGGCATGCTTCATAGACTTTATGAAATTTTGCAACTCTAAAAGAAGGCAACTCTATAACCAATCCTTTGGACTGCATTAATTTTTGCCTTTGCACATTTGCAAGTCCAATACGTTTATGCCATATTTCAATGTCTGCAACCACTCCTTTTCCTTTAGCATACATAGCAACATCCATTGTAGGAATTCCAACATTTAGAGTGAACATGCGGCCAACTCTACTTCCTTTTGCAACCAACCTGCACTTATCATTAAAGTCTTCTACAAAATAACCTTTTGCATTGAATCAAACCTGCAACCCTTGTTCTACCATTTGGCCAACAGACACTAGATTCTTTGTGATTGATGGCACATGTAATATATCTCTTAAACTCTTTGTCAAGCATAAGGGAACCTTTCCAATGTGTGAAATTGGGTGGCATGAATCATCACCCATCCGCACATAACCTGGACTTTTGTAAGTCCTGCATCTCTCCAAACCATTCAATATGACTGGCATCATGTGTCCGCTTTCCTATAACTGCATTCATCATATGCTACAAAACAAACAAACTCACATTTTCATCTTCATTTTGTTATGAAGACGATGCATAGTTTCCTTACTACAATTTACCACTGCGAATATCATCCTTCTCAGCATAATAATGTGTTGTAATATGACCTATTTTGCCACAATAATGGCAAACAATAGCAACATTTCCAAAACCTCTGTTCTGCCATCCACCTCTTCCTCTAGAGCTCCCCCTACGTCTAAAGTTTCCTCGGCCTCTTGAAACTTGCATTTCACCAAATTGCTGATTGAACCTGTTTTGTTGGTTATCGCCAGCACATCCCATACCACAGCCACATAAGAGGATCTACGACCTTCCCTTCCTGAACTTGAGTAAAATGCTTTGACACCTGTTCACCATTTCTTTCAGATGAGTCACCCTACATATTGATCTCTTCAGTAATCATGATAGAAACTAGCTCATCAAAATCTAAAAATGGCATCCATACGTATTTTGAAGTAACAAATGATTTCCATGCCTTTTCATTATTAAGGCCACTCAAAGTGGATGAAACCAAATCATCATCATCAGGCGTTGCATCAATCACTGCTAAAGCATCTTCAATGATCCTCACCTTCAAAACATACTCATTGATAAACATTTTCCCTTTCTTCAAGATATTCAACTCTTGCTTGGGTTGAATATTTTGTGCCTTTGTATTTACTGAAAACATGTTCTCAAATTTTGTCGAAGCTGCATGTGAAGTTTTTGCATTCCTGATATGTCCCAGCATAGTATTATCAATGACTACAGATAGCCAGTACATCACCTTTTTGTCTTTTGCATTCCATGCCTTTAACTCATCTACAGTCGGAGGGATACCAGCTCTAGCTTATTTTCTTCACCTGAAACAAACTCATAAAGGCCCTTTCCAATGAGGAAGTTCTTCATACGGAACTTCCATGAAGGGTAGTTCTTCTTATCAAGATTCTCAATAATGGGATTTCCACTATTCTCTGCCATTATCACAAAAAATGATAGAACACAGCAAGCTAGTCTTCTGCAATGTTTCACAACAAGTGCACATCAATACATCAAGTAACCTTTTTTATTGATTGCTCAATAGTACATGTAATAGAAAACATGTTTGCAAATAAACCTTATGTTTTCTTCCTAATAGAAAACACCTCAAAAATTACATATTCAAAATCTGTAATTTGTGCACCCACTTTTGGTCAATACAGTTGAAATCACAGTATACTCTTAAACTGTTGTCTGCAACCTTGTGGCTCTAAAACGGGGCCTGAAACGGCCTTAGATGCCCAAAAAACTGTGGGAAATCCCTAAAGGGCCAATATAAAAAATATATAGTGCTCTACTCACATATGAAATCTCACAGCAATCTGAAATTTTCACTCTACCCTACTTCCAATGCCTCCACAGTCACTATCCAAGAGAAAGAGTGGAAGAATGGGAGAGCTTATTACCCGTTGCTTTCTTGCTCGAACCTTGCTTCTTTTCCTTCACTTCAACCTTCAAAAACAACCTCTCTCAATGACATGGCTCTGATACCATGTCAAGACTGCATGGTGGGGGGACTTTCTTGAGCTGCTATGCCAAACACACACTGTATATACAAGAGGAAGGTCACTCAAGAACACAAGAAGAGAGATGGAGGCCAAAAATTTTTTCTTGATGATTTCTTGTTCTTCTTCCACAAACTATACAATGTACACAAAGTATAGATAAGATACAATATAAAGGAAAGTGGCCTACTAAGTCAAATAGTGCATATAAGAGACTACACTAATCGGCTGGCACAATATCTTTGCCAACTGTAGGTATGTGTAACAAACTAAATATAATAAGTGATAAGTCAGTGACCATGTGAGTATCATAATGACCACCAACATGCCAAGTATAGACATGTGGACCCATCTAGCTAGGCCATCCATCATTAATATCCGCACGCGTTGAGCTTGCCATCTCAACAATCATAACATCAAAATTGGGAACACGAGCATGCTAAGAAGAAGATGTAGGTTAGCTATTTTCCAATGCATGTTATTTAGGAGATTGGAAACCGCATGTTTAGAACTAGAGATGTGTAGGCCCGTCAATGGCAAGATCATCAAATGTTGGGGGAGATTTCATCACCCCAAAAGATGAATGCAAAGACATGAGAGTGAAGGAGATGCTAAGAGGATGAAAAAAGAAGGAGTTGAATGATTGTTATTGCCATGAACCATTGATACATTTCATAGACTTTAGCCATGACCCTTGATATCCCCACATAACACATTTATGTGAACCTTCAACTCTCCCCCCACATACAAATATGAGAGAGAGAGAGAGAGAGAGAGAGAGAGAGAGAGAGAGAGGGGGAAGAGAGAGGGAGAGAAAGAAAGTGAGAGGGGAGAATAGAGAGGAAGAAAAAACAAGGGATACAAAATTGGATCAAATATTTATTTTATGGATCATTCTTCCCATATTTCATTCATCAACCCCCATGAAATTGTGGATGACCACATCTTGGCCTCCCCCATAGAGGCACCAAGAAAAGAAGGTTGGATAACTAGCCGAGTTACTAGTGGAGCTATCCAAGACCAAGAAAGGGTAGAATTCTTGAGGAGCTTTGTGCAAGCGGTGGTATCCAAGAAGAGTGTTTTTAAGTTTGAGGCATTGGCAAGTTGAATTGATATGCAAGTTTTCCAAGTGCCTCAAATCATCTTAAAGTTTTAAAATAGTCTATGTGAAAATGAATTGAAGCATATCCTAATGGAAAGAGTATTGAGTCTACACATAAAAAGTAATCTCAAGGGACCAAATCATCATTAATTAATAAATAGTGATGCCTTATATAACTATAGAGATTACAATTAAGTAGAATGGTTGATTGGAAAAGAAGTGCTTATGATATATGAGCAATTCAAGAAGTGCTAACTTAACATGGGGTATAAAGTGGGATCATCATAAATCACTTTTCAAGTAGTTGTACTCGTCAAAGAACTATGTTAATAAATTGGATTAAACCTTGTGGAATAATCAAAGGGATTTTTGAATTTCTATTATGTCTTGAAAGGACAAGGGAAAGGATTGTTTACTAAGACACTAGAAGAAACCTAGAAGATCCTACAATGGAAATAACAAAATACAGGGAGCTACTTAGATCTATGCATGCATGAAGTTTTATGGATGAAAAACATTCATATATTGAAGAGTTGTGTGCTCTGAGAACATTATATCTAGGAGGAGTATATCACAAGTTGTAGTTTCCCTTGTTGAACTTTCAAAGGGAATTGTTTAAGCTTTTGTTGAAAAGTTTTAAAATACACTCATCGTTTTGGAATATAAATGTTATACTTGTCATGAAAAAGATTTTTTTTCCTACTTAAGGTTAGGTTGTTTGCTGTGTTTTTGTTTGGACCTTGAGAATACCCCTAGAGGAGAGAGTTGCACTCATTCCAAGGGTTTGGATGAGGATTTGCCAATAAAGGCAAGGAATATGGAATTTAACTATTTGATAAACTAACCAAAGGGCAAGTGGCATGAAGGATGCCACAGAATGTTGGTTCACTCTTATGGAAGATTGTAGATGAGAGAGGTTCTGTAAACTCCATGATAGACCTAAGATGGAGATGGAAAACCTATGTGACCTAATATCTGCGGACATTGGAAGACCCTATTCTAGATAAAGGGTGGGTTATGGATTATATCCATAGGACTTGGACATTGGTATCCAAGTGTTTGGATATGGGTCTCAGTATAAGGGACCGAATACTAGATTAGCATTGTACCTAGAGAAGGTGAGGGTAAATACATTATTATTACTATCTTCTAAGGACTATCTGAACTTATCTTTGTATTTGTGCATAAATTATGTGAAGGAACCTCATGCTAATAGGATTAATTAAAGAATTTTCTTTTGTATGTTACACTAATCATGCTACGTAATTAAATAACTAAGAACCCATCTTAAATGAAAAGAAAGAGGGAAAATCCCCAAGAGATCCATCCTTTGATTGGGTAGTGTCAATGAGCCAAGAGTTTTTTTTTTTAAGTGTTAGACTTGGGAGATTTTAGAAAAGGGTCAGATGATGATTGTCCTAGAGAATATTATGAAGATCTCAACCTAATGTCATTTTAGGGGGCTAGGGTCAGACTTTGCTTCATGAATAGAGGGGCTGACATGTTAACTTCCCCTCATTTCTTACCCTCTTTAAAGAAAGTGTGACACATGTCTTCTTTGGTTCAAACAAATTTTGCACAAGTAGCTACTCAACAATCGATGCTAGATTAATCATTAAGTGGCTGTAGTACTATTAAGGATCCTTAAATTTAGGTTGGTCCTCATGGGTATGGACTGGAGCTTCCCTTGCAAGGCAGACTCAAGCAAGCCCAAGTAACAATGTCTGCAATACTCAAATGGAGTTCTAACTGGCATCGTCTAGGACTATCTCTTGATGGACTACCCAAATCATCTCTAAATGGCATTGTCTAGGACTATCTCTTGATGGATTATCCGAATCATGCAGTCAAGGAATCATTTGATAGGCACATTACATATGATATCAGAGCAAAATAGTATGAATAAGTTAGTAAAACGATATAAATAAGTTTGATCATTTATGCACGTGTTTCCTTAAACATTTTTGACTCTCAAGAGTGAAAGCGTTGAAATTATCCTAAAAGAAACAACCTAAACTATATAATCTTGATTACTAAGAACCTCCTACAAACATGGATACTAATTTCAAGAAAAAAAACATCTTAAAGAAAATCAAGTTTCCTAAATTCACAAGAAAGGGACCTCATGTCAAGGCTGATGGTAAAGTCTAGACCAAAATTTTGATGTAGCAAGAACAAGTGTAGCTAACGAGGCTATGATAGTGGCAAAGTTACATCTGCTAGACAAGGCACACTTGTGGTGGAAGTAGTGGTGCTAGGATAACACTACCACCAAAACCCTTGTAAGTTGAGAAGATATCAAAAAGATTGTAAAGAAGAGATACTTGCTATCTTCCTATCAATCTAGGAATATAAATGAGTTCTTTTTGTTACACCAACTAGATTTAAGCTTGGAGGCCTATTACTCTCAATTTGTGACACTTCAAAAATATGCACCGCGTAATAGATACTACCCAAAAAGTGGCATGCCATGGATTGAATCAATATTTGGATGCTAATCTAGAGTCTCTAAGACCAACTAACTTGCAAGATGCTCTCATGTGAGTTAGGCCAAATGAAGACCAACCTCTTGAAGATAAGTATCATATAGTGGACACTAAAAAAGATTATGAGGGCTCAGAGGACTAACAAAAAAAGTGTCACAAGTGCGATGAGAGAGAGCATATTCAAAAGAGATGCCCCAATCACCAATGCTCGTATTGCAATGAGCTAGGGAATATCCATGTAGATTTTCATAAATTGGATCAATAGGATGAGGAACGAGCAAAGAAGCAAAGCCATATAAGTTTGTCATTTGGTGTATTCTAAGAATCAAATAGTGATGAAGGATTAGAGTTCATTATAGCCTTTGAAGATGATTGGAAATCCTAGAAATATCTTCATAAGATATAATAATTCTTACATTTGTAATAAGTGTTAATTTATGCACTATTAGTTGATGCATAATGTATCTTTCAATAAAATTTCTTTTGACTTCATTATGTTTGCTTGAAGTGAATTCTCATGTGTAATCAGAGTAGCGTAGCAGAAGTTTGGTAGATCCTAATCCATTGGCACCATGACAAAATATGCATTGGAGAAAACTACCCCCAAACCATCTCAAGATGAGGATGTCTTGATTCCTGTAAGGTAGAGAGGATATCAAATCCCTAACTTAAAACCTTTAAAGGTTATATATTACTTATGAAATTTTCACTGTCATTTTGAGCCACCATCTAAACCACATTGTCAATTGCAAAACCAATCAACATCACTAGCTTCTCTCTCTCTCAATCAACACCAACAAACTGATCATTTCAAAGTCTAAAATAGATCATCATCAACACAAAACTAGTCATCTTCATACTTTTCATCGCCTTCATCATCAATATCTTCATCTTCACTAGCAAAGTGACCATCTCAGTACTTTGTCATCTCCAAAGCCCTAAACTATAGCATCATGACTACCTCAAGCCACAAAATAAACCATTCATCACCTCAAAGTTATGGATTACTCAATCGTATAAAATTGAGATGAGGTTTAATAGGCTATATGAGCCTTAGAGCCTAAGGTTGTCATATTTGAAGATGAGAGAGAGAGAGAGAGAGAGAGAGAGAGAGAGAGAGAGAGAGAGAGAGAGAAAATGTATGTAAGAAGAAGGGAAGAAAGGAAAATAGAGGAAAAGATCAAGGGAGAGAAAGAGAGTGAAAGGGGATAATAGAGAGGAAGCAAAGACAAAGGATAAAAGTTGGATCAAAGCTTTATCCATAGATCACTCTTTCCAATTTTAATCATCAACCTTTTCCAAATTGTGAATGATCACATCTCGACATTCCCCAAAGGTGCACCAAGAAAATAAGTTTAGACAACTAGCAAAGTTATCCAAGACCAACTAGTGGAGCTATTCAAGACCAATGAAGGGTAGCATTCTTGAGGAGCTTTGACCAAGCAATGGGATCCAAGAAGAGTACATTAGGTTTGAGGACTTGAAAACTATTGATAAGAAAAACCAACACATAAGTTTTCAAGGTGCCTCAAATCATCTGAAAGGTTTAAAATGGGTTATAGGTCTATGAATTTAAACATGTCCTAATGGAAAGGGTATTGGGTTTATACATAAAAAGTAAGATCTAGGGAATAAGTCATCATTAGTAAAACAATTAGTGATACCTTATACAGCTATAGAGACTACAATTAAGTAGAATGGTTGATTGGAAAAGAAATGCTTATTATATATGAAAAGTGCAAGAAGTGCTAACTTAACATGGGATATAAATTGAAATTATCATAAATCACGTTTCAAGTAATTGCACTCTTCAAATAACTACGTTGATAAATTGGATTAAACCTTGTGGAATGCTCAAAGGGAATGCTTGATCTATATTACATCTCGAAATGAAAATTTTTATGGATGAATAACATCCATATATTGAAGAGTTATGTGTGAAATCTAGGAACATTATACCTAGAAGGAATATATTGTGAACTCTTGTTTCCCTTGTTCAACTTTCAAAGGAAATTATTTTAGCTACACTTGATGTTTTGCAAAAGAGATATTCATATGAAAAGATTGTTTTTCCTAGTTAAGAACAGGTTGTTTGCCTTATTTTTGTTTGGACCTTGAGAATGCTCCTAGAGAGGAGAGTTGTACTTATACCATGGGTTACCATCTCTGGGATCCACAGGCGTGGAAAGTCATCCGCAATCATGATGTAGTCTTTCATGAAGATAAGATGCATAGGCAGCCTAAGAGAGTTGTTGAGATCGGCAGGGTCATATTTCACGAGGAGCCGAGAGCTCCCGCACAGCCAGTTGGACAGCCTACAGCTACACTAGATGCTCATGGTTAGGGCATTGGACACGCAGCTAGGCAGGCAGCAGAGCCTGCTCGGTCTACTAGAGACAAACGTCCACCTGATAGATTTTAGCTCTCTATGCATTATGTCTTGGTTACAGATTCAGGAGAGCCTTTCACTTATGATGAGGCTATGCAGTCTGAGATAGACTCCTTGCATAAGAATGACACTTGGGATTTGGTTTTCTTACCTACGGGCAAGAAGGCTTTGCCATGCAAGTGGGTGTATAAGCTGAAAAGTACCCCAGGACACCCCAAGCCGGCATACAATGCTAGATTGATAGCAAAGGGTTTTAAGCAGGAGCATGCTGTGGACTTTGATGAGGTCTTTTCTCATGTGGTTAAGATGACCACCCTGCACTTAGTCTTGGCTTTGGTTGCTCATCTTGACTTGGATTTATACCAGATGGATGTTAAGACGGCTTTCTTACATGGGGACTTACATGATGAGATTTATATGGAGGCTTTCTTACATGGGGACTTGCATGATGAGATTTATATGGAGTAGCCTAAGGGCTTTGCAGAACTTGGCAGGGAGCACCGAGTGTGCAAATTGAAGAAAAGTCTTTATGGCTTAAAACAGGCACCTAGGGAGTGGTATCATAAGTTTGATGCCTTTATGCAGTCACAGGGCTACTGCATGAGTGCGATGGATCCGTGTCTTTACAGAAGAAAGCCCATGATGGTTCTTTATTGATTTTGGTACTCCATGTGGATGATATGCTGATAGCAGGGAAAGCTCATGATGAGCTACATGCTCTTAAGGCTCAGCTCAAGAAGAGCTTTGAGATGAAAGATCTAGGACAAGCCTCTCACATACTTGGTATGCATATTAGACGTGACAGGCATCAAGGACTCCTCTACTTGTCACAGAGGGAGTACATTCATAAAGTCCTTGAGCGCTTTCGCATGCAGGACGTAAAGCCTATTGGCTATCCATTGCCTTCTTATGTGAAGGTATCACATGTTGATTGTCCGCAGACAAATGAGCAGAGGGCCGAGATGGCCAAGATCCCCTATGCATCCACAGTGGGTAGTCGTATGTATGCCATGATAGCCACTCATCTAGATATTGCCTTTGCAGTTGGTGTTCTGGCATGCTATATGGCTACACTTGGCAAGAAGCATTGGGATGCCGTGAAGGGCATCATGAGGTACCTGAAAGGCACTGCAGATATATGCATATACTGTGGCAGCCAGGATATAGGAGTCGTGGGGTACACTGACTCTGATTATGCAAGACATGCAGATAGTAGGAAGTCCACTTCTGGCTATGTCTTCACCTATGCTGGAGGTGTTTTTTCTTGAATGTCCAGGGTGCAGAAATGGACGGCCCTTTCTACCACAAAGGCCGAGTATGTTGTAGCCACAGAGGCTTGCAAGGAGGCCATTTGGTTGGGTCGTTTGGCTACTGGCTTTGGTATTGATGCTATCCCTACACTGCACTTGTATTCTATGAGTGCTATTCAGTTAGCCAAGAATCCGGTCTTCCATGCGAAGACGAAACACATTGAGGTGAGGTATTACTTCATACGTGGGGTCTTTGAGGACAAGTCTGTTGATCTTGTCAAGATCTTGACTAACCAGAATCTTGTAGATCTGCTCAAGAAAAGCCTCTCTACAGAGTGCTTTGCCTTCCTCAGGAGGTTGATGGGCGTGGGATGAGATGACGTCTTTCCTCATCCTGTTGTACATGTGTACATGTTGTACTGTCTTTTTTCTTTTTCTTTTTACTCCTCACTAGGGCAGATTCACCTTTAAGTGGGAGGTTGTTGGGGGTAAAGACACCTCTGCCTAGCCATCCGTGTATTACTACATTGACAGTCACCGCTGCACACTGCAGATGGTGGGCGCCTGTCACCGTCACTTTATTCTTTATTCTTTTAGTGACAGTTTGAATAAAGAAAGGCCCGGTCACACATTGTGACTATTCGAGTTCCCATTTCTTGTCTCTCTCTTTCTTGCTCTTGCTCTCCTGCCATAGCTCTCGCGTGCAAGCTTCTATCCTTCTCACCTTTCACATATATGGAGAGGTTAAGGAATTGATTAGAATAATCTCTAACCGATAATCCTCTTTGCTTAAGAGCATACCACTTCTTCTCTAACTTCTCTTTTTCAATAGGAGACACGAAAACTTTGATCATTGCCCTCTTTAATGCACCCATGTCAAGAATTCATTACCAATCCTTGACATATACCGCCACCAAGTGTGTACAGATCCCTCCAAATGTAGGGCTATAAATTTAATATTGGCATTCTTTGATCTAGGATACAAAGAGAAATACATCTTGAGCTTGTCAAACCATTCTTCTAATTTGGTAGGGGATGGATTTTCACTCTTGAAATTAGAAATGCTTATTTTCTCCTTGTGTTCTCACTCATATTGATGAGATTGGCCATTATTGTGTTGTTGTCCATTAAACTTTGGACCAAATGAAATTTTCTTTTGAACATTGTTACTCCATGTTCAATGAACATATAGTTGTTGTTATCTATGAATATGTATAAACCCATTTGACTTATTAAATTGTCTTTGTGGTAGAAAGAAAGAGTTGCCAACAACATGAGGTTGTCAATAGACTTGATGTCCATACATTGGAGAGTGTATATTTGTTGTGGCATTCATTGGTGGTTGTTGTCCACTTATTTGATGAGGCCAAAACTGATTTGAATGAGGACCTTGTTTACAAGGCTGATTATTTACATGATTATTGTTGACTTGATGTTGCTGTCCAAAAGAATTTGGAGCTGAATTTACATGACCATGACCATTGTAATGGTGTTGCCCATGAAAATTATTACCTCCACTTGCTTGACCATGCTTTGTGCTTCAGCTTTCTCTTCATGTGTAGATTTAGGGATAGTAGATTGTTGTCCATAAAAAGACTTGTAAAAAGGATGGCATCCATGTGTGTCATCATCAAGCCTTGAGTTAGCATGAGTCTTGTCTTCCAAATCCTGTCCATGAGGGCTAGTGTAGGTCTTGGGTTGATTTAGGGGCTGAAATTGAGGCTTAAAATGAGTCTCAATGGAGGAGTGGGAGTTATCGAGGGGATGTAGTCCAAAGGTAATGAGGGGCTTAGAATGTGTCGTATCTAAATTTGCTTGCTACATCTAATTTGAGTGTTTCAATGTGCAGTACAAAATATATAGTGCAGCGTGGTCGCGCAAACGGCATTTTTGGGTGGAGCATATTGACAAAATGCGCTCCACAATGGACTGTGGTGTCATGGCAAGGTTTGAGCAAGAGAGCCAACGACGAGCAATGGATCTGAACACAGTTGTGGATGAGATGGAGTATTTTGGGAACTTGCAAAGTATTATTACGATGGATTACCGTAGCTTCTCCATGATACTATTCGATGTGTGCAGTGGTTCAAAGTGGTACTTGGAGAAGCTGGAGCAACAGTTTGACGAGGTCCATCTAGATTTCTCGAGGGGAGGAGGGTGATGGCTCACATGAGGGAGTTGTGCCAACAAGTTTTTCAGCACAACGTCCTGGATCATTGGAGGAACATACCGGAGGGGAGCAAGGACTACATAGTAGCATCCTTGTATGAGGAGTTTCCGGTGCCAGCCACAGTAGATAGATTCTCTATGGGCTGGATGATGGATTGCATGCATGCATACATGTCACATAGACGATCCGACGCACGCAAGGCAATCAAGAGTGGGGCTCCAAAGCCCGAGTGGTTAGATACAGACGACTGGTGCTGACTGAGGGAGGAGGCTATAGATTCGCCACGACGTTGGAGTCAGCAGTCGGAGGCGGCAAGGGCACGAACCGAGGCCGGATTGGTGCATCATCTTGGGAGTGGCGGCCACAGGACATATTTGGAGGACTTTGTAAGTTTCTCCTTTGTTTTTCTTATTTGTTTTTTTGAGATATTCTTTGTACTGACAGTCATGTTTCTAACAGTTAGCATTTTGTTTTCTTTGCAGCACTCCGTTACAAATCGCGATCCGCAAGGCCTTGAGACTCGATATGCAGAGAGGCACGGTCTCAGGGCATTGATCAACCGATTGTATATATGCGGCGGCCCTGTAAGTCACTCATCTTTCTTGTCCGTAGTTACCATGAGATATTTGAATGCATTATTGTATGTTGGATTGATATGTTGTTTCTTTTTCTGCAGAATCCGTTTGATGCTCCTTTGCAGTGGGACGAGCTTTCGGGGGACGAGGATTTGTAGCTCGCCCTTGGATCCTTAGAGCTCACACACCTTTAGTTTTTAGTCGCGTGATCTATGTAGACATTTTCTATGCATTAGTGATATCGTTTCATGATTGTACCAATCACATTTTATGCGATCATGTATTTATTTCATGTATCAGTTTTATGATTTCAGTATACATTCTTTTTGTTTGCAAACGCTTTGTATGTAGCAGTGCAGAAACTATTTTGTATGGCTCTCACACAGCACATAGTGCTATATGTGGCAGGGCAGCTTGCTGCCCTGCCACAATTTTTTTTTAAATCTGTTACTGTCGCTATTTGCGTTGCAAATTTACTGCTTGCGTCGCTATTGGCATCGCTATGAGCATCGCAAATTCTCTCTAACCGTCGCTATATGCGTCGCAAATGTGACGCATATAGCGACGATTCTATGGCGTCGTCAATAACGACGCTTGTTGCGACGACGGGGGCAAATTTTGTTGTTTGTATTTTCGTCGCTTTAAACGTCGCTATAAGGTCTATATCTTGTAGTGAAATGATTTAAGTATGGTTTGAATTTTGACGTATGCGTCTATTTTCGCATGTATATGTGCATCTATTGTTCAAATAGACGCGAGTATAGACGCAAATATAGACGCGTAGTTAGATGCGGATATAGACGCGCATTTGGGATTTATCATAATTTTTTGTTTTTAAGATAAGTTTTGATAGTGAATTCTTGTTAAGTTTTGATAAGTTAAGATAAGTTTTAAGATGATGATTTTTTTGTATTTAAAATTAAGATCTTATGTAAACATATGAATGACAAATATTTTGATGTTGTCATGAATTAGGTTTAATCATGTCGACGTCGTCATCACCTAGTGCGGTGCAAGCTGGTGAGTCAATGAGCACATCCTCAAGTGAGGATGAAAAATTGCGTCTTCATAATCGAGATGCATGGCTACGACGAAAAATTAAATGCATGTGTGATCATTGTCGAGGGTGTATTTTTTTAGCACGTCGAATTGCAATGTCACACCTCAGCATGTATGGAGAATGGGACCGAGAAAAATCACCGGTATTCATTGTTTTTTTTTTACCACTAAGATTGCATGTCTATGTGATGGGAATTATATATCAACATACATGAAACTCCCTTTTGTGGTTGAGCAGGATGCGGTGCCACATCCTCAGATGCTCCCTCCCAGGCGTCGAGAGGCTGCAAAACGTCGACGCGAGGAGGCAGAGTCTTCAAGAAGAGTAGAGACTGACGACCATGATAGTAGCCCTCATGAAATGCCCCATCAAGTCGTAGAGGATGAGATTTTGGACAACATGGTACACCATCTATTTTCGCAACTGGTTCAGGGAGAAGGTCACTCTACGAAGCCAGATGATCCACTATATGTAGCATCATCTACTCCGTTGTATGAAGGTTGTATGTACTCCGTTCTTCGTGCGTCCCTCGAGATACTTAACTTGCAAACAATTTATGGATGGAGTAATGTCAGTTTGGATGCGTTATTGAAGTAGGTATCAATTCAGTTTGGCTTATGAATCATAATATTAATTGTTAATTCTATTTTGAAATCAGACAGAAATATATATTGGTGGTTTTTTAACTCACTTTTAAAAATATATGTAGGTTATTATCACAAATGCTTCCAAAAGGAAACAAATTTCCAACTAAGAGAGAGCAAGCAAGACATTACTTGACATCTCTAGGAGGCCTCGATTATGTCAAGATCCATGCATGTGTCAATGATTGTGTCTTATTTCGTGGGATTCATGAGTTTGCACGAGAGTGTCCTGTTTGTGGCGAATCAAGATACGAAGTGGAGATGAAGTCAATGGATGTGCCTCGTAAGGTTTTGCGACATTTTCCGATTGTTCCACATATAAAACTTATGTTCAAGCGTAAGTCTATTGGAAATCTCATGTCATGGCATGCTAGTCATCGTTCAAGTGATGAAAAATAGAGGATCCCTACAGACACACCCGCATGGCAACATATAGATAATTTGTGGCCCGTTTTCAAAGAAGAGCCACTAAATTTGAGATTTGGTTTAGATATGGATGGAATCAATCCATTTGGCATCAAAAGCACATCATACAGTGTATGGCCAGTGGTATTGGTGAACTATAATATTTCTCCATCCATGGCAATTAAAAAGGGACATGTGATGTTGTCCCTTCTGATTCTTGGAAAGCACAAGGTAAAAAACATGGACATTTACTTAGAGCCTTTGATTGAAGAGTTAGAAATGTTATGGGAAGGTATTGAGGTGCAAGATACAAGTGCATCTGCATCCTCTAGAGATTTCACATTGAAGGCCATGTTGTTGTGGACCATGTACGACTTTCCAAGATACGGAGAGTGTTCAGGTACATGTATATAACTCTATATTTAAAATTCAAGACTTGAATCAATTGCATTTTATTAATTCACTTATTTTTTCAAGTTTAACCACGTCAGGATATCATGCATGTCCTATTTGCGGTCCCTCTCTAGTTTCCTCTAGGCTGGCACATTTAAAGAAGGTTATCTACGACAATCATTATCAATTTCTTCCTATTGACCATCTCAAATATGTTCTCCCTACTAATGGAATGACTCCACAATATCTAACCATTCAAGATTGGAAGGAGAGATGGATTAATGCCGACAACCACCCTCCACTCGGCATGAGTCGGTAAGAAGTGCATTTCTCTTGATTGACTTTAAAGTATTTAGCATGATGAATTGTTTACATAATATACTGTTTGTTTGTTAGGTTCTCTATATTTTTTCGTATTCCGTACTGGACTGAACTCAAGATCAATCACCTGTTGGACCCCATGCACATATTCACTTGATAGGGGCTCGTGATTCAGTTAATGTAAGGGAGGATTTACCTAACATTGGTCACATGAGATGAGCCTGGCCACGCATTGGACCCAGAGGAAAGATTGAGCTACCCCATGCACCTTGGATGTTGTCAAAGAACGAGGAAAAAATAGTGAAGGAACAAATATATAGCTTTCGAACACCCACAAGATGTATGAGATGTCTCAAGGGAGCCTTCATAAAGAAAAAGAAAAGAGGTGTGGAGTAACTATCTGGTTTGAAGTCCCACGATTGGCACAAAATGATTCAAGTAAGGGTATCTCTAACCATGAATATAGTAATTAGTGGAGTAACTATGTGTAAACTTTGGGGTATGATAACTTTTTCCTCAACTAATCATTTGATCTATGAATATTGTTTATATTCAGTTCGTACTTCCTACTAGCGTATCCCATTGTGCCTCCAAAGATGTTCGTGATATCATTTACAAGATGGGAGAGCTTGTGAGGTGTGTATACATTGTACTTGTTCATTATATATCTTTGGATTTCTACACAAAAATAAACAATTCTCAAATACATCTTAACAGATATGTGAGCTCGAAGGAAATTGATCCAGGGTGAAAGTTGTGATGTTTTTTGTTGTGTATCTATTCTATATCAGCTTGATGCTCTTTGTGGTTGTGTTAGTGTTCAAATTTGTTCATGGGATTCCCATGGTTGCCAATGAGCGTTGGATTTTTGCCTCAGTAAGGTGCTAAAAAATTGCCAAAAATTTCAAATTTCAAGGGAAAAATAACATTTGTCAAAGGCGACATAGGCAATTGGGTCGATTTTAAGCAGCAAGCAGCCGACAAGTTCCAAAAGTGCTTTAAAGACTCATCGAGCAAAAATTGGGTAATTTTCATAATTTCTCGAGATGTCGGATGAGACTTTAGGAAATGCCCAATAGTGGGGGACTTCAAGACAGATGCGTAGGATTTTTGAGATCATGAAACAAACGCCGACGCCGCCGCAAGAATCGGAGTACCCGAAGACTAAGACCAAAAAAGAAGGCAAGTGTGAAGTGCCCTTTTGGGTGAAAGGGGGTACCTTTTGGTAGCACCCCCACCATTTTTTTTCATGGAGGACAAGGAGGGCTATGTTTTTATGATCGTGTGAAGAAAAATGGAGGTGCCATGGCAGAAAATGACGATTGATGGAGAGAGAGGGAGAGGGGGTTATGCCACTTCAATGTAACCCCCTCATCTGATCTTAGCAACCGATATGTCTATAGGGAAACAAGAACGTACCTGATGCCAAGTGTTGTAACATCCCTCAATCCGCACCTCTCAATAATTGTTTGAGGAAACATTAGCTATGCTCAACACTGTGTGTCTCACGCTCTATTGATATAGATATAGGAGGGTAGTCCGTTCCTAAAACCCAGTGATGTTATCCTCATTGTTACTTGTGGAGAGGGTGTATGCCCTTTGTGTGCAATTAATGGTGCAACTATTCATCTTACCATGTGCCGACATATGGTGGTGCGAGAAGGAAGGCCAAGGAGCCTTATAGTGCCGTGCGCAGGAATAATTTTTTGCTTTGTGCATTGAGAGACTCATTCCTTGCATGCAACTCTCCATTCACACATCTCACCTCTTTGTTGGATATAAAGGGCAAGGACGGGTAACTCACCCCACCCTCTATCTCACACTCCATTGATGAATACAAAGGGAAACCCATACTCACATCCCCATGTGGTTAGGATGAAAGCTCACATCGCTCTAGGGTTGTCGATGAAGATTGACTTCGCCTAGTTAATGATGTCAACGTGGATTGGTTGATGAAGAGGCATACCCTGGGAGGTAGCCGACAAGGTGGTTACTTGAATTGCATGTTGGAACATCGTCTATTGGAGAAATTAGAAGCACTAATGGGGTTACATGATCAAGTGCACCAAGGGAGGTGGCTTGGAAACTTCTACAAGAGTTCTGCTAGATATTCAGTTGTCCTCAATGGTAAGGTGTTCACACATTTTCCATAGCCAGCTTCTCGTCTAAGGGTCTGTGCCACCTTTTCTTGGAACAAGGCTTGTTATGACATGGAATTTTTTCCTTTTCTTCCATAACAATTTTATTAGTATTATTATTATTATTATTCATTTTCTTTTCGAGGGTGTTTCCACCTTTTCTCTAAGAATAGGTCAGCATGACAGGGACCTACGTCCTTTTCTCTCATGATTGATATATATATATATATGTTTTTTTTTAAAGAGTAGAATGGCAAGAACACCATGTATCAGAACCAACCTCACCACCTTTGATGCATAAGACAGAAACAAAGCCAAGGAGGAGAGGAAGGTGGCTGTGAGGGGCTAACAGAACAAAGCCACATCATCAGGATCAACAAAAGGGTTATTAGGAGCATTAGGTAAAGGCGTATCAACCATCCTCCAAGGGGAGGGTAATACATCTTGAGGCAATAGCCATTAATCAAGAAGGGATCATCCAAAGCATCAACTGTTTGAGCCATTAGGATTGATGGCAAGTACCTTATAAGGGCCCATCTAGTGTTGTTGAAGCCTACCTACAAACTTGCCAAATTAGAAATCATAGGCTAGGACTAAGTCACCTTCTTTGAACTCCTTCTGCTTGATGAAGTTGTCATGATAGGCCTTTCTACAAGAAGCCATGCATTGTAGGGCCATCCTGCGAGTCTCATCGAGACCTTCCAAGTCCAAGAGACGGCATTGCATGGACTCGTTATCTCCCAAGGGTTCTTTGTTGGCCATGCCTAAAGATGGTAGCTCGAGTTCAACAGGGGAGATGGCTTCTGCTCCATATGGGATCCGTCTTGTAGCAGCCTTATGAGAGGTTCCGTATGCCTAGAGGGCCTTTGTAAGTCGGCCATCCAAATCACGATGATGTGTAGTAATCGTTCTTGACAGAATCGAACAGAGAATGTGATTGGTAACTTCAACTTGACTGTTGACTCTAGGGTAATAGGGTGTGGACTTATGATGGTGGATCTTGTACAACTCTGTCAACTCTTTCATAATCTTGTTAAGGAAGTGTGTACCTCTATCACTTATGAGCTCTAGGGGACTGCCAAAATGGGTAATGATATTCTCACATAGGAATAGGGCCCCACACTATTACTTTCGTCCCGCTTTAGAGCTTTCGATTCACACCACTTAGTTATGTAGTCTGTATAGAACACAATATTAGTGAGTTTGGGAATCTCTCAATTCCCATTTTTCGAATACTAAAAATGTGGCACATGGATAACATGCCCATAAGATTCTCAAAACCATATGATGTGACCTATCATTGGAAAGCCCTTGAAAAATGGAATCTATTGAGCTATAGAGCGCTTGATTTGGAGTTATAGTATTCAATTTATGGTAAATCCAAAGATTTCACCACGTGTCCCAAACTTATGAGAAATTCCTATATTCTCCAATATGGTGTTACAGACCAAAATGTATCTATTTTGCTTCCTTTTGGTTAGTGGATCAATGGGGCCCACAAAATCAATTTCCCACTTCTCGAATGGCTTTAAGGGAAGAATAGGTTACAAGGGCATGGCACTAGATTTGGTAGGCTTTCCCATTCACTAACAGGCATCACACCATTTGCAATAGTCAGGCATCCTTGTGAAGGATCAACCACCAATATCCTGCGAGCAAGGCCTTTCTAGCTGTCGCTTCTCCTGTGAAGTGTTTGCACCATAGGGCTCCTCATGGCATGCTTTTATTAGTACGATTCCAATCTCATCTCCTGAAACACATCTTTGCAAGACTTCGTCTTTTCCTTTCCTGTACAAAGCACCATGACGGCCCCCTAAGAAGCCCCCAGATACGTGGACAAAATGATTGTGTGAAGCCATTGTATTAATTAAGGTTTCAGGATGGAAATTTATGTTTTCTTTACTTCTAAATTACCCACATAAAAGTATCATTCCATTTATCTCTGTAGTCCAACTATCAACCAATAATAACTTTCTTTACTTATTTACTATCCTTCTATCATTACCATCTAGCCTCTCAATTTGAACTATAGCTCATAGATTATAAACTTCAATAAAATCAAGAATTAAATTGAAAAAATTAAACTCTTATTTCATCCATAATCTCTGTTAATCCTTTAAAATAAACTCTAATATCCACTAATTATCATTTTCGCCCTGAACATCATTTCACAAAAGAAGTACTTACAAACGGAATTCATTCTTAATAAAAATGTAGAAGCATGTTCTACACAGGAAATAAACTATAGTCTCTTTTTACTTAATCTCTCAATTCCTTCATTATCAAGAGTGATTAATTTTCTATTATTACAATTCAAAAAAATAAAAATATTCATAAAAATTATATCTTACCATAAATAATCAAACCCAATTAACCATACATCCATGATGATACATGTAGTTGATATACCAGTTTACAACCATAAATTTCTCCATTTCCTCTTAATATTCACTAATCATCACAAAAAATGTCCAAAAACTGTCATTTTCACACTTAAAAATTCAACAACTTAAATTCTAGATATCCATTTCACCTAAGATTTCATGAATGAATGTATTACTACATAAATCAACTCTTTTTTTTGGTTTTTATCCCTAATATTCCAATAATACTCTTAATTATCACTAATTAGGACCCAAAACAATTATTTTTAGCACTAAAATGCATATATCTTTCATTTCACTCATTTTTAGGTTATGAGATTTCATTTTTTGGTCCTTGTTAATGTTTTATTACTCTGATTTTACTCATCTTTCATTAACATCATGCAAAATTCTTAATTTTTACTAATTAAGATTTAAAAATACAATGTTTACCCTCATTTTAACCATTCCTTTATCATTTTAATGCATCCAATGTAAGAACTTTGTTTCTTTTGTTCCATTTCACCTTCAACAATCAAAAATTGAATGCATATGATAAAAAAAACATAAATTCTGTCTATTTCTTGATCTAATTTCAATGAAAATCAACATACCTGATTAACCAAGTAATTAGAGTCATTCCACCATATTTGAGAGTGCTGATGCTTGCTCCTCCACTTCCTTTACTTCTAGAAATCACAAAAATTTTTAATCTTCCACTCCTCTCACTAATATTCATTAATCCTCTCTAAATCTTGCAAAAATTCTCTCTCTCAATACCCAAGAATGGTGGCCAAGAATTGAATGAGGCTGAAGAAGATGCAAGAGGGGATCAAATGTAGCCTTCAATTGCTGGAAATGAGGTAGAGAAATCAGAGAAAACATCAACATCCTCTTGCACGATGGTGCCCATTTTTTTGTGTGTCTTCTTCTCTCTTCCTTCAACCTCTCTCTTCACAAGACACTCTCTACATAACTTCTTGATCAACCTCCTTTCAAAAATTGACCATTTTCCACTTGAACCGGTTTCTTTTGGCATCTCTTCACATATCTGGACCTAATTTGTCCCCCGCCACCCACAACTTCTTAACCCGAAATTTGTGTATGCATGATAAATTATACCCGTCTCCAATTTGTCTACGCTTTCCACTTTAAAAATTTTCACATTTGCCTTTTACCACTTAATATTTTTCTATTCCCTAAATTTTCCACTTTAAAAAAATATCCTAACTCTCAACTTCTAAATCCTCCCCCCCAGCACTGCTTAAATACGACTTTACATCCGTATTTTTAATTAAAATTTATGAAGAATAATACATAATATAGAGCCAAAACTCTTCAGTTTTGCCCAAAAATGGTGTAAAAATGGTACAAAATAAGGAGTTATCACACCACCTAACAGGGTGTAGAGGGCTGATTCCAATAGAAGCTTCTTTTTCTCATGGCTCAAGATACCGGGGGGATGCTATTAGGTTTCCTGGAGGTTGGCTATGTCTACATACCATGGGGTAACTATTTCGACTAAAAACAAGGAAGCATCATGAAGGTCTGGATCATCTTGCTCTTCGTCAGGATCACTTTGAGAGGGATCCGTGCGACAGATGATTAGCCACCACAGGACATGAGAGTGACCGGGTTTGGTAACCACTTCAAAATCAAACTTCTGAAATAGAAGGAGCCATGTCATTATTCTTTCCTTTACATTAGCCTTGTTCATCAAGAAGGACAGATCTTCATGGTCCATGTAAAATTTGAAGTGTGTTGATAGCAGATAGTGTCAGAACTTCTCCAAAGCAAACACCATTGCTAGGCACTCAAGCTTTGTTACATTGTGTAGTTTCATTCTTTGTCGGTTACTTTCTAGCTTGCATAATAGATAGGTTGATCTAACTTCAAGGGGTCCTTTTGGCATAAGACTGCACCTAGGCCTTCAATTGACGCATCAGTGTGCACGTGGAACTCCTTCATCCAATCTGGAGGTTGCAAGATGAGTGCTTCAATCAAACACTGCTTTAGGGTGTTGAATGCCTTATCACAATCAACGATCCATGTGAATTTTGCATCTTTTCTCAAGAGTTTATGCAAAGAGGCTGGCTTTCTTGCAAAGTGTGGAATGAATCTTCTATAATAGCCTACATGACCAAGAAATTCCCTCAGTTTTTTGAGATTGGTTGGTGCTATTAAGGCGGTAATCTTCTCAATCTTGGCAGGATTTATTGATATCCCTTGTGTAGAGACAACGTGGCCCAAAAGAACTCCTAATGAGACTCCAAAGACACATTTGTCGGGGTTGAGAGAAATCCCATATTCTCGACATCTGTCAAAGCATTGCTCTAGGTGTCCCCAATGCTCGTGGATTAGGCTATAAACACAAAAGTCATCTAGGTACACCTCAATGAAGTCATGTACATGGTTCTGGAATGTAGCCATTATCACTTGTTGAAAGGTAGCAGCAGCGTTACTACAGAGCCCAAATGACATCACTCTGTAAGCATAGGTTCCCCATTCTGTTGTGAATGTTGTTTTGGATTGATCTTTTTCTGCAATTTGGACTTTATTGTATCTGTTGAATCCATCCAAGAGGGAATAGAGCTCATGGCATGCCACTACGTCCAATAGTTGGTCTGTGAAAGGAATAGGGAAATGATCCTTCTCGGTATTAGAATTCAACTTTTGGAAGTCCACACATATTCACAGCTTTCCATTCTTCTTGGGTACTACCACAATGGGTGAAATCCATTCACTATTTTCCAATTGATAAACGAACTCGGCTTCAAGGAGCTTCAATAATTTGGCCTTCACTAGGGCAGAGTAATTTGGATTCATATGCCTCTATCTTTGCCTCATAGGTTTGGCATCAGGATCTAGGTCGATGTGTTGTTGGCATACTATGGGATCAATCCCCTTTAGATCTTTGTATGACCATGCAAACACATCCAAGTTCTCCTTTAGTAGGTAATGTAAGACCGAGTTCTTTTCTTCTGGCAGATTAATTCCCACCTTCAGGTGATGTTCAATACCTTCTGCATTCACGAATATTGATTGCTTTTCACCTTCCACTTTGCGGGTGAATGTCCCACTCACTACTTCTGGGTAGAGATCTGACTCCTTCAAGGGAGTGGTCTCCTCTTCTGATGATTCACTAGAACCAACTTCCTCTTTGACTGGAGACTTAGCTTGCTCCTTGGGAAGCTAAAAAAGGTATTAGAGTAGTTTTAGGTTTGGTTTGAGGATGAGTTACTTCTTGGCTCGAGGACTTGTCTTCTGAGGATCCATCCAAAAACGTCACATAATAAGAAGCTTCTAAGTTCTGTTTAAGCTATCGAATTGGTAGTTGTTGGCAAGCTGCATCGTCATCATCTTCTTTTAGGAAGGGTAATGTTTGGCGACAAGAGCCACTACTGAAGAAAGACATATTCTTCTTAATCCATTTCTTATAGAGGCTTTGCCTATGACATGACTCGTTAATCAGTCCAAAAGGTAGCATAGTCATTCTGTCAAACAGAAAGGGATCTTCTGCTTTTGAGTCTTTTTAAACTTCTAGAACTTCTTCCTCATCTCTGCTTTCTGTGAGTAGGCTAGACTCTTCTAGCTGACTTTCATAATCTTCCTCTGCATTATTATCTTTGCCCTCTTCAAATTCTACCTCTACCTCTGTGGGGGACTTTGTAAGAGAAGAACAAGCTCTCTATTATGTCCTCTATTTCTATTGTTGTCTCTGCTTCTATCGCTGCTTCTACTTCTAATTTTGTCTCTGTCTCTGCTTCTACTTCTACCTCTGGCTCTACTACGGCTAGGTAACAAGGAGAACAGTACATCCATGCTTCTATCTCGCTATCAGAGGTGATTTCAAAAGTCAATTTGGGTTTAGGTAGGAGGTATTCACCCATTAACAAAGACTTTTCTTCTCTCGATAGTTGGCTTACAGTGCCCACTATTAGGGACTATGCCTCTGTTTTCTTGGGAAAGATATGTGACAGCTTCTTCCTCTCCTCATGTACCATTTGTTACTTCATTGGAAGAGTCTGTTACGACTTCTTTGTTAGGTTCTCTGCCTAGGGTTAGGGTTCCTTTTAAGGAATCCGTCCTTGCTCTTGCTTTAAAAAGCCAAGGTCTTCCCAGTAGCAATAGAGGGTATGAGGTCCCGTAGGAATCTGGTTTGACCACCAAATAGTCAACCAATAGTCTCTCTTCCTACGAGGGTGGTCTTTACGTATGGGAGAATGCCCAAAGGCTCGATTCTACTTTTGCCTAAGCCCACTGTATAGGTTGCATTCCTTGCAAGCCTAGATCCTTCATTGACACATCCATCATTATGTTTGCTAATGAGCCTCCATCAATCAATGCGTTTGCTATAAAGCATCCTTCAATCCATACACCAATCTCTAGATTTCCAAGATCCAGGAAGGCGTTTGCTACATCCACTTACTTCACAAGCTCTGAGGCTCTGTTGGACTTGGTTGTTGTAGAGGGAGCAATCCTTAGGCCTCTTCTTCTTGTTAGTATACTTTTAAATTTCTTTCGACAGTTAGAAGACAACATCAACAAACTGTCAGAATGTTAAGTTAGGTTTAAAAGTGTCTAGGTCTTTGACCAAGTCATATTCTTTCATAAGATCTCCAATCGGCTCTAGGGAATGGGGCCACACCCACTTTTATCTTTCCTTTTTCTTCTAATAGTGGCAACATCTACACATCTTCTACTTTTAGAGGTATTTTGGCATTCTCTATCTCTTCGACCTTTGGTCATGTCTCTGCAATTGTCTCTGTAGCTCTCTGTGGCTCTGTAGTGCTATGTACTACATTGTTTTGTGCTGCACTATTTTGTTTCTCCCTAAGAAGGTGGAGCTTCATGGTCTTGGCAGAGGAAACATTCTCTTTTGGAAATGTGGGTTCTCCTTTCTTTGCACATGTTATTATAGCCACTTTCAATTCCACCAAATTGGAAGCAAGTTCTCGATTCTTATGTTGGGTATCAGGAGTAGCTTTCATAGGAGCGGGACGTGGACAGTCTTTTGTAGTGTGGCCTTCTCCTTTCCATCGATTGCATAAGGGCTTAAAGTCCATAGACCTTCTTGGGTTTGGATAGTTCAGTGAGATATTTCTCACATTTGTAACACTCGACCTCTGATCTCTAGCCACCCGCTATCAGATTGTCATCCTCTGTAACTTTGAGAGGGAAATATTCTTGGACCAAAATTAGGACTGAACTCCATAGGCTTTGCAAAGTCCACTGTCCTGCATTGTCATTTTGGATTCCAACAAGTTGAAGCTTGCATCTTCATCTTTCTTTCTTCTTTCATGCATCTCTTTCATAGAGTAAATATCCTCTGTATGGTTCTTCCTCAAACAATATGAGTAGAGGGCCTCGAGAATGGTTGTTTTTGGGTACATTCAGTAGCTAAATGTCCCCCTTGATGGACCTTTCCACACCATGTATTAGGACGCATCACATCCCTCCCACCTCCTACAGGAGTGGATATATTGGCGGTATTCACCTTTAGCGTTTGTAGTTGTTCTCTAATCACATCCATAAGCTCTTTCTTGATGCTTGCAATTGAATTGGACATGTAGTCCTTCAGATTTTCACATCATGGAGTACTTGCAGTAGGGTTTTGAGAAGCTTTTGTAATCATTGCACACATTGGTTGGGTTGATCCACAGGGTCCTTTGTTTTGGTTCTGATTCAAAGCTCCTATTGACACTTTGGGTTGTTGATTCCAGTTTGTAGGGTTTCACTATTGTTGAGTCTCCACACCATTGAGGGAATTGTTTGAGGCCACTGTTGTTGTGCTTGAACCAACATTTGAGGCATTGTCGTCTCTGTGGCCAATGGAGATTAGGTGCATTGTATTGCGGCATTGTTTGCATCTGGGGGTAGGGGTAGGGAACTCTCCTTGGAGCTGCATTTGGTGGGTATACCATTCCTGGCATGGGATGAGGTAGGACTCCTCTTTTTGAGATCATTGACAATCTTGCTTCAACTTCATCATACAGTCTTGCACCTTCCACTCCATCTTGCAGATTGAATGGTCTTCTCAATTCCACGAACTTGCAAACTTCTGGTTGTAGGCCTCTAAGGAAAACTCCCTTCTAGATGCCTTCACCCAAATGGTGGTTGGTCCATCTCTTCAATATGGATTCCATTCACGAGATATAGGCTTCTACTCGTTCACCAGAGGAGGACTAACTTAGGTTCATGAACTCCTCTTGCATCCACTCTTAAAAACCTTCACTCTTGAATTTAGTGAGGAAGGCCAACAAAAGTTCATGCTACTTGTCTCTCATACTACTGAAACACTGCACCTTTGAAAGTGGCAAGGAATATTGCTAAACAATTATCAGGGGTTCTGGCATTATTAGCCACACATGCTACCATAAAATTTGCTACATGAAGATTAGGGTCTTCATTGTACTCTCCCTTAAAGATGGACAATGGGACTACATTCATTGGCCTGTCATCAATATTTTCAAGATGGATTTGACTAGGAAGGGGACCTTGAGTCTCCATAAATACTTTTGTAAATAGTGATTTTAGGGCATCAAAGGAGGCTTCTACTACAAGCTCATTCTCGGCTTTGATCTTTGCCTTCTCTCTTCTCATGTACCTCTAGACTCGTTCTAGTGCTTGTCTCTTGATTGCATCATTCATAAAGGAGTTGGCTCCACCCACTTGATCCATACTCAACAGAAGTGCTTGTCTCTTGATTGCATCATTCATCAGGGACTTGGCTCCACCCAGTTGGTCCATACTCAACAGAAGAGAATCAAAGGGGGTATTAGTCTATCTTAGGACTCTTTGGCTAATATTTATTCTACTTCCTACTTTTCTATGTCTTTGAATTCAACTTTCAGACCGCTACAGAGGGGAAGATATTACATTCTTAAGGCATGAAAACTCATTTTTCTAAGGATTGTTGTGGTGTCATCATCATAGTAGTGCCATCTTTCTGATGCTTTCAACAATGTATGTTGTGAAGAGCACTCTGTCTACCAACTTTCATTGGGTTGATAATTGGATAAACATGAGATTATCAGTGCACCATGCATCCCACGTGTCTTGCCTGTTGAGCATCCATTAAAAATTTCCAACTCTTTTCTTTCTTGTCTTCGTGAACTTCCACTACCATGACTCCTAAGGCTTCTCCACATTCTCCCACTTGAAAATGTCTGGAAACATCTCAATGAATACCAAATCTCCCATAGATGATCATTCTCTCTATTCCACACTTCAGTTTGTTCCCAAACAATTTGCTACCTGTTAGAAATCAAGCTCACCATCAGTGTGTCTTCATCTATGACCAACATCTACGATAGCTAGTGTGTACAGCTGTCTACATGTGACTACATTAAATAAGTCGGGTTAGTAGTCAGTTACTCACCTGACTAGAGTTAGTCTGTCTAGTCTACATTTACACTAGGTCACTTTATCTTGTAGAGTGTGTGCTTTTCAGTTTTAGTGTGTGGATCATGAAGGAATCAGCTTGAGAGCCTGAAGGCTCATGGATATGGTGTTTTCCCTGTCTCTCTCTCCTCTTTGAACATGGTATCAGAGCATTGCCAGGTTGAGCTCTCTGGAGCAGGAGGGAGTCAAGAAGACTTGAAGAAGCTGAAGAACAAGGTCTTTTGAAAACAAGAACACGTTGCCATTACTCTGTCAAGGTATGCATTTGCTCATCTTGGACTCCATGCTTTATCACAGTGGTTGAGACCTTTTTGGGAGCCTTGGTGGACATCCTTGAGCATCTGT
This sequence comes from Lygodium microphyllum, assembly GCF_053477565.2. Classification (NCBI taxonomy): domain Eukaryota; kingdom Viridiplantae; phylum Streptophyta; class Polypodiopsida; order Schizaeales; family Lygodiaceae; genus Lygodium; species Lygodium microphyllum. The sequence goes on along the minus strand of NC_141149.1, from coordinate 38,355,249 downwards.
AAGTGGTCATTGAGCCTCATGATGAGGAGGACCAGTTGACAAAAAGGCCTAGAATTCTGTGTGATCTGCACCTATTGATCTGGGTGGACTGCAACCTGTCAATCTTCAGTGGGGCACCTGGACAAGACTCATAGAGTATATATGCTCACTATTGAAGGTATCTGAAGTGTACAAGAAGTAAATGCTTCTGTGGGAGCTCTGTTATGAGCTGGAGTAACATACACAGACGTGTAATCAGTTCTAAACTGCTGTAAACATGAATGGACAGCATGCATTCAGTCATTACTGACATACATGAGCCTTATACTATACTCAGAAGGCATCTTTGGAGCACAAGAATGTGTCCCTCTACTAAAAAAACATCATGAGCTTTCAAAACATAACCAACCTCATCCAAAACACTCTCAAACACTTTCAAAAAAACTAATTTCATTCAAAGTCTATCAAAATCCAACCATTCAGCCCTCAAAAACAACAAAAATCATCCAAAAAATCAAGTCATTTCTGCATTCAATAATAGTTCATAGTCTTATTCCTTCAATCTCTCATAGTTATAATGTTTAAATATGGACAATTGACTATCTTTTTCTGAATATCTTTGTCACATATAATCTCAATCACTCATACATCATAATCATTATCCAATACAATGGAGCAATACTCAATAACCCTCACTTGGTTGTAGAGACACTGCTCAAAAGGTATGCCTGATTTGAAGAGACACTGCAGACACTATAATGACATTTTAAAGTTCACTACTATCAATATCACTTGAGAATAAATACATCTTTACTTCCTTTAGCTATAAAGAACTTCCATTCTTCTCTTTCCAAGATTAGAAAACTTCTCCAATTGGTGGCTCTTTGTGAGTCATCACTTTAGTCATGTAAGCAAAGTGTATGGCTAAATACCCACTCTAAGTGAGCCTATCAATAAGCTTTCTAACTCTCTTTGACCTTCTTAGTATGGTTCGCAATGTGATTCCCTCTTATGAGGTGGTACATACTTGCTTTGTCTAACACTAAGTGTAGTGGCAAAAACAGTATACCAAGTTTACCCTCAAGATTGTCACTCCCAATGACTCATAACCAAAAGTAAGTAGCCCAATAACATCTTCAAACATGCTCCCTTTGTCTTTATCTAATTTCTCCCTTATTGATAAATCCGTGCTAATGGGGACATAGAACCATGACTACACAAGTGATTTGATGTCCTCCATAAACTAACAGTAGGATATGGGTCTCTTTTAACCCTACTAACAATGGTACTATCCATAGTACAAATTTGAGCATGAGTATAATCTATTGGTCCATCAAGAAACAACCATATTTGGACTATCATATCATGAAGCCAACTCAGGAAACAAATTTGAGCATGAGTATAATCTATTGGTCCATCAAGAAACAACCATATTTGGACTACCATATCATGAAGCCAACTCATTAAACACTACACCCATTCTAACCAATGTCTCACAAGTAGTCCGATTATAGCATTTGTAGTAGGGATAAAAAAATAATAGATCCCCTGGATTTTTAGTTTCTAGATAGATGGGAAAATTTTTGGTTGATTAATGGTGAAGAGTTTAGAAAATTGAGAAAATTTTAAGGCAAAAATCCTATTTTCAAGCTGCTTTTTGGAGAATTTTAGGTCAAAACATGTAAAATTTTGTATATTTGGGCTATTTCTTGAGTTTTCAAGCCTTAAAATTTAGCAAGGTGACCAAGAAAATATTACACACACACACACACACACACACACACACACACACACACACACACACACACACACACACACATATATCACCCTGATTTGTAGGCTTTTATGTCCTATGCATAGCCAATAAAGACACACTTAGTAGCCTTCGAATCTAGCTTCTTTCTCATACGATATATAAGCAAACACACATGTATATAAGCAATAAAGACACACATGTATTTAAGCAATAAATCCAAACACTTTAAGATGGTTGATATTTGGTTTGTGCCCATGTAGTTTCTCATACGATATAAGATCATAAATACTAGCTATAGAAGTTCTTTTCAAGACATGCATTGTAATTACAATTTCTTTAGCCTAATAATAGCTCGATAAGTTTTTCTCATTTAGCATGGCTCTTGTAGCATTCATAAGTATCCTATTTTTTCTCTCTACTACACTATTGTTGTGATGTAGAATTGCATGTAAGTTATCTTTTAATGCCATACTTAGCCAAGTACCTGTTGAATTTACAAGAGAAATACTCACTACCTCCATCAAATGTCAATCTTGAGACATACATCCAAAATCTTTTTTATCATGTGCTTTAAAATCCTTGAAAATATCTAGCACTTAATCCTTGTACTTCAGAATATACATCTAACTATATCTATTGAAATGATCAATAAATGAGACATAGTTCATTGCAGCATTGAAGAATGCATTATTTCGCACCATCCTTGAGATATCTCAATGCACCAACTACAATGGTCTAGTAGTACTTTTGACATGTCTGAAAAATGGAAGTCTTGCTTGCTTCCCAAACTAGAAAGTAGAGCATATATGTTCTAACTCCATATACTTAAATTTTGGCAAGCCAAGCACAATCTCCTTCTATTGTATGGTTTTCAGTCATTGTATGTTTATATGTCCAATGTGCTTATGCTAGATTTTCACATCTCTAACTGCTCCAATGTCATGAGCAAACATGGCTATCTTTAACTTAGGGATAGTACCATCCAAGGTAAACATTCTGCCATCCCTTCTACCTTTAGCAATAGGCTTGTAGCCATTTCCATACTCTTCAATAAAATAGCCATCTCTATTAAATTTGACTTGTAGATTTTGCTCTCTCATTTTTCCAACAAACAATAAACTTCTAGTAATAGACAGTACATGATGCAACACATCATATAGACTCTTTTGTTTAATCATGCATGAGTAGCAATACAATACTTGTATGCTTGATGTTATGTTGCATATCATCACTAGTACATACATAGCCATGAGAGCTTATAGGCATTTCATCAAACCATTCTTCATGCAAGGTCATATGATTTTGATGCACCTGAGTCAATATACAACTTTTCATCAACCTTGCCTTGCTTAGGCATACCCTTCAATACATGCATAGTTACCATGATGTCTTCCTTTTGCTTTTATGTTAACTTGATTTTTATGATTATATGTCCATACATGCCATAGTAATGATAGTCTTTGTCTCTATTTTACTGATCATGAGATTGCCAAGGACCACCTCTGCCTCTAAAGAATCATGATCCTCTTTTACATTGTGCATTTTGATTCTACCGAGCATTTTGTTGCTACTATCCATAGGGAATTTTGAGTGTCACCATGACTTCTCTTTCTACTCTTGCAATATTTGATAGGCTAGCAGTATTCACTTTTAGTGTTTGTAACTATTTTCTAATCACATACATGAGCTCCTTCTTAATATTTGCAAATTTAGTTGGACAAGTAGTTCAAATTTTCTTCTCTTGGAGCACTTGCAATATGGTTTTGGGGAGTTTTTGTAATCACCACATAGACTAGTTGGGTTGATATATAGGATTCTCTATTCTAATTCTAGTTCAAAGCTCTTGTTTGGATTTTTTAGTCTTATTTTTGAAAGTTATTATTGATGTGTGTCTTCCCTTTAGTCAAGCATCAAATTGTTAGAAAGTTAGCCTATTGATTTCAGTTGGTAGGCCTTCACTATTGTTATTGATTTACCATTGGAGAAACTATTTGAGACCACTATTGTTGTGGTTGAACCATCATTTGAGGCACTATCTTAATCTAATGTGTATTTAGTGCATTGTAATTAAGCATTGTTGGTGTCTCTGGGTAGGGATAGGGTACAATCTCTAGGACTACATTTTGTGGATACACCATTCTTGACATTGGAGAAGGTAGGTCTCTTGTTTAAGAGTTCATAAATAATCTTGCTTTAACTTTATCATACAGTCTTGCACCTTCCACAGTAGTTTGTACATTAGCTAATCTTCTCAATTCCACAAACTTTTGAACCTCTGGTTCTAGGCCTTTAAGAAAAACACTCTTTTAGATGCCTTTATCCCAGTGATGATTGGTTGATCCCTTCTATATGAATTCCATGCAGAGAGACATATGCTTTCACTTGTTCTCCAAAAAACTGACTCAAATTCATAAACTCTTCTTGCATCCACAAGATAATTAATTTTATAAGATACTTTTTCTTAGTGTGGATACATTTGTAAGCACTTGGACTAATAAAATAATTTCTAGTGCTTCGATAAAAAAAGTAATCTGAATTACTTGGGTTCATATGGTCTTAAGCTAGTTAGATTTGGCTTGGTATGTAGGGGATCAGGTCTTACAAGCTACCTTATATGTCAACCATTTGGAGTTAAGGATAGATTAAATATTCCAGTGCTATTCTTCTAAAGTGGTTGCTTGCCCAGACACTTTATGGCATTCAATGATTGATTCTGTAGTCCTGAATCAATGACAGAATACAATCTCTACTCATGTGCAAAATACTAACCAACTGAGGGTGGATCTTTTAGCTTATCTTTCCAAGAACCATCCATTTGATTCATCCTACTTTGATGCCTACCATCGACGATCTATTTTAGGTTCCTCTGTTTCTAGCTTATTGTATTATCAACAAATGGCCCATCGCTATGATGCTTATTTTTTTCTTTATCAATCCAACTCAGCAGCCATCTTACCTCTCCTTTTCCAACCTCAGGGTTTTCCTCAAATTCCAATCGTCACCTATTATTCTTTCATTGAAGATCGAGTATTTTCCCCTTCTCCGCCTTGTCCTTCCCCATCTATCCATATACCTTCTACTTTTCTTACTTATAAATTAGCACATTTTCTAACTGATTTGCCTAAATTTTCAACTAATCATTCTTTACCTTATTCCTCATTTTATGATTTTGCCTACCCATCTCTTCATCCTCTTTTACTCATTCCTCTTCCATCTCCTACCACTTCTATTTCTCAACCCCCTTAGTTGGTTATTGGGTATGAATGATTTGATCAGCAAATTCCAAGAAGAAGAGGATGGAGCTCAACTGATTCTCTCATGGGACCATAGATTAATTGGCCATCAATTTCAGGGGACTGGACAACTATTAGTCAAGCGTACTAAAGTTATTTCCATTTTTCCCAACAATATTCACAATCTCTAGATCCTTCAGTGAGATTGAGAACCCATTTTACTTGGTACCTAGCATATATGCATAGCCATTCCCATAACGATCAAAAGGCCATTCCAAAGCTTTGTATGAATGTCAATGTGAACATTGATTCCCAAAAATTGGATGTCCTATATTTTCATGCCCTTTGTTTACCTAGCAGATACATTGTTTTGCTAAAACGGATGTGCTGCCTTCAATTATTTCAGAATCCTCCAAAATCTTTTGTAGATGAGTCTTTATCCATGGATCTCTTTCGTAATCATCAAGCTTTCAACAGGGATCATCTTCAATGATACCCCTAAATGTATCTTGTATGCTTCTTAATGATATATATTTTTTGGAGGTGCCATTCAGATGGTTGTTTTGTGTTTGTAATGTAATAATTTTTATGTGATGAGTTCGTGCTAGTTGAATAATTTGTTTAGGAGTTCTCTTTTCGACTATTGACACTAATGGTGATGGTGAATAGCAAGTCTATGATGTAAATCTGAGGAAGCTCTTATATCCCTCAAGAATTTGTCATGACTTTCTATTGTTTATAAGATGTGTTAATGCATAACGATGTTTTCATTTAGTAGCATTCTTTCTTAGATACAAGTGATAAGTTGGGGTCGTGCTTGGGTGATTATTGAAGATACTAAAGAAGATTTAATTGAGCTCTTTACTAAACTTACATTCTTCTTTTCCTTAGGTCACGAGGACGCTTCCTTTCTAAGTGTGGGGATATGTTGAGAGTGGAAAAAGACTGAATTTTTGACCAATTTTTGTTGTTTTTGAGGTTTGAATGGTTGACTTTTGATGGATTTTGAGTGATGATTGGTTATTTTGGAAGCGTTTGAGAGTGTTTTGGATGATATTGATTATGTTTTGGAAGCAGATGATGATTCTTAGTGAAAATGTGAAGCTCTGTGATGTTCTGGTAGGTTCTGATTGGTTCTGATACCTTTTGTTTAGCTTCTGTTTTGTTTTGATTTTCTTCTATATGAAGCATGGATTTATGATTGATGAGGGTTGAGGTCTTTTGAAAGATTATTGAATAGTTTTTGATAGTTTGGAATGGTTTTAGCATGAGTTATGAGGATCTGTTGTTCTCTGATGACCTTCTATAATCCTTTGTACACCATCTCCTAGCAGGGATCATATTAAGTAGGCAGTGGATAGGGTGCCAGGGGGACTGTGGCTAGTAAATCCTTTACACACCTAGGAACTACTTGGTCCCCTATATGGCCCAAGTTCTACTTGGGACACCTAAAAATGCTAGCTATAGGTGGATTTGATCTTGGTGACATGTAGATGCACCGGATGAAGCAGCACGTGAAATTGTAATTTTTCTCATGTATGGGTGGGAGAGTACACATTGTGGAATATAATCAATGAATTTTTTTAATTTTGATTGTATGTCCATGAGTAAATTATGAAAAAAAACAATTTTTCATAAAATGATACTTTTTAATTAATGAAGTTATGTTTTATATGTTTCACATAATGTGGTAGGTAATTAGATAACTAAGGACTTCCATAGAGGGAAACATGTGGATGGACTCCCGATGAATCCAGTGCTATGGCAGGGTAGTCTTGGTTAGCCAAGAGGTTTTCCCAAAACAAACGCTAGGAAGAAACTCTAGGAAGGGTCGATTCCCTGACTCACCTAAGGTTTGGTCTCAAAACCCGAACCGTAAATTATCTTAGGGCAAAGGTACAACGACAGTGCCAGAGCATTGTGAGGGATTTCACAAATCCTTAGTTTGCTACTTGAAAAAAGTATTGTACTCCATGAACCAAGGGTAATAGCGGTCACTCCTTTCAGAGAAGAAGCCTCTCGAAGGACACCTTCGAACGTGAGCTAATTGTCGATAGGTGACTGTTAGGTCAATTAGGAACCTTCAGGTCGCATCCTCCATGGGTAATGGCAGGACGCTTCCCTTATGGGGTAGACCTAGGGTTATAGAGTCGGATCATTTTGGTTAGATTATGGATGGCGACGGCATGTTACACGTCATGTAATAAAGGTGGATATGCTACAAATGGTATCAAAGCTAAAATAAATCAAGAAACTTGGTGATTGTAGCCTAAGATCTGCAATGTTTTTCCATTTCTCTTACTACTGATATGTGTGTTTTTTTGAAAAAATTTTACCTAGAGAGACCAAGATTGGGAGTAATTCTTAGTCTTCCAAGCAATGTTTACATCGACAATGCATTCTACGGATTATGGATGGAGAATGCAAGTAATGTGGATTGTGGATCACATCTATGATCCTTCTATACCAGGAAAGACGCTGGATGATAAGCGGTGGGTATTGTTATATCGACGCAAACTATATTTCCTTCCTTCAGAACAATTTGAAGAGGATAAGATGAATGGAAAAACTTAAAGTCGTGAAGGTTTTTTTTTCCATGAAGCCACAGTGAATTCAACTTTATTTAGTAGAGGCCATGAGGTTAAACTAAGTTGATATATTTACAAGGAAGCGACAAAGGTCATCCCAGCGGACCGAATTATAGTTATTGGTCACTCTAAACACTGCAACTACGTCAAAGATGGACTTCCTGATCTTCCTTTAAAGTACTGATTTTTAGATGTCCATTCTTCAAAGCCTGATTATTACCAAATGGATGTAGCCAAATGCCATGCTTAGATTGTATTAAGGAAATTTTCTCTCCCAAATAACCAACCATCCCAATATAAACCATGTATTTTTTCCTACAACAAAAGAAATTATTTTTTCTATCCATTGAATAAAAAATTGGTTACCATTCTAGCAATTAAGAATTACGAGTCAGTAGATATATCTGAAATCCATGGCTAGATTCCTTAAGTTATTTCCAAAAACTCTATCATGATGTAACCATCTTTGAAATTTTAATATAAAGTATTTCTATCCTTCTAAAATGATTTCTCTTTTTGAAAAGATACGAGCAAATTGTATGATAACATTCGTAGAGCTAACTAGAGAAAATCTTACGATACCACACAAGATGCTATTCCTACCCTTAATGCTACTAAAATCCAAGAAAAGAAGTTCCTGCTTAAGCAAATCAAACCACCTGAGTTTGATGGCCAAGGCAAAAGCATTGAGGTTGAAGTAAAAATATGGGTCAAGTCCATGGAAGATTATTTCATTGTTGGAATTACCCCAGCTAATCAAACAATGATTGGCAAGTTAAAGCTAATAGGAGAAGCCGAAATTTGGTGGAAACAATGGTGTAAAGACCAAGAAATATTCGAAGTGTCTGTTAGTTGGGACATATTAAAGGATGCAGTGCGAGGCTGGTATTGCCCGCCAACATGTCGCATGCAAAAGATGAATGAATTATTTGGTCTAAAGCAACTTGAAATGACACTGGAAGCCTATTACTCAAAGTTTGTAACACTTCTCAAGTATGCATCGCCTATGGATATTGCATAGAAAGTATCCAATTTTTTTCACAGATTCGATGATCCCTTAAACACACAGCTTGAAGCAATGCCTCCATCCGACCAACAACACGGATTGATAAGAGCAAGACCCATTGTACAAGAACTCCAGTCCAAAGCAAGAAATAATAAGCCTTGGAATTATAAGTTCCAAAACAAAAATATAACTAGGGGCTATGCAAAAAGAGCCCAAGATCAATTCCAATCTACTAATAGCAAGAAGGCTAAGATGTTGGCAATGGAGAACTTTATTGGTGGTAATAAGGATACTTTTAGGTGCTATTATTGTAATGAACCTGGCCACATCCAAAGGCAATGCCCACAACTCAGGTAGAATGAACACCAAAGCAAGTTCCCTAACGACCAGAGCTGTGGACAGCCACAGATAGAGGAAGAGTTGCTGGCATAACCCTCAAGGAAGTAGAAGATGATGAAGGTCCCACCTTGGAAACCGACATAGAGAGAGCAAGAATTCACGCCTCTCTCAACAAGAAGGGACCAAATCAACAATTCTCGATGATTCAAACACCATCAACCTATAATGATAAACCCTTTAAAATTTTGATTGATTGTGGAAGCACACATTCATTCATATCACCAAGGTGTGCTACAAAACTAGGCATAGACAAAATGCATGCACCTGGGCTAATAGTTAAGTTAGCTGATGGAAAAGAAGTTTCCTCAACACAATAGAAAAGTAAGGTGGAATTTAATCTAGGCGGCAATCAGATCAATATGCAATTCAGAGTGATGAATCTGGAAACCTATGAGTGCATGTTAGGAATGGATTGGTTAGTTCCCAATTATGCTTATATTCATTGTGAAAAGGGCCAAGGCACATTCTCGAATCTTGTAGGACAACAAGTGACCGTATAAGGAGAAGCAAGAAAACCAAAGATTCAATTAGTGAAAGCTTCTTGAATCTCTAAAGGTTTAAGAAAAGGCTCACCTGTATACCTAATAAATTTAAATAAAACTGAATAGGATAAAGAAGTTGAAGATGAACTATCGTGGCTTAGGGAATATGCTGACGTATTTCCTAAAGAATTAACTAACCTTCCACCATAGAGAGAAGTCAACCACGAAATCAAGCTAGTACTAGGAGCTACACCGATTGCAAAGTGACCATATCGAATGTCCATTCTGGAAGCCATAGAACTAAAGGAACAACTCAAAAAACTCTTAGATCAAGGATACATTAGACCCAATAACTCACCCTAGGGAGCTCTAGTGTTATTTTAGAAAAAGAAGGATGGGACTCTCCATCTCTACATTGATTATCGAGGGCTAAATCGGGCAACGATCAAGAATAAGTATCTAATTCCAAGGATCAACAAACTACTTGATTGACTACAAGGAGTGAAGATTTTCTCCAAGATTGATCTTAGATCAAGGTATTACCATATCAAAATCAAGCAAAAACATATCCCAAAAATCACTTTTAGCACAAGGTATGGTCATTACGAGTTTATCGTAATGTCATTTCGATTAACAAATGCCCCTGCTACCTTCAACAGATTAATGCAAGATATATTTAGACCTTATCTTGATGATTTTCTCCTTTTATTCTTTAACAACATCTCAACATATTCCAAGGATGAAGGAAGGAAGTCACGAGTCACAACTGTGGACAACTCTTGAGACAATGCGGACTCACAATCTGTATGCGAAGAAGAAGAAGTGTGTGTTCTTCAAGAAGCAAATTGAGTATTTAGAGTTTATAGTTTCACCAGAGGGAATTTCAGTAGATCCGGCCAAGGTCAAGGACTCACAAGACTGGCCATCTCCAACCACTCTAAGTGAATTTCATAGCTTTTTGGGTTTAACAGGATGGTATCAGGTCTTTATCAAGAATTATGCCTTGATTGCTGCACCCCTCAGTGACCTACTCAAGAAGCAGGTTGCCATTAAATGGACTCAAGTTGAACAATCTAGCTTTGACCGGCTCAAGCTTTGACATGCTCAAAGACTTGCAAGAGTATGATTTTAAGATCAAATATAGACCAAGCAAAGAGAATGTAAATGCAGATGATTTAAGCCGCAAATAATTTCTCAATGCACTTATCTCATAAGAACCTCTTAGAGCTCAAACACTAGCTACAATGATATCAATACTTAGCTATCCCATCATCGAGCTAGCCAAGGAGAAGGTAAATAATGATCCCAAATATAACAAATGCTGAAGGAAATTCAGAATAAAGAACAAAATTCTAAGCCTAAGACAAAGTATCTTAACTTCTCAATTGACGAAGGACTTGTCTAATTCAAGACAAGATTATGTATTCCTTCAAGTCAAGAACTTAAGAAGAAGCTACTATGGGAAGGTCATGATTTCCCATTTTTAGGACATCTTTGCTATACCAAAACTCTCAATACTATTAGGAAAAGCTATCATTGGGAAAAGCTCAAAAGTGACGTACTTAAATACATAACCGAATGCTTGAGTTTCCAATGAATAAAAGCCAAATGAGTTAAGCTGCCAGGAAAGTTACACCCACTTGATATTCCTCAAATGAAATGGGAATTCATTAGTATGGATTTTGTAGTTGGATTACCCTTAGTTCAAGGAGGATACAACTCGATCATGCTAATTGTGGACATGTTGACTAAGGTTACCCACCTTATTCCAGTCAAAACCATCTACAAACCCTTAGATATTGCTAGGTTATTTGTCAAAGAAATCTTTAGACTTCATGGATTGCCAAAGAGAATTATTAGTGATCGTGATTCTCTAATCACTTCTCATTTTTGGAAGGGATTATTTGAAGCTCTCAGTATACATCTTTGTTTTAGTACAGCTTATCACCCTCAAACTGATGGGAAAATAGAGTGTGTAAATCGGGTCATTGAAGACATACTTAGGGCATATTGTTGCAAAGAACCTACACGGTGGATACAATATCTATCTTTGGTGGAATTTTCTTACAATGTGTCCTATCATTAGAGCCTTCAGATGACCCCATTTCAAGATCTATATGGGTAAGAGAATAGGAACATAGCAGATATAGAACAGAGACAGAGGCTCTACAAAAGGTTTACAGAGGGTTACAGAAGGTCATCAGAGAACATCAAATCCTCATAATTCATACTAAAACCATTCCAAACTATCAAAAACTATTCAATAAGCTTTCAAAATATTTCAACCTTCATCAATCATCAATTCATGCTTCATACAAAAGAAAATCAGAACAAAACAGAAGCTATACAGAAGGTATCAGAACCTCAACAGAACCTATCAGAACATCACAGAGCTTCATATCTCTACTAAAAATCATCATGAGCTTCCAAAACATAATCAATATCATCCAAAACACTCTCAAACACTTCCATTAACAACTATACATCATTCTAAATCTATCAAAAATCAATCATTCAGACCTCAAAAACAACAAAAATCAATAAAAAATTTAGTCTTTTTTCACTCTCAACAGTATTCAACTCTTGCTTGAGTACCTCTTATATCACTACCTTTTGAGGAGGATGTGCTTGAGAAAATGATTTGATCTATTCACCACTTTTTTTTAATGATTCACCCTATATATTGATCTCTTTAGTGATCATGCGAGAGACCAACTCATCAAAAACTAAAAATGACTTCCATACATATATAACAGAGACAAATGATTTCTAGGCCTTCTCATTATTGAGGCCTCCCAAAGTAGATGAAACCAAATCATCATCATCAAGCATTGTATTAATAGCTGCTAAGGCATCTACAATGCTTCTAATTTTCCAAATATACTCATTTATAAACATCTTCCCTTTCTTCAAAGTATTCAACTCTTGCTTGTTGAATCTTTCATGTCTTTGTACTTATTGAAAATATATTCTTAAAAATTATCCAAGTTTTATGTGAAGTTTTTATGTTTTTGAAATGTCCCAGCATAGTATTGCCAATGACTATAGATAGCCAATGCATCACCTTTTTGTCTTTTACACTCCATTCTTTCCACGCCTTTAATTCTTCTATAATCACATGATCACTTAGCTCTATCTCATTTTCTTCACCTAAAACAAACTCATAGAGTCATTTTACAATAAGGAATGTTTTCACACAAAACTTCCATGATAGATAGTTATTCTTGTCCAACTTCTAAATAATGGGGTTTTTACTATTCTCTACCATTATCATGAAATTTATACAAAACAACAAGCAAGTTTTCTACAATCTTTCACAACAAGTGTGCACAACAATACACCAAGTAGTCATTTTCATTGAGCTGCTTAATCATACATGTAATTTGCAATATTCTATAGTAGATAAAACTTGTATTTGATTCCATCCAAATATGTAAGAACTTACATATTTGAAATCTATAATCTATGTATCCACTTTTGATCAACACTATCAAAATTGTTGGATACTTTACTTTGAAATTGTTGTCCGCAACTGTACATATCTAAAAGGGGGCCCAAAATGGTCTCGAATGGCCAAAAAAGTAGTGGAAAATCCCTAAATGACCAATAAATAGATTATATAGTGCTCTACTCGTACACTAGATCTCATAGTAGTTTGAGATTTTTGCTCTGCCCTGCTTCCAATGTCTCCACATGCACTATCCCAAGAGAAAGAGTAGAAGAATGGAAGAGCTTCTTACCCATTGCTTGCTTGCTTAAATCCTTTCTTCTACTTCTTCTCCTTCACTTCAACATTCAAAGCTGGTCTATCTCTTAATGGTGTTACTTTGATACCATATCATGAATTGTGTGGTCAGACTTGCTTGAGCTACTATGCAAAACACTCACCATACACACAAGAGGAAGCTCACTCAAGAATACAATAAGAGAGATGGAGGCTAAAAATTTTCTTGTTGGTTTCTTCTTCTTTTTTTAACACACAATATAATGTACATAAAGTATAAATAAGATGTAACATAAAGGAAAGTGGCCTAACTATGCCAGGTGTAGATAGGTGCAACAAATCAAACATAGAAGGTCAATTCCCTTGTGCGTAGTATGGCCACCCATACGAAGAGCTGAAATATTGCAATTACATCACATAAGTATGGCAGCCTGTCAAAAAACTTCCAAAGCTCAAGTTGGTAGAAAAAGATATTTAAAAATCAATCCCAAAGAAGTATGCCTAGGCTTACTAGAATGGTAGTATTCTATTTTAGAAAAGAATAGAAGGGCTTGCACAAAGCCTATATTTACTCGTGAAAAGAAGAAAGAATAGATCCTATCTACTACCTTGACCCATGGAAGCATGAAAACAGACAAGAGGGCAAAGAGGTGAAGATCTTAAGAGTACACACACATACCAAAGAAATGGAGACTTGAGAATAGAGAGGGATAATGCTGAAATTTTCTTCTTCTTCTTTCTTCTTCTTCCACACAAAATATCTGAGTCTACAACATGATAAAAGACTAAGAAAGTACCACAACGTATGTACATATCATCATCAAGTGTGAACTTGCTAGAAAAGAAGATGTGGTACAATAAATGTGCCATAACCAAGGATGGACTACATGGGTATAGTCTAGGTATAAAATCACTAGTGTATCCTCATGTTAGCCATCTACATGCTAGTGGATAGAATCATGCCACAACACCAAGGTACGTAGTGGATGCTATCTTATGTAGAGCTCATCATCTCAACACTCTCCCTTAAGCTTAGCATGAGCTTGTAAACTCCAAGCATAGACTTGAAACATCAAAGCTTCTCAGCTCCCAAGGGCTTGGTAAAAATATTAGTAGCTTGATCCTCTGTGTTGACATAAACCAAGTCAATATCACTTGCTAGAATCCACTCCCAAATGAAATGGTAATGGACCTCTATGTATTTGGTCTGGCATGATACATTGGGTTCCTAGCCAATTGAATGCTGCTAAGGTTATCATAGTAGATGATAACCTTCTTATCCACTTGCATCCCCCAATCACTAAGTAGCTTGTGTAGTCGAGCTACCTCACATGCTGCAATTATAGCATCTCTAGTACTGTGCCTCTATACTAAACAAGGAAATTGTTTGATGTTCCTTACTACTCCAAGTAACAACACCATTACAATGGAAAATATAAAACCATTGGTAGATCTCATATCTAAAATACTACAAGACCAATCCACATATGTCTAACGATGCAAGTCCAATGGTACACGTGCACCATAAAATAAGACATTATCCAATGTGAACTTGACATAGCACAATTGTACATTTCAGTGCATCCAAATGTGGCTCCCTGGAAGCTATATAAACAGAATATCCAAAAAAACCATGTAGTTTAGGTCTAGCATAGTGATTGTCAAATAGATAAGGCTAGCCACAATCTATCGATAGATAGTGTCATCCTCAATCAAGTCACCGTCATGTGTGCTAAGCTTAGTATTAATATCCAAAGGTATAGAAAAAGGCATTGTATCAACCATACCATACTTCTTCAACACATCGAATGCATATTGTCTCTGTGACAGCCATATACCATATGGAGTCTTGATTATCTCTATATCACGAAAATAGCATAGCTCTCCCAAATCCTTCAGCCTTGAAAAGACTCTTCACATTGTCAATCTCCATCTTAGTATCACCCACAATGATCAAAGTATCCACATATATTGTAATGATTACAATACTTGCATCACTCTCACATACATAGAGTGAGTGATCAACCTGTGCTCTTTGAAATTCAATGCTAATAGGATATTCTACAATCCTATTATGCCATGCCCTAGGTGCTTGTTTCAACCCATACAAGGCCTTACAAAGCTTGCATACATAATCTGGATGATTCTAATTCACATAACCAAGTGGTTGCTCCACATAAACTTCCCCTCCCCCTACAAGAGGGTATTCCTAACATTCATTTGATGCATGATCCAACCTTTTGATGCAACCACTAATATGATAACCCTTATAGGGGCTATTTTAGCCACTAGAGAAAATGTCTTCTCATAATCAATACCACAAGTCTGTGCATCCTTTGGCAACCAATTGTGACTTATAGTGCTCAATAGATCCATCCAATTCATGTCTAACCTTGTAAACCCATTTGCAACCAATAGCTTTTTTGCCTTCAGGTGGTAAGGGCACTAACTCCCATGTGTCATTATTTAGAAGTGTAGTCATTTTTTCATCCATAGCATGATCCCAATACTCATTATGCACTATATCCTCAAAAAAAGTGGATTCCATATCTTGCACAACATTAGCCATATATGTGTGGTGATGAGCTACATAGCTATCATATGTCAATCGTCGTGTTGCCTTTCTCACTCTACTTGACCTTCATGGACATGGATCACTACCAAGTGCCTTAGCATCCTCTTGTGCCCTCTACACACCAAGTATTTTAATAGATGGAATTCCAAAATCCTTATCCAAGCTACTTAGAGACATCTGAATTAGCATCAACATGAGAGAAACCTAATGATACATTTGTCATAATAGGTGAGTCCCCAACTTAATCTTTATCTTTGCTTGACATTTGTAATGTACTCAGTAGTGTAACCTATGACCTCAATCTTTCATTCTAAGGCCTATCAACAAAAGTATGACTAGGAGACTCTTGTGGTCCACTCAATGTCAATGACTACTAACCCATTTTTGGCATAGCCACACTCTCCCAGTAATCAACCCCAACTACACTCTGCATATTATTATACCACCTAACCATTTCATTTAAAAAAACATCCTTACTAATTATCAACTTACATATAACAGGGTTATAACATGTTTATCTCTTCTGCTCAAGAGAATATCCAACAAATATATATTTTTCTACTTTGGGATCCAATTTGCTACATAACTCATCAGGAATATACACATAAGTAATATATCCAAATACTTTCAAATGGAATAGATTTGGCTTTTTACCCATAAACTTCTCTTCAGGTGTCATACCATGTATAGCAGCAATAGTTGGTGTCTTGCCCGGGGAGTCTACTTATAAGAAATCCTTTATATAATGTGTGTTCCAATGATATTAAATAATACCCTTTCTTTACATGTTATAAGGCCTTCAAATGATCCCTTTTACTTTACTAAACTTACGAATTTTTTTCAAATTGTAATTTAAAATCCCTTTTGTAAGTATAACCCTGTAAATTTTACTAAATATAATATCCTTTCTTTTTAACTCACCTAGTATCTTACATGTTCTATAAGGTGGACCCCTCAGGGGGTGTCTTGTTTATAATGTATACAACAGTAGTAACTACTTCAGCCCAATAGTAATGAGGCAAGTTTCTTTTTTATATCAATGCATGAGCCACCTCTGCAATATGCTTGTTTTTTCGCTCAGCAACTCCATTTTTTTGCAGAGTATATCTACATGTATATTGCCTCTGTATACCATTTTTCTATTAAAAAATAAAAAAACTCATTGAAGAGATATTCTCCCCTCCATCCGATATTGGGCATTTAATATGCAACCCATTCTTCTTCTCAACCAAAGTCGTAAATCTCTTAAAGTGAGTAAACACCTCACTTTTCTTACGTATAAAGTAAACGCATACTTGGCAAGTATGATCATCAATGAAAGAAACATAATACATGCTATTGAGATATTGGCAATCACACTAGCTTAGCCTCTTTGTATGTGGTAATGTGGCCTTAGGATGCAGAATCCCATATCCACAGTGGAGGAAAGTGCAGCCTAGTTTATTCCTATAAAGCATTGTACTTGCTCTCATTTTGAATGTAATGTCTATTGAGAAGTAAGCGTGGGAACTCTCCTTATACTGGAGAGGATAAGGGTAGTTAGGTGTAAATGGATTGGAGGACAGGTGAGCAAGGGGAAACCCTAACCCTAACCTCTCCAGAGGCTATATAAAAAGCCTAAAGTACACACTCGTAGTTGAGGAGAGTGTACTAGTTGTACCTTGAACCACTGACTAAGTAAGATCTTCTTCTTGTACTTGAGCTATCTCTCTCCCTCTTGTGCACACTCTCCCATGCTTCCTACTATGATTTGTAACATGGTATCAGAGCCATCTCTGATCCTTCAGCTTCCCTCAACTTCCCTACATCATTAAGTGCACATGAGCTTTCATATTCTACCTCTTACCTCTTGAGCACCATATCCACAGCCTAACCCACCTCTGATAAAGCACTTGGGGAGAAAAAAGGAAGGGTTTTTAGCTCCAAGTTGCTTCAAAGGAACTTCTCCCTAGCTCAAGCCGCAGTAGCCTAGCACCACAAACCCCCAGATTGGCCATGTAGCACGAGGTATTGCGAAAAAATGCAGGCATAAGAAAATTTGGGCAGCGTGCAAATTCGTACAGCTACATGCTCAGTTGAGGGCGAATCAATGGCAGCCATCTTAGGGCTTTGATAGTCCCCTGCCCCCCCAGTGGGCCATCTCCCTCTAAGAGGGTTTGGAGAAATTCCTCCTATGTTGGTTGCTATGAGCCAAACCCTAAATGTGGGTTTTTGACAGCCATAGCTAGGAAGCTTCAAGCTCACTCATTTTCATCTTTTTTCAATTTGGGCATTATCAAGAGTGATTTTAATCACTAAAAAACCCTTGTCAATATTTTTTAATGTCATGTGGACCTTAAATGAAGAGTGCTTCTCATTCCATGGGCAATATTAAGCTCGTAAAGATCAACCTACATTATGAGTACTAGAATGAAAAGTTGGTAAGAGTGCTTCTTAGCACTACTAATGCATTCAACTGATGCTCCTTACTATTTGTTGCTGGAAAATCAGAGAAATGAGTGTTATTGTACCCTCCTCTGATTCATCCCATAGCATAGAATTGATTGGTAAGCCGTGCTCCATCAAGAACTCCTCTAATAGGCCACATTGTCAGGAGGAGCTTGAAGTCATGTAGTCAAAGCTCACCTCATTGAAACCCAACAAAATAGTAAAACTTAAATCAAGGGTTGTTCAAAGAACATGACCTCCAAAATCCTATCTTAAGATATTACATATGTATGATTTCGAACCTTTTTCATCTTTATAGCTCTAAATTTGGTTATCATTTGTAAGGCTATCAGTTCTGCTATTTGGTTTGTACTTGGCCACTTGTAAAGGACTAGACACTCCCATTGCTTAAGGAAATAGGTAAGACCTTCCTATAATGGCCATGGCCTATGCAGATGTAAGGCCTCAAATTCACAAGTTCAATGGAAAAGATTTCCATCCCTGGCTAGTCCTGGTAAAATATAAAATGATGGAGCAAGGCTACTAGCCCTTCATAAAAGGGACCAAAGTTATTGACCCATCCAATCCCCTTGATGTAGAAGATGATGAAAGAGCTCATACCATCATCATGCTTCATTTAGATGAATCTTTAATTCATCATATTGACTAACTCTCCACTGCCAACAAGGAGAAGTGGGATGAACTTGAAAGGCTCTACAGTGCTACAGGGAAGAACTCGAAGAACTTTTTAAAGATTGAGTTTTTTAGCTTGGAGTATAAATAGGGAGAAGATCTAAGAAAGTTTATTTCACATATGAAGAGGCTCATGGCATAGCTGGCCTCCGTTCAAGCACCAATTCATAATCAAGATGCCATTGCCATACTTTTGAAGTTTGTGAAGAAGGTATTTCCAACCTTGTGACTACCCTAACTAATATCCCAAACCCAACCTTGGTAAGTACCATCCAGTCATGCCTCGATGAAGAGAAGAGGAACCATAATGAAGGAACTTCAGCATTTACTTCCCCTGAGCAAGTGTTAATCCATACAACTTCTACAAAGTGCTCCTTCTGTCATAAAAAATGGCATATTATAAGCAATTGTTGGAAGAAATATCCTAACAAAATGAAGTGTAATAAATGCAAAAAAACCGGGCATATCACTAGTAAGTGTCCCAATGTTCTCGAAGAATCTGAGGAATTGGAGGCCAACTTTTCCTCCCAATCCACAGATGATCGACTCTTTTGAGTCTTGTAAGACTCTCTACTTATAACCTTCTTTTGTAGCATGATTTATAAAGGCATCTCATTGTGGATTAATGGGGGGCATCATATCATGCTTTATCCAATGCCACCTGGCATTGGGGGTGTGTTGAGAAGTAAGCATGGAAACTGCCCTTATACTGGAGAGGATAAGTGTAGCTAGGTGTAAATGGACTGGAGGATAGGAGAGAAAGTGGAAACCCTAACCCTAACCTCTCCAGAGGCTATATAAATAGCCTAAAGTACACACTCATAGTTGAGGAAAGTGTACTAGTTGTACCTTGAACGACTGACTAAGCAAGATCTTCTTCTTGTACTTGAGCTCTCTCTCTCTCCCTCTTGTGCACACTCTCTCATGTTTACAACTCTGATTTGCAACAATGTCCTAGTACTTTTGTACTTTTAGCAAAATGTCTGTGTCATTGTCAACACACAAGATTGTGTTTATGAGTTCAAGCTTCCATCTTGGAATCTAATTCACTTGTGTGACATTTGGACTTCATGTCTATTACCTCATGAGCTCACTCTTCCTCTTTCAACCTCCATAGCAATACTCTAGATCTGACATTTCTTACATGGTATCAGAGCTCAGTCGGGCATGGCCTAAGATCAACTCTCAACTCCTCTCTTTACTCTCTCAGTCTCTCTCAACCTCAGTTCAACTCAGTGGCAGCTCAAACCTTCATCTTCAACTTCCACCTTGTGGCAGCATGCAATATTTTGCAGTGATTCCTTCTTGAGAATTGTTCCCCTACTTCCAAAGCTTCTCTGTGGCACTTTAGTTGTTGCTGACATTGGTGGAGAATACGCCCAAAATTTTTGAAAAACGTGATCACTGCCCTATTTGCACCTACGCTTGGTTAGATTAATGAATCTCCTCCTACGTGCCATGATGTTGATCATGATCATAGAGCAATGAAAGCTCATCACCTAAGGTACCCTCAGCTCAAATCCTATCCCAAATGGTTCATTGTGTGATTCACATAGAGAGAAAAACTAGGCCCCTATCCTACAAACCCTAAAACTCCATAGCTAGCTTACTTGAAACTTCAACTTTTCTTCATTTTCTCTCTTTTGGCACTCAAATCAAACCCTACCACTTTGATGCACTAAAAATTGAAGTTTCCAGCAAAGCGTTTCCCATCAAATCAACAAGGAGGGTGTTGGGGATAAAGGCGCCTCTGCCTAGCCGCCCATGTATTACTACACTGATAGTATCCGCCTGCACATTGCAGGTGGAAGGAGCCCATCACAATCACTTATTCTTTATTCTTTTAGTGACATTTTAAATAAAGGAAGGCTCGACCACACATTGTGGTTGTTGGCGTTCCCACTTTTGAGTCTCTCTATCTCTCTTGACTCTTACTCTCCATCCTCCATAGCTCTCACCACCAAGCTTCTTTCTGCTAGGTTCCACTTCCCTTTCAATTGGCATCAGAGCAAAGGCATTAGAGCTTGCCTGCATTCTCTTCAGCCTGGATTTGAAGATCTTCAACTTGAGCTTCAATGGCAGCCATGGCACCTTCATTTGCAGTTATGTTTTGATCTCTCGCCTCCTCCCTGAGCTTCCAGACCTTCATCGGCTTCTTCCCAGGCTGCATTGGATCCCCTATGACATTGCCAAGTGCCTCCAAGGCCTGTTCAAGACCCCCTAGCCCCCAAAATGTCGAGTGTAAATTTCAGTGCATTTTTAGGGGGTTGAGCTGACCTGCTCGTGGCATTTCCTTGCTCTTCCTTGGCTTCCCGGCACTCTTGGAAATGTTCCTGATCATTTTTGGACTTCTCGGCACTATTTCTTGGCTCCGATGATCGATTTGAGTGCTCCTCCCTTCAGCCCTTTTTGATGTATACATAGTCCCCGGACTATCAAAACAGGACAACACTTGATATTTGGGACTGATTTGGAGCACATTTGAGCACCATTTGAGCTTCTTGGCATTGCCCATTTGATGCCTATTGATGCCCTGTGATGCCTGGATGTTATGGGATTCTATGTCTATGCTTTGGGACTGTTTGATGCTTCTTGGGATTGCCCGTTTGATGCCTATTGATGCCCAATGATGCCCAAATGTTATGGGATGCTATGTGTATGCTTTGGGACTTATTTGGAGCACATTTGAGCACCACTTGAGCTTCATTTAATAGTAAATTTCTTGTTGTAATACACTGGGCTGAAGCTCATTTACTTGGAGTATACATTGGTTCATGGATATAGAGTGTTTACTAGAGGTTTAAATGATCATATTGATGTATTTGGAGGTTGTCAAATGCTTCTTCTTGGTTCCAAAATGCTTTTGAGCTTGGATTAGTCTCCAACTTGGTTGTTCTTCACTGGCATTTGGCTTCAATTGGCATGCTTTGGATCAGTCTATGCCTATTGTCATCACTGCTTGACATTTAGGCTTCTTGTCTTTATGCTTTGGTCAAATAAGGATGCCACTTGGTTTGCCCATGCTTGACAATTACTTGGAGCTTCATCTTCAAATGCATTTGAGAAATTTGGATCTACTGGGCATTAAATTTGGTTGTTAGTTACATGCTATTTGAATTCTTTCAGGCTTATGCTTTACGAGTCTGAGATAGCTTGGGATTTATGCTTTGGATGTACCCTACTGGGATTTGGCATGTCTGATGCTATGTATTTGATGTATTAGAGTGTTACTTTATCTCTTTGCATCTGAATTTACTTTGAGTGGGAGCCTCTTGGTATATTCGGATGTACAGAGAGTCTTATTTACACTTGAGCTTGAGTTGTGGGACAGTTACATGCATTTGCTCTCTTGAGAGCTTTATGTCTACAGTTAGTCTGTAGTGGGCTGATTTGAAATGCCTATTGGGACAGGCACCTATCTCCGTCATAGGTTTGTCAGCTTTGTATGCATCTTGGATGGTTATATATTGAGCTTCTTTCTCTATCAGTTGTGCTTGTGCTGCTTGGTCTCTTCTCTTATCGTGAGACCCATTACATGCATGACTTCTAGACCTATGAGATGTCTCTTTCCTAACAGGTGATTTGTTTGATAGTTCTTGGTACCTTCCTGCCCCTGGACACTCACTATTGGATGTATCTTGCTACCTGGAAGTTGCAGTGACATATGTCTCAGTGATTGCTTTATTTTGGGACAGTTTTACATATTGTTGTCATTTATGACAGCAAGCTGAAATCTACAGATTTTGAGCACTTTTATGAGGATAATGCTTACTATTTGATGTTATCTTGGTTATATTTGGTGGAAAGGTGCTTCTCTTGGTGAAATACACTCTTTTAGTCAGTTTTAGCAGTGGTTTTAGTGCATTTTCTACTAATTATAATAACCTACAAATTTTCCTTTTTGCATTCATTTGGGACAGTGTGGCTGGTCATCTGAAAGTCACAGCTCTCTTTAACATTGCCAAGTTGGATGGTACCAACTATGGGTATCGAAAGTCCCAAATATGGCAACTCTTGGTGCATGAATTGTAGATTAAACCCTTACATTTCAAGGATGTTAAACTTGAGGATATGGATGATGATGTTTGGATGGAAGTTGTTGAGCTATGCAAGTCTATCATTATTTTATCACTCTCAGAAGAGGTCCATCATAATGTTGTTGAAGATGAGAATCAGAGTGCATGGGATTTATGGGAGAAGATTCAGGAGCTTTATGCACAGTAGAGTCCTGCGTCACAGATGTATTGGCTGAAGCAGTTAATGGACCTTTGCATGAAGGAGAGGACCTCCCTTTCATCTCATTTTAGTTAGTTTCATGCTATCATGAAGAGTCTGTTGTCATAGGGTATTGAGTTCAAAGACAACTTGCACCCATTATTTTTGCTTGGCACCTTGCTTGAATCATGGGATGTCTTCTGTACTGCCATATGCACGAACAAGCTTGATGGGCTGAAAATCAAAGATGTTGAGAGTGCTTTATTGACTGAGGAAATCAATAGGAGAAACAATGATGCTTCTCGCTCTTCACATACATTGACTGTTAGAGGTGGCAGACATGGCACGCATGATATTGATCATAAGGGCACAGACTCTCAGAAGTCCAGGTCCAATTCACATGGTCGTAGTAAGTCTCGTGGATGAAAGTCTAATCTTACCTGTCATTATTAGGGAAAATCATGACATATTAGGCCATAGTGCCATAAAATGCGTGATGATAAGCAGTCTTGGGCTTGGTTGCACAGCTTGACTTGGACTTATACCAGATGGATGTCAAGACAGCTTTTTTACATGGGGACGTGCATGATGAGATTTACATGGAGCAGCCTAAGGGCTTTGTAGACCTTGGCATGGAACACCTAGTGTGCAAGCTAAAGAAGAGTCTCTATGGTTTGAAGCATGCACCTAGGAAATGGTACCATAAGTTTGATGCATTCATGCAATCATAGGGCTACAGCCGCAGTGATATGGATCTATGCTGCTTGTACAAAAAGAAAGCTTGTGACTATATAGCTATGGATCCGTGCTTGTACACGAAGAAAGCCTGTGATCATTCTTTACTGATTTTGATACTCTATATGGAGCCGCAGTGTTATGGTACCATGAGGAGCTAGATGCTCTTAAGGCTCAGCTCAAAAAGAGCTTTGAGATGAAAGATCTAGGACATGCCTCTCATATACTTTGTATGTGCATTACGAACGATAGATCTTAGGGACTACTCTATCTATCACAGAGGGAGTACATTCATTAAGTCCTTGAGCGCTTCTGCATGCAAGATGTTAAGCCTATTGGTTGTCCATTACCTTCTCATGTGAAGGTTTCACATGCCAATTCTTCGCAGATAGATGAGTAGAGGGCCGAGATGGCCAAGATTCCCTATACATCAGCCGTGGGAAGTCTTATATATGCCATGATAGCCACCCTTCCAGATATTATTTTTTTAGTTGGGGTTGTGGCACGTTATATGGCTACACCTGGCAAGAGACATTGGGATGCCATGAAGGGTATCATGAGGTACTTGAAGGGCACAATAGATATGTGTCTTTGTTATGGAAGCCAGGATACAGGAGTCATGGGGTACATTGACTCTGATTATGCAGGACATGCAGATAGTAAGAAGTCCACTTCTGGCTATGTGTTCACTTATGCTGGAGGGGCTATCTCTTGGATATCCAGGGCGCAAAAGTGTACAACTCTTTCTACTATAGAGGCCGAGTATATTGCAGCCACAAAGGCTTATAAAGAGGCTATCTGGTTAGGCCATTTAATTGCATACCTTGGTATCACAGATGCTATGCCTACATTGCATTTAGATTCTATGAATGCCATTCAATTGGCCAAGAATTCGGTCTTCCATGCGAAGATGAAACATATTGAGGTGAGGTATCACTTCATCCGTGAGGTTGTTAAGGACAGGTTTGTTGACCTTGTTAAGATTCCTATTGAGTAGAATCTTGCAGACTTGCTCACGAAGAGCCTCACTACTGAGCACTTCGCCTTTCTCAGGAGATTGATGGGTATTGGATGAGATGACGTCTTTTTTCTCATCATGTTGTACATGTATACATATTGTACTGTCTTTTCTTTTTTTCTCTCACATTGGGGCAGATTCGCCTTTAAGTGGGAGGTTGTTGGGAGGTAAAGGCGCCTCCAACTAGCCGCCCATGTATTGCTACACTGACAATACCCGCCACTGCACACTGGAGGTGGCAGGCACCCGTCATAGTCACTTATTTTTTATTCTTTTAGTGACAGTTTGAATAAAGGAAGGCCCGGCCACACATTGTGGTTGTTGGAGTTCTCACTTTTGAGTTTCTCTAAGAGCAAACTTTTGAGACCGAGATGTGCCTAAAATTTGCCAAAAAATCCAGAATTTAGAAGAAAAATATTCAACGTTGAAGGTGGCGGCTCCAGCTAGGATGATTTTAAGCACCAAGTGAAATATGACTTTTAAAAGGCGCATGAGTGACACTTGTTGATTTTTGATAATTTTTCAGACGGCCGTGTGGGTTGTCAGGAGTTACCAATCAATGCGGGATGTCAAGCCGGACACCCAGGATTTTTTAGAGCTCAATTTGGATTCCGGACGGGGAAATGGCCAAGAAACCGGTCAAGATGCAAAAGGGTGGGCCAAATGGTCATGACCTTTGGGGAGATTGGGGGCCCAAATTTTATGCAACATCAAAAGTGGCAATTGTGGAGAGAGAAGATGCATCAAATCATGGAGATGGAGGAGACTATTTGCGCTCGAAAAATGCGCTCCCAATCATGGAGCGGGTGATGCTTGGCTGTAAATAACCTACCCATTTGATCATGGGGCTTGACTGCCTTCTCCCTCCTGATCATATCGCCACCTCTCGCTCGCGCAATGATGGTCTGTATGAAGATCTCTGATTTTAGTCTTTCTCTCTCCTCCCTCTCTCTCCCTTAAGGGGCTGTTCTTGTGTGGAAGAAGACAATGAAGAATGGTGGAGGAAAGCTTATCCGAATGAGACCGGATTGCTTCCGGATGGATGAAGACTTGAAGAGTGCTGTTCTTGAAGATGCTGAGCATTAAATGCATGTTGAAAAACAGTCCCGTAATCAAGACCAAGAAATGGAGACCTGAAAATAAGCGGTCATGCTATTTTTATAAAGAAAAATGATCTTTTTATGCTATTTGCTTTATGAAATCTTCTTCATATGGGATGAAAGTTCATTATGATATTCTTTGTAATGAGTTTCAACTGTTTGCAACCTGAAAATTAGAAAATATAAGGCTACATGGCCAGAATTAGTGTCAAAATACATGAGAAACATGCGTTTTAAGGATAAAATTGGGGGTTTTGCTATATAAATGAGAAATATGATATGTCACACCAAATAAATCTGAGTTTTTGCTGTTAATGAACCTAAGGGCCACAGTCCACAATCAACCTTCATTTTCAGTCATTATTTATTAAAGAAAAATGCCCAAAAATAGAAAAAATGAGTTTAAAATTAGAAAAAAATAGAAAACGGACTGAGAAAAATTAGGAAAAATTATATCTATGTTTGTGCAATGTATAACGATGGAAAAGCACGAGGTTGGCCTCGATTTGTCCACGTTTCTATGTTTTGTGTGTATTTATCATTCTTTTAAAATGGAGAAATGCATAGAAACCCTATCTAACCAATCAATGATGCAAAATGCTAAGAGTTGGATGAAGAGGGGCTAAAACGCTGAAAGATAAAGAAAAGATTTGATTTATGCATTGCACTTGGCATGTAGAAACCGGTTTGAATAAAGAGGATGGTACCATGAGCATATGGCTCGGTGCCTCCTGTCAACGCAGCACGCGCTAGTAAAATTCATGGAAAAGAATGCTTTATGCACCACGCACGATGCTGCTCTTTCTTTTGTCTGAGCACATAGCCATACACGATTTGCATTAATCATAATAATTAAAAGGTATCAGAAAAACCTCTTGGATGCATGGCACCTGTCTTCCTTAGGTTGTGACCAACGATGAGCGTGAGAGGATGTCCTAAGCTGTAGGTTTGTTGTTGGGTCCTAAGGGAAAAGTGTAGTGAGGAATGGTATATCCTAGAACGTAAAATATTGGTACCTTGAGAGGAGTTTGTGTTATATGTTTAGCAGCGCATCAAAGGGCCAATCCCTGGGATGTAGGAGAGCTGTAGTAAGGCTCCGACTTCTAGTCGATGGAGTGCCTCCTATGTGTGTGTGACAAGGCGTTATACGTATGTACTTCGGGATCTCCCTCTGAGGAGATTTAGAGAAATGTTGGACTATAAACTATAAACGCAATGAATTAAGCTTTAGGGCAGGTTGTCCTTTAACATTAGATTGATGCTCCTGGTCCGCAAGGCCATGAGGTTGTTTGTGTGTCATGAGCATGAGGTTCGACTAGTGCCATAGCCAGTGCCGGCCCATTTTAGATCCCATCAGTGGTGCGTCTGCCAGGAGCCACTTATAGGCGGTGGTTTTTGGATCTAGGGTTTCTAGGGACCAAAAGAAAGTTGGTTTATGTCCTCTGACAAAGACCATCAAGCCAAAATACAAAAAGCAGAATGTGCTGAGAGGGCTAGACGGTAGTTAGAGATCATAAGTCGTTATTCTCCTCAAAGGAGTAGCCCGATACGTATAAAAGGCAGTGGCCTTAGTCACCCAACTGCTCCACATAGTCTGTTAGGTGTAGGAGGAAGCGTAAGTTCTTCCTCTTCTCCACCAAGTGTACCCACTTCAAGTGGAGGGGTTAATCCATCCGTTCAAGCTCCTATTATTAATCTGATTGTCACCATGGCACAACCCATTGCAATTCCTGTAGGGACGCTGGATTTACAAGCCTTAGGAGTTCCCTTGCCCATTTTTAATGGATTAGTAGAAGAGGATGCAAAATTTCACATTTGTGAGTTCCAAAGATTGATGTTCAATTATCGCATCCAAGATGAGGGACATCTCATGATGTTCTTTAATATGACGTTAAAAGGAAGGACTGCGGTATGGTATCACAGCATAGAGTCTGGGACCATAACCACAATTGATCAATTTTATGCAGTTTTCCGAGGAGAATATGCCCCTGGAAGAGGTGGCTAATATTGGTTGCGTGTCTTGAATGTAACATACCAAGACCCTCATGAGAATGTGAAAGCATATGCCAAGAAGTTGAAGGAAGTGTTTCGTAAGTTACAAACTTACATTCCCATTCCACCGGCTTCCCAATTGTAATACTTTTTGCATGGGTTGGATTTTAATATTCAAGTACAATTGAGCAGTGTGGCCTTGGCAAATATAGACACCGCTATTACGCGGGCAGAGGGAGTAGAAGCACGATTACAAATGGCCTACTCCTCTCGAATGAATGTTAATGCGGGTTTAGTACCTAGAGGCAATCTACCATTGATGCATGGAAGTCAAGGGATGCCTATGACTAACCCTAATGGGAAAGGAAGTATGGTTCAGAATGTACCCTTGTTGCCAGCTCCTCCCAGTGTGACTATGCCTATGGCAAGTCAGTTGGCTCCACCAATGTTGGAGGCCAAGTTTTAGATTCTAATGTTGTTCCTGTGGGCTAACAGCCAATGCCAAATCAAATTGTTAGGCCAATGGAACAACGGGTCGACTATCGAGGGTATGAGTCGAGTGCATCTAATGTCCTTGGCGAAGTTAAGGATATGATGAAGCATTATACCGATATGATTTCCGAACAATATCGACAAATAGCTATCAATGTTAATTTCTTGAAGAAGCAACAAAATCTGATAGGGAGTCGATGCCCTGAAGAGGGTGGACCCTCAAGATTCAGTTGTAAGTGGTGTGGTAGACAGCATTTCCCTAGAAACTGTCCAAAGGTTAAATGTGACATTTGTGGAAAGTCGGGCCATTTAGCTGCTACCTGTTGGAGTAAGATTAGTTCTCTCCAACAAGGGAGTAAACAACCAGGCCTAGTGAATCATAGAGCGTAAGGAAATAAATTGCAGTAGAATGATGCACCAAGATAAATATTGCAGAGGGGAAAAACAACTATAGAAGAGTTGCCACAAGGCAATGGAGTCAGCCTTATTGAGGCTGTACGAGTCAATGATGCTGAAACCTCTAACTTAAGAGCCGTGACAAGAGGCCAAAAGGCTAAAGAGGTTGATAAAGATCATGCAAAACCAGTTGAGGCAAACCCTAAACAAGGGGATAAGGGGACGCAAGTCCAGAGTCCTAGCATGGAAGGTGGACCGCTAAGGCGGGTTGACAAAAAAGGCGATCCTAAAAAGGATGAGAAAGTGCCAAGAAAGAAGGCAAGAGCTAAGAAAGAAGCACCAAAACCAGTCCAAAGACCAAAAGAGAGGATGGTTTGGCGGGAAAAGAGAGCTTTGGCTACTTATCATGACTTTGATTTAGCAAGTTCTCTTTGCGAAGTTAAACCCGACGTAAACCTTCTACAGTTGATCAAATTACCTCCAAGAGTACGCAAGGAACTTAAGAAGATCCTGCGTATTGGGTATATTGTAGAACCCTTGGGCATAGCATGAGTAGGGGAAGATTGGTTTGACCATGCTAAAAAGAATTGCCCTAGGGTTCTAGCTTATGTGGATGGAATATTAGTGGAACATGCCATTGTAGACACTGGATCCTCTATCAATATCATGAGTTCAAAGTTGATGGAGAGGTTGGGTCTAGGCATCCAAAAAGACAGCTCCACCCTTCTTAGAATGGCTGATGATAGTCTGAGACAACCAGAAGGTTGTGTTACTAAGGTCCATGTTACAGTGGCAAGTGTAGAATGCTTCTTGGACTTTAGGGTGATAAGATTTGCACGACATCCTAGCTATCGAGTTTTGCTAGGTAGGCCTTGGATCTTACAAACAGATTGTCAAGTTGATATACTCGCCGGTCGAGTGGTTCTAGGCAGAGGTGCTAATCGAGTAGTAGTCGATGCTTACCCTAAGTCTCCTCAGAGTGAGAGAGCTCCTTTATCTTCTACTGAATTAGAGACAGCAAACGATCCATCTGGTAGTGAGACATCATCTAGTGATGAATCTAAAGAGGGGTCCACTACAGAGGATATCTATCAAATAACTCTAAATGAGCCGATAGAGCCGCAAGATCGGATAAGAGACGCAGATGTGATTGAGTTGGACCTTGGCACGCCAAACGATTCGTGGCCAATTAAATTAGGTTTCATGCTCAGTTCAGCAGAAAGGGAGGACTATGTGTCCTTGATTCAAGAATTCTGTGACATCTTTTCTTGGAGTTATGATGAGCTGAGAGGCATTCCTCCCAGCCTAGCTATTCATACTATTCCTGTAAAAGAGGGCAGTCATCCTATGCGTTAGAAGGTAAGGCGTATGCCTTTTGAACTGAGGGACAGGTTGTTTGAGGAATTACAGAAGCTAAGAAAGGTTGGTTTAATCTTTCCTGTACAACACACAGAATGGTGTTCACCAGTTGTTATCAGGAATAAGAAAAACAACCAGATCTGACTATGTGTGGATTTTAGAGAGCTGAATAAGAAGACGGTTAAGGATTACTACCCATTGTTGTTTATTGACCAGATTTTGGATCAATTAGTGGGTAGGGAAATATACTCATTTATGGATTACTTTGCGGAATACAACCAGATGGCAATTGCAGAAGAGAACAAGTTGAAAACAACTTTCATTACTGTCTTTGGTACTTTTGCGTACCATGTGATGGCCTTTGGTTTGTGCAATGCACGTGGATCATGGCAATGAACAACAAACAAGACCTTTGGTGACATCTCCCTAGATGAGTTGAAAGTATTTATCGATGACCTAGGAGCAGTCACTATAAGGGAAAGGATGTTTATTATTTTAAGAAAGTGCTTTGAGCATTGCAAACAGTTTTGTATCGCTCTTAACCCACGGAAGTGTGTCTTTGGAGTGCCTTATGGGCTATTGCTAGGCCATGTGGTCAATTCAGTAGGGATAGCAAATGACCCTCAAAAGATCAAGGTTATAGTGACTATGAGTCCACCACACACTCTGAAAGAGGTACATAGCTTTCTATCATCGATAGGGTACTATCAGAGGTTTATAAATGCCTTGGCAGAAAGGATGTTGCCATTAACGAACCTATTATCCTTTAGCTGTCTATTTGAATGGAGCGACCCTTGTAAGGTAGCTTTCGAGGATGTGAAATAAGAGCTAGTAAAAGCACCCGTTTTAAAAGCACCTAAAAGAGGCGAGGTGTTCTATATATTTTCAGCAGTCACCATGCATAGTATAAGCCACTGTTTAGCCCAAATCTGGGAGGAAAAGTGGTATCATTCGATAGCTTTTGCTAGTCAAAAATTGGGCATTTCAGAGATCAACTATACCTACATGGAGAAGTTGTGTCTTGCGATGGTATTTGGGACTAAGAAATCTAGGTACTACATCCTCTATGAAAAGGTAGTGTTCTATACGAAGGCGAAAGGGCTTAGATTGCTTATGAACAAGCTACAACCACCTGATTGTTTGGCAAAGTGGTTAATCACTTTGCAGGAGTTCAATTATGAGATTAAGAGTAAGCCACCGAGGTTGCAGGGTATTGTGGAATGCCTTGTGGATTTCGAGGAGCCGAAAGAGACTTTGCTGAAGGAAGCGATATTGCAGAAATGTTTAAATTTGATACAGCTTCTATCCCATCTTGGTATGCTGCTATTACGCATTATCTATCATCAGGAGAGACTGGAGCTAATTTATCAAAGTCAAAAAAGAGGAAAATCAAACAACAGGCTTTGAAATTTTCCTTGATCACAGGAACACTATATCGGCAAGGTGTTGATGATATGTACCGCCGATGTGTGATGCCTGACGAGGTTCCTTTCATCTTGGAAGAGTGCCATGACTCTGCATGTGGAGGGCACTTCACAGGATGGTTGATAGCGCAGAAAGCGTTACGAGCTAGATATTGGTGGCCGTCCATTTTCCAAGATTCTTTTGAGTATGTTAAGAGATGTGATACGTGTCAAAGACATGACAGTAGAGAGAATAGGAAACGTCCACTTACGCCTATCATGGCTATCCTTCCATTTGATAAGTGGGATATTGATTTTGTGGGTCCTATCACCCCGTTGTCTACTACTCAGAAGAGGTATATTATAGTAGCAACTGATTGTTTTACAAAATGGTCAGAAGCGCGGGCGACGAGGTAGGACAATGCAAAAGAGACTGCAAGTTTCCTTTTAGAGAAGATTATCTGCCATTTTGGTCCACCGAAGGAACTAGTGTTGGACCGTGGAACCCATTTTTTGAATAAAGTGATCAAAAGCTTGACTGAGGCTTGGCAAATCAAGCATAATAAAACGACCCCTTATAATCCGCAAGCAAATGGGTAGGTGGAAAGTACTAATAAGCAGCTTGTGGGTATCTTGTCTAAGGTAGTCTTGAGAAGAAACGAGACTGGGACAGGAAGTTGTATGTGGCAGTATGGGCTTACAATACAACATTCAAGCGAGCTACCGGTCATACTCCATTTAAATTGGTTTATGGGGAAGAGTGTGTGTTACCCCTCGAAATTGAGTTGCCAACCATATGGTTTGCAATTAACCACTCTTTGGGAGATGAGGACTCTCTCTTTGAACGTTTCACGACCATAGCCCATCTGGATGAGCTGAAATTGCAGAGCTTATTACACCGGGAGGTAGCTAAACGTCGGATGAAGCAGTTGCATGACCTTAGAGTGAAGAAGTATACCTTTCAAAAAGGGCAATTAGTTCTATGTTACGATGCGCGTAGGGAGCTGTTTCTAGGGAGGCTGGAACCTAAATGGGATGGCCCCTACAAGATTGTTAGGTTAGGGAAAAATAGGTCTACGGCTCTATTAGCTGATCTACAAGGAGTAGTGTTTAAAAATAAGGTTAATCTTAATAAGATTAAACCTTATTATTTCTAAGTATGCTAATACAAAGAAAATGCATTGCAGGTCCATGGTAGGGATGATTTGAGACCTGCAAAAGAGCTTAAAGCTGGTTGATGGGGCGGTTAATTCCTTATTTGGAGCACCCATATCTAGAGCATAGATGCCATCAGGGGAAACTTATCTAGTAGAGCAAAGGATACAAAGTGATTGAGCAAGAAGATGAAACCTTTGTGTGGGAGTTTAAAGTCTTCTGCCATCATTGCTTACGACTGTTGACAAGTATCCCTGTTGAGTTCAATGAAGAAGGTGGGATGGAGCCATCAGTTCACCCTCTAAACATGCTAAATTTTGATTATCATAATTACGAATACAGGAGTTCGTGATGGAAGGCTGTGTAAACCCAGTGTGGACGTATACATTATATTTTAACAGAGCATCCAGGGGCCCTAATAAAAAAGGGAGTGTTGGAGTAGTAATCCGAGATCCCCGATGTAGAGTTACGATGAAGCTAGCTGCTTATCTCGGGGTAGGATTCACTAACAATATGGCGGAGTATAAAGCCTTGATTATGGGACTACATATTGCCAAACAAGGTGGTATTCGGCGGTTGTTAGTAAAAGGGGATTCCTAGTTGATCGTGAATCAGCTAGATGGGACATACACAGTGCGGAATCCCATCCTTTGTATGTATCATCGTACTACCATGACCCTACTTGAGGAGTTTGAGAGAGTGTCTTTTCAGCTGATTCCACGTTACTAGAATCAGTTTGCGGATTCATTGGCAAATCTTGCTTATGAAGAAGACCTTTTATTTAATTGCGGTCCCAGTTTGGATATTGTTATCAATAATGAAACAGGACCCGGTCGCTTGTGGGGAATGTTATCAGCGCATGCTATATATGGCAGATGATGGTTAATATGGGTGATGCAAAGAGTAGCCGAGACCAATTTACCACTATTATCTTGGACCCATAGGTTGATTAGACAATATGTTATGCGTATGCCTCTTGCTATATATGCAGGAGGGATGGGTCATAACCTTATGCATTTAGTTTAGGGCTGTGAGCCCTGTGGTTTTCCTCCTTGGAAAGGGGCATGTTATTGTATATCTTTGTTATTTAAGGGAGGGATGTGTAGATTCTATTTTGTTTGATCTCATTAGGCCAAGAGGGCAAGTTTTGCGAGGTTTGGAATGTTTTTTTTCATTAGGCCAATAGGGCCAGTTGTCTGTTTAGTACAGGTGCGGTTAATGGTTTCTTGTTTTAGTGATGTGCTAGACAGGTCTGGAAGAAGAGCTTGCAAGGAGCCTTTTGTTGCGCGGAAGCTTCTCGTGGCCCTATCCAGGTGATGTTTCTCCTTTATGAGTACTGTGGTTTTTATGCTATATGTGTTTGTGTACTTGTTGGGGGATTTTCTTTTCTTGTTGGGGACCGGTGTCCAAGGCATGAAGTCCCAGGTTTAGGTTAAGTATGTCTGAGGGAGGTCTGAGTAGCCGTTGCCTCCTATGAAGACATTGTCAAGCATCAAAAGACATTTTTTAGAAGGCGTTCTAGTGACCCTGTTCTGCTAGCCTGCTAGGCAGCCGTTCTAGGAGTTCTTGTTAGTTGTGAGGCAACTAGAGAAGCCTGCTCGAAAAATAATGATGATAAAGGAAGAGAAAATTTGAATATCTTAAAGGCAATAAATATATACAAAGGTGTGTAAAA
This sequence comes from Lygodium microphyllum, assembly GCF_053477565.2. Lineage (NCBI taxonomy): Eukaryota > Viridiplantae > Streptophyta > Polypodiopsida > Schizaeales > Lygodiaceae > Lygodium > Lygodium microphyllum. The sequence goes on along the minus strand of NC_141149.1, from coordinate 38,320,847 downwards.
AGGGGTTCTAACCCCTATCAAAATATATACAAAGGTGTGTAGAAAGGGCCTGGTAGGTTCCTGGGGACGAGTACCCAGGGCCGATGCCTTGTCTTCCTAGGGGTGGCTTCTTACTGGAAAAGAAGAAAGTAAGGAAGGTTGGAGTGAAAATAAAAGTGAGTGTGAGAAAAAGATTAAGTTTCGCCTTGCGAGGGCTTGGTAGGTTCTTGGGTGCCGAGATAGGACCTGAGGCTGATGCCTTGTTCTCCTTGGGTCACTATGCTCAGCTCCCTCCTTTTTACATGTCCGAGTATGGGAAAAATCAAAACCCCAAAAGAAGAAATGTGCTAAAATAAGATACTTCTTGATCAGGCTATAGGAGTCCTCGCCTAGTAGGAGCTCCTGGTTGTGTTGTCCTTAGTTAGGTAGGTAGTTCAGA